>NC_079330.1:32786472-33102974 GCF_029931775.1 Euleptes europaea | reverse complement strand
AGGCGGCTTTGTCACTGCTATTTTCCCCTCCCTCCTCAACTTGGTGTGTGTGTGTGTGTGTGTGTGTGTGTGTGTGTGTCCCTTCTCTCAATTTAGGCCGCAAAATAGGTCAGCTCCATTACCGATCAGCCTTCCCACAAATATTTAAAACAAATTGAATTGCACACCCAATACCCATCACAATTACGCCAGGCACAATAACTAAATTAGCAATTCAACAAAATAATTGGAAATGCGATTCTCTCTATTCTGCGGGTCCCCTCAGGGCTTTTGCTGATCTGGGTGTGGGGGGGCTGGGGGGGGAGACACAGCTTTACTAATTCAGAAGCTAATTAGAGCCACACTTGTAAATGAAGTTGTTTGTCTGAAAGTTGAAATTCTGTACAGTTTTATTCGGGGAGGAGGAGAGACTGGTAGGAGAGTCAGTTCTGCCATGTTCACCTCCCCCCACCTTTTTAAACAGGGCAATTCGGAAGCAAAAATGCTAATTAACGGCTGAAGAATTAAAATTCTGTTGGGAAATTCAGGCCAGCTGTTAATTGATGGTATTAGGAACGCGTTCTTGAGGAAATCCTGCTTAACAGCCGCCCTTTGCTAGTAAACGTGGCTTCAACTCTCCGGCCGCAACACTTGACCGACACAAAGATGTCAGCTCAACGTGCCCAGCTTGGGAAGCAGGGCTGGAGGCAGGCTGATCATCCTAAAACGGGGTGATGGTTGGGGGGCCAACTCTTGAACCGCTTCCTCGACAGCCTACCGTCACCTCCAGGTTCATCACCCTCCAGAGCAGTGGTACCCACTGTGCGGATCATGGAGCCAGATTCGCAATTCCCAGTGACCAAAGAATCTACATGACTAACCATGCACACACAAGAATATAGAATAAAACCCTTTCAGTGACCTGTCTTCTGAGCATGTGGTGGTGGTGGAGGAAAGTGCCGTCAAGTCACAACCGACTTATGGTGACCCCCTCATAGGGGTTTCAAGGCAGGAGATGATCAGAGGTGGCTTGCCATTGCCTGCCTCTGCGTAGCAACCCTGGACTTCCTTGATGGCCTCCCATCCAGGTGCTCACCAGGGCTGGCCCTGCTTAGCTTCAGAGAGATGGAGTTAACCTGGGCCATCCAGGTCTGAGCATGGAGGGTTGCCTTTCCCCGCTACCAGGACTTTTGTTTTGTGGCCTAGCACACAACAGCGATACCACCTCATTCCGCTGCATATGTTGACCCAGCCTCAGACACTGAATCTGGACAACCTTGACATAATCGTCAAGGGCAAGTTGTGTTGTGTTTTTAAACTAAAAGTCTTATCTTGGGCCCATGGTGATGATGAAAATATTCTAGTTTCTGAAGAAGCTGGAACATGGGGCGGGTGCTACATTGTGGAACGGTGTTCAGAAGAGCCAAGAGAGCTCACTGTAGTACCAAAGGTCAACACTGTCTATGCTGAAAGGGTATCTCCAAGAGCTCAGGTGGAGAAAGGCCTTTCACAACACAAGAGATCCTTGGAGAGGCCAGGGATGGACCCCGGGGCCTTCTGCACTCTTTCAGTAAGGGCCCCCTCTGCTTGCCGCTCCTTTAATTCAAACGTGGGCTTAACTTCTGGCCCTTGAGTCTCCAGAGCACTTTTCTCCTTGGAGTCTTACTGAAACGTGGGGCCAGTTAAGACATTTTCATTTTGATGAGTGTGGAGTTTAACTAGTAAACAGTCTGTAGAAAATGAAATGTAACTCTCAGGCACGTGATCCAACCACATGAGGAGGAAACTGCACAGGCCCTTTCCCAGAGATGTGATACCCTCCCTTTCAACAGGATGTGGATCTATTCTGCAGGAGCCGTATAATCGCCTTCCCATTAACACACGACAAAAGAAAAGGAGGTGGCTGGGTCACTAAAACAATATCCCAGCTGCATGGAAGCTCCTTAAGGGTAAAAATCACTTCCAGGCAACTTGCTTGAGGAGTCTTTCATTTAATACATTTGATCAATACAGTATGTCGCATATCACTGACAAAGAATAGAAAAACCACAAACTGGTCCAAACCAGCCACTCCCGGGGGGAGGGGGATGTTGAAGCACCACTCTCATGCATGTATGGGATCCACTCCAGTGGGAGATTACCCTTTTATTTCAAGGAACATTTAAAATTAGGAACGACATCAAATTTCTCATCCTTACTGTTTGAACCAGGAGAATATCAGTTCCAATTCTGCATCCCTCTTATGTGAACTGAACCCATAAATTTTCACTGAGCATTCTTTGCTCCCCGCACCCCAGTAATAATAATAATAAGTTTAATATGGTCCAAGACCAGCAAATAAAAGATATACATAAATATACATATACACCGCACCCCAGTATTTTTTCAGCATTACGTGTGTACTAACTTATCAACATTATACATTGCATATTCAAACTGCACATTGAAAGGCATGTGGAATGAATCTGCAATACATAATCAATACACAAAACGGACAAGAAAAAGCAGAGAAGCCAACCTATTGATAAAAAGGCACCCAGATCTAAACAGATACAAAAAGGGGAACATTTGCTCTACCCTGTCACCATAACCAGTCAAGAGGCCCACGAGAAACCACAAAATATATCTGCAATCTGAATCCTGACTTATATTCTGGGTTTTTTCACATTTTGGTAATCCACATCCTGGTAGATATCCCATCTAACTGAAGGTGGACTGCCTACACAGTAGAAACATTGATAAAATAAGACCTGTTGGGAGGGCAACACAGGGTATGTGGTTCAGCAGCCAGGAAAAATGCAAAAGTTCTTGTGAGGGTCTCTGTCTTTGTGTCTCTGCTTTCCATCACCTGCTGTGTTATCAGTGAACTCGTAAAAGCAGTTCACACCTTCTGGTCTCAGGCGCCAGGCCTGATGGCCCATGTATCTTCCCCCCCCCCGCTGTTCTTCCTGCCAGTACTCCCTCAGGCCGATGCGGCCTTGGAAGTGTGATAGCCGCCCAGACTTCCTGGGATCTGTCTGATGTTTTGTATTATGCCAAGCTTGTAACTTCCCATAACAATAAGTGTGAACCCCAGTGCCCCAGTGCCCTGGAGTCAATATATTCTGTAAACCCGTATAGCCCCTCACTTGCAACTTTCTACCTGTGCCTGTCTCATCTCCTGAAGGCTTCAATAAATCGATTGTTTCTGTATCAACGTCTGAGCAACTGATTTGGAGAAGCAAACTCAGAGAGGGGGATCTCTCACATTAAGTTGCAAGTCTTTGCCTCTCGGACTGCAGCTGTACCGCTTTGGACAGAATGTCAGCCGACGAGGACACCACCCCTAACCCCGATGCCCCCAAGGAACCGGACGAGCCGGAGAAGCCGGACCCTAAAGAGGAGGGAGCCAAGCCAAAGAAACCGAAGGGTCGCGCCCCCGACCAAGATCGGGACGGACGTCCCCGGGGGCTCACTTATTGGCTGGACTCTCCCAAGGGCTGGTCGCTCTCGCGGACTGCGGCGAAGGATCGCCGGTTGGCCTTCCCCAGCACGGGACTCGAAGGGGACCCGGCCCGCAAAGAGGCCCTCATGGAGGAAGAACGAAAACAGTGGCAGGAAGACCGCCGGGCTATGCAGGAGCAGATGGAGATCATGCAACGCGTAATGGGTGAGATGGCCACGACCCTAGATGCGCTGAAATTGCAACCTCCAGCCGGTGCTCCCCCAGACGGGGCGCCAGTAGTTCCGCCCGCAACCCCTGCCCCCCCGGCCCGTCGGGACCTGAAAGTCACGTATGACGGGTCGGGAGACCAGTTGACCTTTTTTATGGTCCAAGTAGACATTTTTATGCGGGAACAAGGCCGAACCTTCGTTTCTGAGGAGTCCCGGGTGCAGTACGTGGCTTCCTTACTGCAAGGGGAGGCGGCTGCCTGGATGGTGTTGCAGTATGAACTCCGCTCGCCGGTGCTGCGAACCCTGGACGAGTTCATGGTAGCACTCCGAAACCGTTTTGAGGACCCGACTCTAGGTGAGCGGGCTAAAGCCTCCCTGATGCAACTGCGCCAAGGGACTAAGTCGGTGGCGCAGTATGCAAGTGAGTTCCAGTCACTGGCTAGCCGAATTCTGGACTGGAGTGAGGCTACCTTGGTACAATGTTTCAGGGAGGGTCTCAACCCAGACCTCCAACATTGGGCCTTCATGCAAGGGAACCCCCCGGATGTGGAAGGTTGGGTTCGCCATGCTGCTGACATCGAGAATCGCAAACAACTCCTGAACTTGTCCAAGCAACGGATTGGGCGAGACCCCAGGCCCCGGGGTGACCGTGGCCGGGAACTCCGGCAAGGGGGTGGCGGGGTCCTCTCGGCCGCGGAACGCCGCAAGCGGTTCGAGGCCGGCGTCTGCCTGATCTGCGGGGGAAAGGGTCACTTTGCATCGCAATGCCCCTCTCGCTCAGGCCGTCCGACCCCTCCCCGCCAAACCCAGGCCGAGCCGACGAAACCGGCCGCCGACAGCCAGCCTCGCCGCAGAAGTGGACCACTGAGCCGGCGCTCCGGCGCACCCTCCGCTCTCCACGCACGTCCCCAGGATGGGGCATCCGACTCTACGGTCCCATCGGGGTCCCGGATTACAAATACCGTCTTTGATTCGGACGGCTCCCCGGAGGCCACTACCCCGTCCCCCTCTTCCAGCGAGGAGGAAGAGTGGGAACAGCCGGCAAAAAACGCCGTCGGTCTGCTGTAGAGGGGGCTCCGCAGCAGACCGTCCCTATCGTTGTGCAAGGAGCTCCACCGATGGTAAGCGCCCAAGAGGACAATGTATTTGTGCGTGTCCATCTGTCCCTACCCAAAGGGGGCCCCCCGTTAGAGGTCCCCGCGTTGGTCGACTCGGGGTGTGCCCGCACCATGATAAATGAGGAAACTGCCGAGAAGTTGGGTGTCCGGCGCAAGCGGCTTCCGGGACCCCTCCGTTTTTCCCAAATGGACGGGAGTGACTTTAAACGGGGCCCGGTGACCCACAGAACTGCAGCCGTGATTATGTCCGTGGGGGAACATTGGGAACGGTTGTATTTCACTATCGCCCCTATTGTAACCCCTGTGGTGTTAGGGATGAACTGGTTAAGGGGGCACAATCCCTCCATTGATTGGGTTAAACGGGTGCTTTCCTTCCCCGAAAACCCCTGTGGGTTGCATGACAAGGAACGGGTACTCAGGACTCCAGCCGCCGCACTGGTAGGGTCCCCCGCCCCAGTCTCTCCTCAATTACCCTCTGAGTACTCGCAATTTACTGATGTTTTTGATGTTAGAGAGTGCGACGAACTGCCTCCCCACAGAGAAACGGACTGTGCCATCGAGATTGTAGGGGAAGGCAAACTGTCTAAGGGAAAGGTTTACCCCATGAGCCCTAGTGAAAAGACAGTGTTGCGAGACTATCTGGATGTCAATCTGGCGAGGGGTTTCATACGCCCCTCCAAGGCTCCTTATTCAGCCCCAGCTTTCTTTGTAAAGAAAAAGACGGGAGATTTAAGACTGTGTATTGACTTTCGCAGACTGAACGCAGTCACCCAGTCTAATGCTTACCCCCTCCCTCTTATTCCTGACCTTCTAGCACAATTAAAGGAGGGCCGAATCTTCACCAAACTGGACTTGGTAGAAGCCTACCACCGCATTCGCATCAAAGAAGGAGACGAACCCAAAACGGCCTTTTCCAGTTGTTTTGGGATGTTTGAGTACCTAGTCATGCCGTTCGGACTTTCGGGGGCTCCGAGTGTCTTTATGCAATTAATTAATGAGGTTTTGCATGATTTGCTGTTTCGGGGGGTGGTGGTATTTCTCGATGACATCCTTATTTACTCTGAAACCATGGAAGACCATGTGCGCCTAGTGCGAGAGGTGCTCCAGCGGCTGCGGGAGCACAAACTGTATGCTAAGGTGTCCAAATGTGAATTCCACCAACCCTCCATTACATTTCTGGGGTATGTGATCTCCCACCAAGGGTTGGAAATGGACCCCGCCAAGGTCCAGGCAGTGCGGGACTGGGAACCCCCCACTACCCGCCGCCAACTTCAGCAGTTTTTGGGGTTTGCCAATTTTTACCGGAACTTCATTCCTAACTTTGCCCAAGTTGCGCTTCCCCTCACTGCCCTGTTGCGTACCAAGGACAAGGGGGCTAGCGCCGCGCTTCCCTCAGCCCGTTTGCAATGGTCCCCCCAGTGCCAGCTAGCTTTTGAACGTTTGAAGCTACTTTTTTCATCCGAACCCGTTTTGGCTCACCCAGATTGCACCAAGCCTTTTGTGGTGCAAGTGGATGCCTCGGATGTAGCCATGGGCGGGGCCCTATTGCAGAGGGATGAGGGGGGACGGTTGAGACCATGCGCCTACTTCTCCAAGAAGTTTTCCCAGTCTGAAATCAACTGGGCCATTTGGGAGAAGGAGGCAGCAGCGGTCAAACATGCCCTTACCATATGGCGACACTTCTTGGAAGGGGCCGAACTGCCATTCGAAGTGTGTACCGATCACAAGAATCTTGAGGCCCTCAAGGGGGCTAGAAAACTCAATGCCAAACAGGTTCGGTGGGCCCAATTTTTCGCTAAGTTCCGGTTCACTCTCAGACATGTCCCTGGCAAAGAAAATGCCCTAGCCGACGCTTTGTCACGACTTCCCCAGTATCGCAACGATTTCGATCGCCCAGTCGACTCCCTGTTCACTCCCGAGCAGCGAGGGGAAGTTCCTAGCTTAGCCGTCACCACCCGGTCCCAAGCCCGACCACCGGAGACCCCCCCTACACTCAAAGGCATCCCGGAAGCCTTCCAACAGCGACTCCGGGACGCCTCCTTGCAGGAGGAGGAGCATCATCTCCTCCCCACTGGTCTGGAACGTACCAACACTTGGTGGGTGCAAGGGGGGAAACTGTACGTCCCCTCCTCTCTTCGCAAGGAAGTATTGGGACTTGTACATGGTGCCAGGCTAGCGGGTCATTTTGGTTTCATAAAAACGCTTCACCTGGTTCGAAGACAATTCTGGTGGCCCGGTATGAGATCTGATGTAGAGTTGTATGTGCGCAGCTGCCCCACCTGCGCCACAGCCAAGAAACGGATGGGAAAACCCCCAGGGCTTCTCAAACCGCTTGAGAGCCCCTCCCGTCCCTGGGAAGTCATCGCCATGGATTTTATCACCGACCTACCTCCGAGTCGGGGAAAAACGGTTCTTTGGGTTATCACAGACCTCTTTTCCAAACAGGTTCACTTCGTTCCATGTGCAGGCCTTCCTTCAGCCCAGGGCTTAGCTAAACTGTTCATCACACACGTCCTCAGGCTACACTCGATCCCGAGGAAGGTCCTCTCCGACCGGGGGGTCCAGTTTGTTGCCAAATTCTGGCGGGCCTTCCTAAAGTTAATGGGAGTGGAAGAGCAGGGCCTTTCTTCCGCCTATCACCCCCAAACGGATGGTCAAACAGAACGAGTAAATGCGGTGGTAGAATGTTATTTGCGTTGCTATGTAAATTTCCACCAGGACGACTGGGTCGACCTGCTGCCATTTGCCGAATATGCGTATAACAATGCGCCTCATTCCTCTACCGGCTTTAGTCCCTTCCAAGTTATATACGGGACGGATTTCGGCCCTTTCGGTTCTGCCCCCGTCTCGCCAGAGCTCCAGTCTACCCCTGACCTTCAGGAGTGGATTCAGGTGGTTAAATCCACCTGGCCATGGTTGCTCAAAAATCTGGAAAGGGCAAAAAGCAAGTACAAGGAACAAGCAGACAAACACCGGTCTCCGGGATGGGAACTCAAGGTGGGGGAGCAAGTCTATCTGTCCACCAAAAACCTCCGCTCTCTTCGCCCCTGCAAAAAACTGAGCGACCGTTATGTGGGACCTTTCCCCATTACCAGAGTAATCAACGAGGTTACTGTGGAACTGGACCTCCCAAAAACTCTGAAAGGAGTCCATCCAGTCTTTCATATAAGCCTCCTCAAACCCTATGTGGCAGCCCCCCAGTTCCACCCCCCTCCCGCACACGAGATTCCTACCGTAGTAGGAGGGGACACCCATTTGGAAATATCCAAGGTTTTAGACTCCAAATGGAAGAAAGGGAAACTGTTTTACTTTGTTCGCTGGAAAAACCTTGGCTCCGCTCATGACGAATGGGTGGCCGCACCCCACATGGCGGCTCCTCGCTTAGTCCGGGAATTCCACCTTGCTTATCCCGATAAGCCTCGTCCTCTCGGGGACCCCGGGGGGGGGCCTTAAGGGGGGCAGAATGTGAGGGTCTCTGTCTTTGTGTCTCTGCTTTCCATCACCTGCTGTGTTATCAGTGAACTCGTAAAAGCAGTTCACACCTTCTGGTCTCAGGCGCCAGGCCTGATGGCCCATGTATCTTCCCCCCCCCCGCTGTTCTTCCTGCCAGTACTCCCTCAGGCCGATGCGGCCTTGGAAGTGTGATAGCCGCCCAGACTTCCTGGGATCTGTCTGATGTTTTGTATTATGCCAAGCTTGTAACTTCCCATAACAATAAGTGTGAACCCCAGTGCCCCAGTGCCCTGGAGTCAATATATTCTGTAAACCCGTATAGCCCCTCACTTGCAACTTTCTACCTGTGCCTGTCTCATCTCCTGAAGGCTTCAATAAATCGATTGTTTCTGTATCAACGTCTGAGCAACTGATTTGGAGAAGCAAACTCAGAGAGGGGGATCTCTCACAGTTCTCTAGCATTTCAATCGGCCTAAAATACTTGACTGGAGTGGGGTGGAGTTTAAGTTTGCCTTGGATTTGCCACTCTCTAGATGCACATTTTCCCAATCCAAATTCTCAAAACTAAAAAATAAGCCCCCATGCAGAGTTTTGAGAATTCATATGGGAAAAATGTGCATCTAGAGTGGGAAATCCAAGGCAAAACCTCACATGCATAAATGGCCTATGTCTAAGCTTTAAAAACAACATTTGTCCCTTGCACCATCCAAGATGCTGATTTTATCCTTTAAATTGCTGAACTATATGGATCCAGAGCATCTCAGGGACCACCTGTCCACTCTTTAAGGCCAGCAAAAGAGGCCCTGCTACCCAGCTGGAAGGATGCGATATTGGGCCCCAACAAGACCAGGGCCTTTCCTGTGGCTGCCCCAACACTGGAGTCCGCTCCTCCATGGACACGTCTTTCTACGCTGTGCAGGTTTTGTTACAGGTGAGGGCCGTCCTTTTCTGCCAGACTTTTCAGTAAGGTTATTTCTGTTGTCTGGTTTTTGTTTTATAATTCAAGTTTTTAAAACAGTGTTTCACTGGGGAGGTTTTGTGTTCTGTTTTCAATTACTATCTATGTGTATGATCGTGGCTTTAGGCAGTAAGCAGCTTTTATATCCAGCTTTTAACTTAATAAAAAGGTTTTTCAGTTTGGTAAAAATCAATAAATTAGCATTTAATTTAAAAAAACAACAACAACCTACCTCTAGAACTTTCAAGGTTATTTACTGAGTACATAAAATACTATAGGCTAGCTCCCATCAGCATTTCCACTGAAAAAATATAAAAATTAAAAAAGGAGGGGACTCCTTTGGCACACCAAAAATACTATTTTTGGGGGGGGGGTCATGGATCTATGTGGATGAAAGCCACATGGGGTGGGGTTACAGAAAGGCAGGTAGGGTAGCCAACCTCCAGGTATTAGCTGGAGATCTCCTGATATTACAACTGATATCCAGCCAACAGATCAGTTCCCTGATTGGACTCTATGGCATCGAAGTCCTTCCCCTCCCCAAACCCAGCCCTCCTCAAGCCCTGCCGCCAAAACCTCCCAACAGTAGCAAAGAGGGACCTGGCAGCCCTAAACAAATCCCATTATATTCATTGGGGCTTTTACTCCCAGGCTTGTGATCTCCTGCATCTGTAGCGACACATCGCGGAAGATCGTTGTCACATTGAGGAGTTAGTGGTGACCCAGAGATTTCTCCGTCTGTGCCAAAGATGTCCTGTGACAGCATCAGACTTGAAGGGGTTTCTGGTGATAATCATTCTCTCCAAAAAAATACCTTTTTTTCTTCTTAATTGCTTATCTTTAGCTAATGCACTTTGGGGGTGGGTTGTTTTTTAGCGTTGCCAACCTCCAAGTACTAGGTGGAGATCTCCTGCTATTACAGCTGATCTCCAGCCGATAGAGATCAATTCACCTGGAGAAAATGTCCGCTTTGGCAATTGGACTCTATGGCATTGAAGTACCTCCCCTCCACAAACGCCGCCCTCAAAAACCTCCCACCGGTGGTGAAGAGGAACCTGGCAACCCTAAAGGCAGGGAATAGACAGGTAAGCCGGTAGGATGCGGCCCTCATAATCATATGCAAAGAGAGAGAGAAAAGCATGTGTATGGAGGTGATGGGGGGTAACTATCCTAGGAAGTCTCTTAAATATTCACGAGCCTCCAGCAGTCTTGCCCCGCAACAGATCTGATTAACTGCAGGCTGCCATCACACAAAATCCTCAAAAAACTTCTGTGGAGGTCTCAGCTTGGGAATTGTATGAACGGGTCTAGGTTTCTCCTGCTAACTCTAGAAATGTACCATTTTTCATGTTAGGGGATAAGAGACCTGCCCTTATGAGCAAGGTTAGTGGATAAAAGGGGAGGGGGATCTTGCAGCAAAAGCTTCCCTCCCTGAGTTTTCTCGGTGGGGTGTGCCCCACAGGTGAGAGGGAATCGAAAGCCTGCTCAAATACTGATAAGTGAAAAATTGGGAAGCCAGCTTGGAAAGGCACTTTGAATGGCTCTCGCCCGTTCTCCTGCTTATCTCGTCCAACAATACGAAACAAGCGTTATCAGCATTTCAGAGTGCTTCTGCACCAGCCTTTTAACATGCAGCCAGGCTTGAAAAGGAAGCCGGGTGCCCGCAAGCAGCAGGAGGTGACTTTAGAAAGGACAGCGGAGTCGAGAGGGAGAAAGGAAACACATGCCCCTTGTCCTGGCGTGTCAATTATAATCCTGTGCCAAGAATGGATGCTAATCCTGCTGACTCCCTATGCTTAATAATGATATTTAGCATTTATGTATGCACCATTTCTTCACAGTATTTCAAGTACTTCAAAGAAACACCCCCCCCCCCCAGTAATCTTTACCACAACCCTGTAAGGTAGGGAAACTCTACAGGGCTGAGCTAACTGCTTGCCCAAGGCCACCTTTATTTATTTCCTTTATTACTGCTCGCAGACCAACAGGCCCACCCACGCCGGGGAAATCTTAACTGGCCGTTTTGTGGCTGTGGAGCCATCACTGTTGCCTTAAGATAGGATTGGCCTTCCCCAGTGTGAGAACCAGCGTGGTGTTGTGGTTAAGAGGGGTGGTTTGGAGCGGCGGACTCTAATCTGGAGAACCGGGTTTGATTCCCCCACTCCTCCGCATGAAGCCAGCTGGGTGACCTTGGGCTAGTTGGGTACCCAAGATTGGATGGGATGAAAAAATATATATAATGAAAGTATATAATTTATTAGAAAGCTATGTCAAGATTAAAATTATTTAAAAACATTAAAACAGCACAATGGCATTTCCTAAGGTTGATTATCTATAACCACATGCCAAATGCGTTTTAACCTATGTGGCCTTCCTCAGTGCTCTATTTGAAACCCATGTAAAGCATGTACACATTTACAGATATACATATAAAGACAACATAAAACAGACCAGGCATGTAATAGGTTGTATATTACCAATTACACCACCATCTGGTAAGATTGTCTCAAGTTTTTATGCTGTGCTGTATATGTCTCCCATATAAGATGTGTGCAAGTATCAACCTAGTAAAATAATGTGTTGGGTGACCTTGGGCTAGTCACAGTTCTCTCCGAACTCTCTCAGTCCCACCTGCCTCACAGGGTGACTGTTGTGGGGAGAGGAAGGGAAGGTGATTGTAAGCCGGTTTGAGTCTCCCTTAAGTGGTAGGGAAAGTCGGCACATAAAAATTAACTCTTCTTCTTCTTCTCTTCTATCACAGGTTCCTTCCTTCCCACATCTAGAATACTGATGGCCGAGAGGGTCAAGTGATGCAAACGCAGGGAAGGTCAAAGCTCTGACCCACCCCTCAAGATTATTTTCTCCCAAAGCAGAACTGCAGCAGAGAGGAGAGCTACGCTACCCGGTTAACGGACAATTTGGCCGGTGGTCTTTTTAAAAATATCTATATTTTATGCTTGATGGCTCACGCCTGCAGATGCCACCCTTGCAAAGCACCCTGTTCAAAAGATGCTGGGCAATGAGAAGGCTTTTGGGCAATGAGGAGAGCCAACATGGTGTAGTGTTTAAGAGCGATTGTTTGGAGCAGTGGAGTCTGATCTAGAGAACCAGGTTTGATTCCCCACTCCTCCACATGAGTGGCGGACGCTAATCTGGTGAACTGGGTTGGTTTCCCCACTCCTACACATGAAGCCAGCTGGGTGACCTTGGGCTAGTCACACTCTCTCAGTCCCACCTACCTCACAGGGTGTCTGTTGTGGGGAGGGGAGGTGGTTGTAAGCCGATTTGAGTCTCCCTTAAGTGGCAGAGAAAGTCAGCATATTAAAACCAACTTTTCTTCTTCTTTTGAGCCAGGATAGCAGTTTCAGCTGCAAAAGTCTTCACCGTCTTCCAACAATATGATGCAACAATACGTGCAGTCATCAAGTGGTGGCACGTGCATGTGTGGCCTTATCATGTTGTGGGATTTGATTATGCCTGTAAAAAAGCTCGACAGCAGTTTTGCTGAGGGGCAGGATGTAAATATCTCATATAAAACAAAACAACAGATCCAAGTTGCTTAACTAGGAATTGTTTTTCTGTTAGGGGTTCTCCAGGGCAAACACTTAAGTTGGAACAACAACAAAACACTTAACCTTGTTCCAGCTCCTAACTCCTCCTGCGTCTTCTAGATTTAAACAGCATCTGGCTTGAAACCTGCTGTAAACCTGCTTCAACTGAATACTCTGTGTGTGTGTGTGTGTAAAGGGCCACCAAGTAGCGGCCAACTTACCGTATTTTTCCATGTATAAGATGATCCTTTTTTCTGTAAAATTTAGCCCCAAAATTAGGGGGTCGTCTTATACACAGAAGCCAACTGTCGCCGGTGGCAACAGCCACCTCTTTCCCCGCTCGCTCTCTTTCTCCACCCGTCAGCTGTTGGGCGGGGAAAGAGAGCGAGCAGAAGAGTCCTGTCGGGCGACAGGACTCTTCTGCTCGCTCTCTTTCCCCGCCCAACAGCTGACGGGCAGGGAAGAGAGCGAGCGGGGAAAGAGGCCAGTGGCCCTGGCCAGCATCCGGCATTCAAACTGGCTGCTGCCGCCCCACCCGTCAGCTGTCGGGCTGGGTGGGCGGCGCCCGGTTTGAAAGCCAGACGCTGGCTGGCCAGGGCGACAGGACTCTTTCGCCCTATAAGACGCCCCCATGTATAAGAGGATCCCTATTTTTTCTTAATTTTGGCTTAAAAAAATAGGGGTCGTCTTATACATGGGGGCGTCTTATAGACGGAAAAATACGGTATATTGACCCCTCGTGTTTTCAAGGCAAGTGATTAAACAGAGGTGGGTTACCAGTGCCTTCCTCTGCAGATCTTCCTTGGAGGTCTCCCTTCTAAGTACCGACCCAGCTTAGCTTCTGAGATCTGACGAGATCTGACTTTACCATTCCACATCCCCCAACTCAATACTACTGACATAAAATATTCTGCAATAAAGTGCCTGTTGAAAAATCCAGATTTACCTCTTAAGCCCACCCCCCCCCAACCAAACCCTCCTGTTGGCAAAAGAGTATCATGGGAGATTTCCCTCTCTATCGACCTTTCTCAGAGCGGACTTTCGAGCGACAAATAGCATTATTTTATGTGTAGGACATGACATGATGAGGAACAAAAAACATGATCAGAGAGAAGTTATTTTAGTGAATAAAATATAACTTACTATTGAACAATCATCATCTCCCTTACACTTCAATATCTCAAAATGCACCATTATTAAGGTTTAGATAACATACAATTGTTAAGTTGAAATCAATTCATTCAATCAATTAGCAGATAAATTCATCAACTAAAATTCTCTAATTGGTTGACACCCCTAGATGCTGCTCTCTGTTCTTAATATTTATTTTGAATTTTTTAAAAATCTGCATTCCATGAAGAGAACAATCAACAATCTATTACAAACTGTGTTTAAAACAAGAATGTGTTTAAGCATGTGATTCACGTGCACTATCTTCTTATGATCCTTCCAACCACCTTGCAAGTTAGGACCCTGTTATCCCTTCCACATTGTGGTTGTGGAGACTGACAGAGCAGCTTGCTGAAGGCCAAGGAATGAGTTTGTGGCAGGAGACATTCGAACCAGGGACTGCGATTCCTAACTCAGTCATTAGGCTTTCCACAGTTTGCAGCTGTGGTAGAATCACAAACCCAGCCCCTCGCCCTGGCAAAAGGGGAGGGTGATAGGTACAGTAGCCCATTGTTTGGGGAACTGATCAAGAAATACATATCCCCGCCCCAGAGTAACAGTGTGCCGCCAGTTGCAATCTGGGGAGGGGGATGTCAAAGGAATTTCCCAAACTTTTGATACCTCAAGTCATTAAATGCTTTAGAGCCCTGGTCTTTGCAACACCCCAGGCACAATCAGGCAGGGAGCTCTTTGATTTTTTCCTCCCCCTCCAACTTGTCCAACAATACAAACTTGAAAAGGCACCATGCAAACGTAAAGCTAGACCCAAGCAGTCCTGCATTACCACCATCCTCTGTGTCTCGAGGCCCCCTCAGTTTTAGCAGAAGTTGCTGCAGTTCTTGAGAACTTTGTGGCAAAAGATCCAGGAAACAGAAATGGCACGCACGGAGGGGTCAAGCGCAAAATGCTTAGAAGTTTCTGCCTGGCATGTTTTGACGGTTCAGAAAGCTGGCGAAAGAGAGAAGGGTAAAGGTAGAGAGAAGCAGGGGGAAAGAAAAGGAAAAATCAATGGGCATCTCTAAGATCTACGGCCATGGCTTTGCAGCAAGTACGCATAAAGATTTATTCATCCATGCGACATACATTTTCCGAGACAAAAGTCAATACTCACCTTGACACAGATACTTTCTGCACCCTAGAGGGAGGGAAAAAATCTTCGATCCTCTGCTGGGGATAACTGTTCTCGTTCCACGGCTCGGAGAGTCCACGGATATACAATTCTGGCTGCGATTTCATTTCCTGATAGAAGCCTTGAAACAAGGCTCGCTCTTAATTCTTTTTAATTTAGCGTTAGCACCCAGGGCATTGCACGTCCATGCTGAGCAAGCATGGGGTTTGATACTGGATGTAGCATTACGCATGGAAAGATTTGCTGCTTCCTTTACAGAACAAACAAGAAGCCCAGAGCAAGTGTCTAGCCCTTATGGGTCACAACTTGAAAGACAAAGCCCATGTGGAAGTGCACGTGTATATGATCTTGTTGCAGCTGAGAAAATTATATTGGAGAGGGGGCATAGTTTGGTATGACCCACTTCTGTTTTATTTTGTTGTGTGCGGGGGGGTGAATTGGACTTATTTGCTCTCTTGTAACATGAGAAGAAGAAAACCCTTAAACACCAGATGTGCCACTGAATTAAAAGGTATAGAAGTGGCAGGCAACCGGTGGGAGATGGGGGGAGTTGGGTACTCACTGGGGGGGGAATCTTCATCGCTGTGTGATGACGTCACTTCCAGTGCAACCTGGAAGCACCAGCATTGCACTTCAGCGATGCTCCAGCATTCATCCCTTTTGATCAAGTGCTAAAGCATCGCCCCAGAGCGATTCCGGCACTTCTGGGTCATGCCGGAAGTGACGTCACTGCGTGGCAACAAAGATCCCCCTCCTGTTTTGCTGGCCTGCTTCCACCCACCAACTAGATGAACGTAGGCAGCATCGCCAACAATTACCAGGAGTTTGCCCAACATTAGAATCAAAAAATCATAGAGTTGGAAGGGACCACCAGGGTCATCTAGTCCAACCCCCTGCACAATGCAGGAATTTCACAACTACCTCCTCCCCCCACACCCCCAGTGACCCCTACCCCATGCCCAGAATATGGCCAAGATGCCCTCCCTCTCATCATCTGCTTAAGGTCATAGAATCAGCATTGCTGACAGATGGCCATCTAACCTCTTCTTAAAAACCTCCAGGGAAGGAGAGCTTACCACCTCTCGAGGAAGCCTGTTCCACTGAGGAACCACTCACATGCTGACTGCAGCACGGGCCATTTGCTTGCCAACCAAGGTCAGATCTCTGACCAAGAAACTGAGGCCCTGGGAGCCCAGCTGAGGCCTGCAGTGTGGGAGAAGGTAGCAGGCCTAGCTTATGCCTATCATTGCCTCCTGGACCCCCACAGCAACCAGCCGAGTCCAAAGCAAATCGCTGAGATGTTGGCAATTCAGTGGGGCTTGGTTTGCCCCAAGTTAATCTACATGGACAACCCTTCTCTCTCCCTCAATTTTCATCTTCAAAGGTAGATGTTGCATTATTTTTAGCCCTTGGGCCAAAAACAATGTTGCCTGGCCCAGAAGTATAGGGAAGGACCTGTGAGGCCATGCAATGGACCGGAAGACCATGGGCCTGCTCCGTGCAAAGTCTGCACTCTACCCCTGAGCAACAAGTTGAGGAGACAACCAGAACTCCCCACCATCCCCTTCCCCAACAGATCTTATACATGCAACTAATGTGGTCGCAGCCCTTCACGTGCATTATCTTAGCAACCAGTGAGACAACTTAGTTTTTAAATCCCCTGGATTACCATTCCTAAAAATAAGCACTGAATAATACTTTTGAAAAGACGAACGACTTATGATGTCATGTCCATTCAGAGCTTACAATGTAAACTATTGTATTGAATTTTGGGAAGGGAGGGGGCAACTCAAAAGACCATCACTGCAACTATTCCGTTACATACGCACATGTTATTTATGCAAGATAATCTCCACTGGAGATTGATCATAGCAAGCTAATAAATCCACTTTATGGGGATTTAATTTCCAGCTTTTTGACCTTCTGAATAAAAACAACTGAATCATCTTCCCTTTGCGAGATTTACACTAGGGCTCACCTCTAACACGCAGCATCTCTCTGCTGGGAGGAAAGAGGTCTCGACGAATCCTCATCAGCAAAAATAATTAAATACTTACAAGATCTACAGTTGCAGAAAAACTCAAAAGCGTTTATGGATTCCAAATTATTATATCTAAAGAGCAATGAGACTTCTTGGGTTGGGTCCTGTTGGGAACCATTGATCAGAAGACTAATAAGTAGAACTTCTGGAAGTTAAGAGTGTCAACAGACAGGGCCACTTTTGAGGTTAACAATTCCCTCACTGCATTTTCCAAAATGTGTGCAGGGAAAAGCAAAACACTCATCACCCCCCATCCCTCACAAGCCGGATGATTTGAAACACTGAGCCACATTCAAGAGAGGAGTCATCACCGGCAACAGCCATTAAAGAGCAGAAGTTCTTTCTCTAGCAAAACACGCGGGTCCAATTTCCGACAAGTCTCAGGCCAACTTTGAGGCAGTCCATTACACAAGGTGATGCAGAACTCTTTGGGGACATTGTGATGAGCAGTCCGTGTGCACGAAGAGGTTGCTGCGTTCTGCTTTCATTAGGTCTGGGCCTCTCAACGGCTCCTCCGAGACTGTGGAAGATGTTCGCGCTGCCAGCGTCTGAGGACTTGCTTCAGCCCCTCAGGGCCTGTTTCATGCTCGACACGGACTTGATAGCACGTTTCAGCAGGGTGGCTGCTGAACGCCTTTCCGAAAGCCAATCAATCCAAGTCTCAGAAGCGCCTCCTATGTGAAAAGGCAGCGGAGTCAGGCAGAATTCAGAAGGCAGGTGAAGACGGAGGAGTAGAAGGTGAGTTCGCATCCTGCACATTGCTCCACAGGGCCAAATTCCACCAATGGCCGCAGAAGAAATCCTCCAGAAGTAACAAGGGCAGCACCATCAACTGGAGAGGAAGGCAACAGGGTGTCGCTATGTAGTGGGAGAGGGTCAAATGGAGCAAATGGTTTCTCACAGTCTCATGGTTTCTAAGGTTGGTCATCTCGTTCAAGATTAGCTCTTTTGCCGAATAATGATCGATAAAGCTCAGTTCTGGTGGGAAAACAGAAAGAGAGAATGTGTGAAAGGGTGCATCAGTGTAATTTTATAATTCACCCCCTGACAAAGGCCAACAATTTTCAAAAAATTAGGAAAAAGGCCTACATTTAATTCAATAAAATGTCATAGAATCATAGAGTTGGAAGGGACCACCAGGGTCATCTAGCCCAACCCCCTGCACAATGCAGGAAATTGACAACTATCTCCCCCCCACACAGTGACCCCTACTCCAGAAGATGCCCAGAAGATGGGCAAGATGCCCTCCCTCTCATGATCTGCCTAAGGTCACAGAATCAGCACTGCTGACAGATGGCCATCTAGCCTCTGCTTGAGAACTTCCAGGGAAGGAGAGCTTACCACCTCATGAGGAAGCCTGTTCCACTGAGGAACCGCTCTAACTGTTAGAGAATTCTTCCTAATGTCTAGATGGAAACTTTTTTGATTTAATTTCAACCCGTTGGCTCTGGTCCAACCTTCTGGGGCAACAGAATGTCCTCAACCTATCTTAAATTATGCCTGAGGCCCAAAGGTCAGCCAGAATCGCACCATTCTGAAATGTTTCCTTTTGGGTGCTCAAGCTTTGTTGATTCCAGTGATGCCTCATTTTTGCCTTTGTGGACTGAATTTGGCGTACATACAGCATCATTATGGGGTTATTGTTGGGGGGCTTTCCAAGAATAAAACAACACACTGGAAGAGGCTGCTTCTACAACATCTGGGGCCTAAAGCCAGTACTGCAAAGTAGGCTACGCACTAGGTCAGCAAACAGTCTTGAAATACGAATTTTCACTGCTCATAATTACAAACCATGTTGTCACCCTGACTTAGTTCGTAATGAACAAGGAGAGGTACTAGAAGTTGGTTTTTATACCCTGATTTTCTCTACCTTTAAGGAGTCTCAAACCGACTTACAATCTACTTCCCTTCCTCTCCCCACGACAGACACCTTGTAGGTGGGTCTGAGAGAGTTCTGAGAGAACTGTGACTATCCCAAGGTCCCCCAGCAGGCTTCATGTGAAGGAGTGGGGAATTGAACCCGGTTCTCCAGATTAGAGTCCGCCGCTCTTAACCACTACACCATGCTGGTTCTATTAGGTCTTCTGGATTGGCAGAAGGCTTCCTGCTGGCAGCCATCTTCCCCTGCCACCACTCAGTGGGCCAGCAGGAGGAAAGTGGGAGGAGGAATGGCTGGCACCAGGGTGGCGTCACTTCCAACATTACCCGATAGTGATGTCACTGCACAGGGATGACGCTCTAACATTGCCCCAAACCAAGGAGTTTTGGGCAAATGCTAGAGTGTCACCCTTAGGCAATGTCACTTCCAGGTTGTGTCCCCATGCCATAGTAGAGCCCACACCCCATACTGGTAGGTCTCCCACCAGTTGTCCGCCTTGGGCGGGCAACCCTAATAACAAGGCATAGTTTGAACTGAAGCCCAATTCTGACTCCAGTCCATTCAGCAGTCCTCAGACCAGGCATGTGGGTCTGGCGTGGGCCCATGCTTGGAACCTGATGGTTGTTTAACCCCTTCACTGGATCTCCAGGAGATACTGCCATTCCTCTCCAGTAGTAGAAACTGAGGTGAGGCTGAACAGGCTGAGAGAAAGCGAATGGCTCAAGGTTACTCACTGAGCGTTGTGGCTGGCGGGGAGGGGGTCTCCCTACCCCTGGTCTCCCTACCTCAAAGCTCTAATGCCAATGTGATATAGTGGTTACAGTGTCAGACTACAATCTGGTTCGAGACCCAGGTTCAAATCCCCACTCCCTCATGGAAGCTTTCTGGGTGAACTTGAGGCCTGTCACACACTCTCAGCCTAACCTACCTCACAGGGTTGTTGTGAGGATAAAATGGAAGAGAGGACAACAATGTAAGTCACCTTGGGTCCCCGCTGGGGAGAAAAACAGGGTATATGTGAAGTAAAAACAAATAAGTAATGCAGTGGTATTTCCTCCACAATTTGCAGACAGCCACATTTGCAATTACCATCAACTAAAAGAGCCACACTTAATTTTATCCCTGGCATGAGGCCTGCCCCTCAGGGAGCTTTTCCATTCACCCTGTGGCAGCTCTCTCTTGGTGGGAACCACCTGCCTGCCACAGACCACCCCGGGCAAGGGCTTGGCCCACTCTCCTGAAGCAAAGGTCGGGGGCCACACTGGTGAACAGAGAAGACCCACAGGGGGCTCCTGAGACACCGAGCATCACTGCTCCGATCACGACATCAGGCTGTTATCACTCCCAAGTGGCCGCGTGAAAATACACATGTGCCGAAACACTATGAGTCAATGTGGAACCATTACGGGGAAAATGGTTTTATTTTACACGTTTACAGACCAAGCTCATGCTTGGTGCCCGAAATACAATTTCATAGAGAATCATAGAGTTGGAAGGGACTACCAGGGTCCTCTAGTCAAACCCCCTGCACAATGCAGGAAATTCACAACTACCACCACCCCCCCCCGCCACCCTCAGTGACCCCTAGTCCAGACGGAAACTCTTTTGATTTAACTTCAACCCTTTGGTTCTGGTCCGACCTTCTGGAGCAACAGAAAACAACTCGGCACCCTCCTCTATATGACAGCCCTTCAAGTACCGGTACTTGAAGATGGTTATCATATCCCCTCTCAGTCTTCTCCTCTTCAGGCTAAACATACCCAGCTCCATCAACCTTTCCTCATAGGAGTTGGTCTCCAGACCCCTTACCATAACTGAACACATTACTCTAGGTGAGGTCTAACCAGAGCAAAGTGATACCATCACTTTGCGTGATCTGGACTCTATAATTCTGATGATACAGCCCAAGATCGCAATTTGAGCAGCGGAAGCTTCAACGCCCTGCTAATTATAACCGGCACCTTGAATTGTACCTGGAAAAGAACAGGTAGCCGGAACAGGTGCTGTGCAGCACTGATGTAATGTGCTCGCACTGGACCTGCCTCATTAGGTGATGGCCTCCCGTATTCTCTGCCCACATAAAGCTTCTGAACATTCGTCAAGGGCAGCCCCGCATCCAAAATATTGCAGCAGTCAAGTCCTGAGATGACAGATTAGTAAAGGGAGGGAAAAATAACTTTTCAAGATCAAATTAGAACAGGCAGGTGGCGCCATTATGCAGTGCTCCAAACCAAAAATCCCCAAGATAATTAAAAATGCACTCAACAATCTTTATTAACAAACACAAGAGCTGGGGAGACCTCGCATAATACCATTCTTGTGCGGCAAGGAAATATGTAAATACCACACCGGGGTGGGATTCCATCTCTCTAGGGAATGAGATTTTTCCTTCCTAAGCTTGCCCTTTCCAGACAAGGCTCTTGAACGAAGAAAACAAGACTGAATATTTTAATAGGATGTATGAAACCATGGCGCTGCAAAGAGGATTCAATCAGGCGGGCTGTGTGGGACTCTAATTTACTTTTCATATATGTTGTTTTTATTCCTGTAGGTTGACAACATGTGGAGGGAAAGCACACACATGCACGCAAAAAATGAAAACCATCCCACAACAAGTGATTCAAGTCAACAGCACCCATGGTAACAGGATAGCTTTTGGTTTTCACTGAACAGAAAATCACAAGAACACAGTTGCAGGCAACGGAAAGCCCTAACACGGGGTTCCCCTATGTGATGTCCATATTCACTTATTTATTAAAACGTTTATATCCTGCCTTTCCTTGTAGTTCAAGGCAGCTTGCAATAATAGTTAAAAACATGGCGGCCATCAGTACTTCCCTTGGTGCCCACAGAGGTTTCCAGAAAGTAGGCAGGCCATTGTAAGGCAAGGCTTGTTCCTGGCTGCTCTTGTTCAAAAGAAGGGGATTTCCATGGCTGCAACAGCAGCCGCAGCCACTGAACGATCAAGGGGAGTGGTAAGCATCCAGGGTAAGTGGTAAGCATTCCTTCGGGCTTTCCTTCGTTTTATTTCTCCATTCTCTTTCTCCATTCCTCCCTCCTCAGACTTTTATTCATTTCTTTTTATTCCCCTTCTGCAATTCTTTTGCAAAGTGTGTGATGGAGAACTGTTTCGGCTTCATCTCCTGAGGCTGCCATTTTTTGGTCCGCCTCCGCCTCCTGAAGAAGCCATTTTGGGTTTGTCTCCACCTCCCGTGGCAGCCATTTTGGGGTGGTGTTCACCGTTCCCTCTCAAAATGCCAAAGGCGCCTGAAGGCTCACAACATTTGGGGACCCCCACATTAGCAAAACACCTTCGTTTTAGCCCACCTTCAAGCTTCTAGCCCTCAGGGTTGCTTAGACAAGCCTGAAAAATAGGGACACTAATGGATATCCTCCACGACTAGAAGTGACGAAGTAAATACAGTTCTTAATTTTTCAACTCTCTGCTGTTTTCCATCCAAAATAAGATCCACAAATGTCCGATTAACATTTCCCACAGAATTTCAACTTCAGACTATGGAATAAATACAACTTTTTAAAAAACCCATTTAAGATGGCAAAGATGTTGATTTTAAGTCTACCTCGTACAATGTCTAGATTCTTAATCCTATTAGTAATTTGCTGTCACTTATACCTGTGAAAATTATGATCGAAATTAATAGGATCAATTAAAAACATTTTGATTAACTAGAAAGGTGTCTTCAATTAATTGGCCTTTATAATTTTTCACGCAAGGATGTATGAAAACGGCAGTTCCTCTGGCTGGAAGCAGCTCTCCCAGATCTCTGTTGATCACTAAGGTGCTACTTGGCTCGAATCTAGCTGGCGTTCAGCAATGCACTCTAAGCCAGCATGGTGCAGTGGTTATAGGGTGAAACTAGGATCCGCATGCCCCAGGTTCGAATCCTGCTCTGCCATGGAAGCTTTGTGGGATGACCGTGGGCCAGTCACACACTCAGCCTACCTCACAGGGTTGTTGTAAAGATAAAATGTGCCGCTCTCATTTTGGGAGAATTTGGGTGCCGCTTTGGGTGCCCACTGGGGAGAAAGGCAGGGTATAAATGAGGTAAATAAATAAATAAAAGTGTTGATTTTTTTTTTTTGTATCCTGTAGTTTTATAAACCACATTTTTTTTATTGGCTTCTCTTGTGTCATCCAAGCATATTTTTAACCCACTTGTCCCACTAAGAAGCTCATGGTGGCATAAGTCAGGGGGGTTCTGATTTTATGGGATCCGGAATGGGTTGCCCGCCCCTCCATAGAGAATCATTGCAAACTTCGCAATATTTCTCTATGGAGGAGGGGGGCGACCCCCTGACCCAATCTCCACCAAACTTTGGGGTTCATGCAAGCCATGCTGTGAATTTGGGGGCTCTACTTTGAAAAATGACCCCCCCCCCAGGGCCGAATTTTTTCAAGAAACCCGAAAATAAGCAGAATGCCCATATTTACTGGTACGGGTATTCAACTTATTTCAGGATTTCCGAAAAAAATCAGGCCCAATAAACCCGACCCCGAAATTTGGTGAATTTTTTTTGCACAGCCCTATTAAGCCCATCTTCCCAAATGAAATCCATGTGACTCAAAACTGTGACAGAGAACTGGATGGTCCCATGTTTGTAGTTTTTAAAAAATTGTTTCTGTCCCCTGAATGTTTTCCTTTAACATCATTACAAAAAAATCTCAGAAGAGAAGGGCTTCCCTTGCTCACAATGGACAATACCAGAGGGCGGCCATCTTGGGAAAGAATCAGGTTCCCTTTGGTTCATCCGGACGACGTTGTTCTCCAAGTGAAGCCAAACAGATTGATGCACTTCCACTATAGCTTGTGAGGAAAAAAAAAACCTTTTATCAAGTTTCAGCTAGGAGAGGAACTCAAGCAATCTGCGTCTTTGGCTACAAAACCACTCAAGACAAAAGGCCCAGCTCCACCTCACGGAGGTAGTAAAATAGTGTCTGGGCCGTGCGCCACTTCAGCAGGGCTTTTGGTGGCTTCTGATAGGAGCCCTTCGCAATCGGGTGGGGAGTGGAGACAGCGCTTCTTCTGAGCAGAACTTGGGCACCCTATGAACTTTGGGGCCTCTCCAAACTGCCTTTATAATCCGTTCGAGCAGCAGGCTGCTAATGGGGTTTTTGTGCCAGGTCAGACACAACTGGTTTGGCTCCTGGCTGCTAATTATTATTATTTTTTTGCCTGTTCAGACAAAGCCGCTTGTGTGTCAGGAGCAGGCCATGAGGATGGTATGTGGTAGTGCGATTGTGCTGCCTCCAGGTGCTGTTGCGCTATTCTGTCCAAGGCCAGTCTATGCCCCGTGTTTAGTCTTCATAGATTCCCATACTGTGGGAATCGCCAAGTGCTCCTTCCTGCCTCTGGGAGGGGGGTTGCCTGGGTTACCAGTTATCTCCTTTTGCTCTTCCATATATGCTGTGTACCTTGCCTTTGCCCCTTACTAGTGTCCTTTTGAATATGGCTTCTGAAACCTGTCGATCCTAACCAATAAAACTGCTTCCGTGGACTTGCCGTCTGCTGCAATCTGTTTATGGGTTTGCCGCAGGGCTAGAGCTTACATTGTGCCCCATTCGCAAAGCGAGGGTGAGCCGGTTTTTATGAAAACTGCTTTCAACCGTTTTCCGTTCTTCCTTGCGCCTCTGAATCGCTCCAGTGTGCTATTTGAACTTCCTGGAGCGCTTCGGGAAGGACCACATTTTGTTTTCCCAACTTTTTTGCCGATGCGTTCTTTTCCAGCTTTTTTTTTTAACGTTCTGAGATCTGCGCTATAGCGCTATAACGCCAATCTCAGAACATTATAAAAAAAAGCCGGAAAAGAACGCACTGGCAGAAAAGGCGGGAAAACAATCGCGGGGCTGTTTCAACTAGCCAGAGCGCTTTAGAGATGGCTCATAGACAGATTGAAATGAGCTGTATGAATACCCATCTTTGTATCGCTTTATTCCAAAACGGGCCAACAAGGGATGACATCCAGTTTAGAACAGTAATCGGAACAGGGCCTGTGTCTCTCGCTTTCTGACTTCCCAGCTACTGAATGGCGGGAAATTTTTTAAATCAAGAAAAACTTCAGACAATCAATCGGTGAGGACAAATTTTGTTAACTGGTCAGGATGCAAATTAACAATAGGCTCAGTTTATTTTTGAGGCAATTTTAATTGTGGCGCGTTCCTGCAATTGGAAAGCAAACCAAAAATATTTTCCTGCTAACAAAGAACTCTGGTCTATTAGCTTGTAAATTATACCACTCTTCAGGATCTCAAAGGATCACCTGGGTTGAAGTAAGGGGCAACACGGGGTTTTATGTAATTCTGTGATTGGGTAAAAGGCAAATGGACCATCGCCTAAAAAACTCTTTAACAGCTTTGACAGCCCTTTCTGAGAGAGAGCAAGCCCACGCCACAGCGCAAGCACAGTCAAGCTGACCTTATTAGCCTCCTGTTTAATTAACTTCCCACTTTAATGCTCTCAAATTGGAAAATGAGATGGGATTAATGCTGGCAGGCCTGTGACCAAAAAGGACGCTGCAACTTCAAGGGGCCATCTTCTATGGGCTTGGTTCTTTGCAGGCACAACATGCCAAGCATGTTTCCATTTTTGCTGCAGTACAAGGAAAACTCCTAGGCTCAGAACAGCACTCGGCTGTCCACAGTGGGGTTGTGTTCAGAGCGACAAACGGGGGTGGAAACGGCATGTTTAGATAGGACACTTCACACCCAGGTGGGCAAAGCTGGGGCGGGGTCTGTCCTCTTGTTCGCTGCACTGGAGACACTGGAAGAGGCTTGGAGCCTGTTAAAGGGGAAATCCTCTCACCACTGAATAGGAAGAAGCGACACCCATGTCAGTGTTAGGCATTAGCCTTGGGTTTAAGGTCACTGATGAAGGAAGAAGGGCTGTGGGTCAGCCTCTTATTCCCAATTAAATATACTCCCCACCCCACAGTAACTCCACCTTCTTCCCCTTCTGGTGGGAATGGGGAGGGGCTGTGGCTCAGTGGTAGAGCATCTGCTTGGCATGCAGAAGGTCCCAGGTTCAATCCCCGGCATCTCCAGTTAAAGGGACCAGAGGTGAAAGACCTCTGCCTGAGACCCTGGAGAGCCGCTGCCAGCCTAGGTAGACAATACTGACTTTGATGGACCAAGGGTCTAATTCAGTATAATGCAGCTTCATGTGTTCATGGAATGACCAACACCTCAAGGTCAGGCACCATTTTTGGGTTGCTGTGGCAACCCAAATGCCACCCAGATGCTATTTTTAAAAGAGTCCATGAACAGACATCACTCTCTGTTTTTTAAATAGAAAAATATAGATACTTCTGTAAACTCTGGAGTTCCCCTTCGGTCCAAAGATCCTTCAGTTGTATCCACAGCTGGTCTCATTGTCTAGATTTTCTTATCCGCTTGGGGGATGCCAATTATGTCAAGGTTGTCCGGATTCAGTGTCTGAGGCTGGGTCAACATATGCAGCGGAATGAGGTGGTATCACTGTTGTGTGCTAGGCCACAAAACAAAAGTGCTGGTAGCGGGGAAAAGGCAAGCCTCCATGCTCAGACCTGGATGGCCCAGGCTAACTCCATCTCTCTGAAGCTAAGCAGGGCCAGCCCTGGTGAGCACCCGGATGGGAGACCACCAAGGAAGTCCAGGGTTGCTCCGTAGAGGCAGGCAATGGCAAATCACCTCTGAACGTCGCTTGCCTTGAAAACCTATGAGGGGTCACCATAAGTCGGCTGCGACTTGACATCACTTTCCACCCCCACCCAAGATTGTGGTTTCCTTAAGGACACCCAGGGAACCCATGATGAGTACCTCAATTCTAAGATTTTTCAAACTTGAAGTAGCTCTATGTTAGGACCAATGCAGAAAGATGGCCCTGTGCTCTTTTACCAATTACAAATATCTACAGTTGGTAGCTGGCTGGGAATTTGGAGACGTTTCTGATCCTTGCTCTACTGCTGGAGAAGGACCAGCCAACCTCACTCCTACACACAGACCCAACCTTCTTGATGGGCACAACCAAAAAATGGCTGCCATAGGAGGCAGTGCCAACCATGAGAGGGAGCTATACACAGAGGAAGTCTGAGTACAGGGGAGAAGAGGAGTAGTATTTAAAAATACACTAGGAAAGTGTAGTGAGAGAATAAAACCAATACTTTGGGGGCAGCTGCTGCTGAAACATTATTTAAATCTGCACAGCTGATCAGATCTCCAGGGGTCAATCAGAAGCCCTGCTGGGCAAGAGCCTCACCTGGCTATACCCACTTTCTAGAAACACTTGAAGAAGAAGAGTTTGTTTTTATATGCCTACTTT
Organism: Euleptes europaea; assembly: GCF_029931775.1. Taxonomy (NCBI): domain Eukaryota; kingdom Metazoa; phylum Chordata; class Lepidosauria; order Squamata; family Sphaerodactylidae; genus Euleptes; species Euleptes europaea. The sequence goes on along the minus strand of NC_079330.1, from coordinate 33,075,727 downwards.
CTCTACCACTTAAGGAAGAATCAACCAGGCTTACAATCACCTTCCCCTCCCCTCCCCACAACAGACACCCTGTGAGGTAGGAGGGGCTGAGAGAGCTGTGGCAAGCCCAAGGTCACCCAGCTGGCTTTATGTGTAGGAGTGGGGAAACAAATCCAGTTCACCAGATTAACCTTCACAGCTCATGCGGAGGAGTGAGGAATCAAACCCAGTTCTCCAGATCAGAGTCTACCGCTTCAAACTACGGCTCTTAACCATTACACCATGCTGGCTCTCACCACGTGGCAGGCACCATGTTGGGGATCCATGTTGTATCCTCATTTCTAGAAGCAGATTGTGTTTTGCTTTTGATTCAGCAGGCTGAGCGGAGATCTCAATGCTCTTCCACCTTTGAAGGCCAGGCATAGCGAGAAGTCCAGTACCTGTTACGTCCCCTTCCGGACTGTGTCTCCTTTCAACTCAGGGTGGCACTTCCATTAATAATCGGGGGGGGGGGGGAGGGAGACAGAGGGAAGGCGAGAGCACGAGCACTGACGCCAATCTGGGTTAACCGGCCAGCATGCCCGAAAGGCTATTCTCAATGCACAGGGTGTTCAAATTAGCCAAGCGCCAAGGAGTTACCTATACAGCAAGTAATTAATCGCACTTACTCCCAAGGTAAGAGTGTGTGGAAGGCGTGGGGTCGAAACAGGGGTCTCCCCTGAATTAAAGTTTAACTTACCCTTTATTGCAACCTACAAAAGCAAGTAATGAGCAGTAACATTTTTATTTCTGTTAAACTGTCATTTTAGGCTGAGCCGGGGATAATTACCTATTTCTACCGCAGTAAGGTTTTATCACCCTTAGTGAGGCATTTTCTAATTTAATATTTTTACTATATTATCATAAAACCTTGTTTCAGAGTGGGGGGAAAGGGGAGGGAGAGAAAATGATCGTGAACCATTTGCCATAAAACATGTGAGAGTACGCTGGCTTAATTATTTATGCATTTTGTAAAAGGGAGGAGGAGGAGGAGGTGAGTGCGAGTGTTAAGCAGAATGCATTAAACTACACCTGGTGTATGCCTCTGCAGAAAGAGGATCCTTCCTTCACTTACCAAAGAAGGGCAGAAACTGTGTTGTCCTACAAAGCTCTAACAGCTGGGGAGCAGGGAACCTGAAGTACCATCTTTCCCATATGAACCTGCTTTTTCTTTTTTAAATAACTGCTTCCTGAGGCCCTGCTCCAGTTGCCCTGAACTTCAGAGATTAAGTAGCTGGTGCTTGGAGACAGTGCCTTTTCTATGGTGGCACCCTGTTCCCTGGAATGCCCTCTGCAGAGACATCTGGATGGTGCTTACTATACAAAGCTTTCAGATACCGCATAAAAACTGTACTGTTCTCTCACACTTTTAGTGATTATTCTTTTGTACTGCTCCAGTTGTTAATGTATATATTGTGGTTAAATTGATCATGAGGTTTTATCCTGATTCTGTTTTGCTCTCAAATATATACGCTGCATTTTTTTAACGGAACAACACAGTATAAACAACAAAAAATGAAGAGGTGGTCGGAAGCACGCGTGCACATCCCACTGAAAGGGCTAGCTTGATGCAGAGGCACATGAGCACTGCTGTTATTGCGCATGCCTGACTGAGTGTGGGACTAGAACTGGATTGGAGGAATCTGTTTTTCAAGTCAGCCTGCAAACAGTTTTCAATTTTTGTAATTAGTTTCCTTCCAGAATGTTAAAAATGTTTCATGTACTTTTAAAAACGTAACTTTTGCACATATGTTTTATATTCTTCATTTCCCCATATCAACTTCTCATCCTCATGTGGATGGAACATTTGACACATTATCATCCTCATCACATGAACACGTGAAGCTGCTTTCTACTGAATCAGACCCTTGGTCCATCAAAGTCAGTATTGTCTACTCAGACCGGCAGGGGCTCTCCAGGGTCTCAGGAAGAGGTCTTTCACATCACCTACTTGCCTAGTCCCTTAAACTGGAGATGCCAGGGATTGAACCTGGGACCTTCTGCATGCCAAGCAGAGGCTCTACCACTGAGCCACAGCCAATCATAATTGAGAATTATAATTCTCAACCCGGCCAAAACTGAGGATATATAAATCCACAGACTGGAGCTGTGAACAAAGAAAACAGATCTCTCTACAAACTGGGCGCCCTAGGTTTCAGAAAAATCTGAAAGAAAAAAAAATACATTGGAGAGGCTTATGAAACCCCAAAATGATAAAAGAAGTACCTGTAGCTTCAATAACGGTGGCTGTTGCTCGGCAACCACAAGTTTCACCAGCATTCCAGGCTTGGTTTTCGTCAGTAAAAGGCAGAGGGGGCAGGGCCTGTTTCAGGACTGTTTTGGCCTTTGAGTGAGGACTCGTCAGGGGCAAGCCCAGTGGCAATCACCAGGCGACTTGCTATCACCCTACCTGCGTGACTCACCTAGGTCTGGCTGCTTGCTATGTTCAACAGCAGCCACCTATGAAATCCAGTGTAGTGTAGCAGCTAGAGCTTCAGACTAGGGTCTGAGAGAGCCATGGAACCTCACTAGGTGACCTTGAGCCAGTCACATACTTTCAGCCTAACTTACCTCTCATGGCATTGTTGTGATTATAAAAATGAGGAGCGGAAAATGTTATAATCTGCTTTGGGTCCCTGTTGTGGAGAAAGGTGGGATATAAATGAAATCCAGAAAGACACCCATCAACTTCCAGCTATTTCCTTTTCTCCCCGACCTCTCCAGCTCCCTTTCCCCTCAGGATTCTTCTGCTTGCTGTATTAAAACGCCCAGTGAAAACTTGCCTGATGAACATTCACGGTCTCTCAAACCCATCTTGTACTTTCACCAGAACTGCTCCTTCCTTCAGGCACCTCCTCTTACACTAAAATGAAGAGGTGAGCTGTGACTCACGAAAGCTCATACCCTGCCAGAAATTTTGTTAGTCTTTAAGGTGCTACTAGACTCTGGCTCTTTTCTATTACTTAAATCAGGGGTGTCAAAATCAATTGTTATGAGGGCTGGATATGACATCAATGTCACTTGGCCGGGTCAGGCCATGCCTCGCAAGCCCAGATTGAGAGTGTGTATGTGTGTGTGTGGGGGGGGGGGACTGCCTCGGCTGGCTGGTGGGCTGGATAAGAGCTCTAAAGGGGCCGGATCCGACCCTTGGACCTTATGTCTGACACCCCTGACTTAAAGGGTGAGAGTGATGTTTTGCTTTGTGTACAGAACCTAATTTACATGAAAATATAAATACTAAATATTTATGTACAGTATGAGATAGTCAGTGTTTAAGGTGTCGGACAAGGGCCTGGAAAACCCAGGTTCGAATCCCCATTCTGCCATGGAAACTTGTTGGGTGACCTTGGGCCAGTCACACACTCTCAGCCCCAACCCTGGCTTACTTTTGGATGGGAGACCTCCAAGGAATACCAGGGGTGTGTCGTGGAGGCAGGCAATGGCGAACCGCCTCCCAATGTCTCTTGCCTTAAAAACCCCACTGGGGTTGCCATAAATCAGCTGTGACTTGATGGCAAAAAAAAAGTGTGAAATGCTGGACATGTAACAATACACTGAAAAGGCACATCAAGCAGCCAAGTTTAAGATGATTAAGATTTTAAAATATCAACCACTAAATCCTCCACTGATGGACCAAAGGACAAACTCCTCGGAAGGTAATTTTTTGCAGGATGCCTCTTATCTCCACTTTACCCTCTTTCAGCCTAAGCAGCAGCCTTGAAGATGTGGAAGCACTTGGAAATGAAAAGTGATGCACATAACAAATAAGGGACTTGTTTTGATGCGCCTCTCCTTGTTCCTATACATTTGCTGTTTGCATTTATGACCATGAGGACTATCTGGAACTGTAGCTGGCAACACACATGAAATCGCACACAAGAGTCCTTGGAAGTTAAAGAGTCACTGGGAGTGTGTGTGTGTGTGTGGGGAGGTAGTTGTGAATTTCCTGCATTGTGCAGGGGGTTGGACTAGATGACCCTGGTGATCCCTTCCAACTATGATTCTATGAGTGCACCACTCACTTGTATAATGGGTAAATGCCTACCTATGTTCTAATTTGCACAGGTCTGTTGGGGAAAAGAATACCTCCCTGATTATGGCCTTTGGTGTCATACAAGCTGATGAAAGTTTCAGAAGGGTAGCCGTGTTAGTCTGCAGTAGAACAACTTGATTTTAATCCAGTGGCAACTTAGAGACCAACAAGATTTCCAGGGTATAAGATTTCGAGAGTCAAAGCTCCTATCGCCAGATATCAAGAGCTTTGATTCTTGAATGCTTATGCCCTGAAAATCTTGTTGGTCTCTAAGCTGCTCCTGGACTCAAATCAAGCTGACCAAATTGTCTCTCACTTAGCAGAACAGAGCAAGAGCTCACTGCATCCCTCCTCACCAGCTCTTGATCAGACCAGAATTAAGAAGAAGAAGAGTTGGTTTTTATATGACAATTTTCTCTACCTTTCAAAGGAGAATCAAACCGGCTTACAATCTCCTTCCCTTCCTCTCCCCACAAAAGACACCTTGTGAGGATGAGAGAGCCCTAAGAGAGCTGTGACTAGCCCAAGGTCACCCAGCTGGCTTCTTATGGAGGAGTGGGGAAACCAACCTGGTTCACCAGATTAGAGTCCACCGCTCATGTGGAGGAGTGGGACATCAAACCTGGTTCTCCAGATTAGTGTCCGCTGCTCTTTAACCACTCCACCTCGCTGGCTCTCAAAGCTGCCTCCCTCCTTTAAGACCCTTCTACAGCTGAAACTCTTTGTAGATGTGCCTCCAATGCCTCTCCTGATTGCCTTTCCTCATATAGCCCTGCACAGCCACTGAGATCATCTTGGGGGTCCACGTACTTCCACTCTCTGAAATATGTGAGGTGGTAATGAAAGTAGGGGACCCTCTCCATGCCAGGGATCCAGCTCAGGAATGACATACCCAAGAACTCCACCCGCCCAACTGCTTTTGGACTTTCACTGTATATTGAAGATGGAGGAAGAGGAGGAGGAGGAAAAGTTGGTTTTTATATGCAGAATTTCTCCACCACTAAAGGAAGAATCAAACCGGCTTACAATCACCTTTCCTTCCCTCCTCAAAACAGACACCCTGGGAGGTAGGTGGGGCTGAGAGAGCTCGAAGAGAGCTGTGACTAGCCCAAGATCACCCAGCTGGCTTCATGTGTAGGAGTGGGGAAACCAACCCTTTTAACTAGAGTCTGCCGCTCATGTGGAGGAATGGGTACCAGATTAGAATCCATCGCTCCAAACCACCGCTCTTAGCCATGCTGGCTCTCGTGGTTTTACAGGGTCTTTCAGTTTGGGTACCAGATTAGAATCCATCGCTCCAAACCACCGCTCTTAGCCATGCTGGCTCTCGTGGTTTTACAGGGTCTTTCAGTTTGGGTACCAGATTAGAATCCACCGCTCCAAACCACCGCTCTTAGCCATGCTGGCTCTCGTGGTTTTACAGGGTCTTTCAGTTTACATGTGCAGCTATGCTATCGACAAAGTGTTTTCTTATCAGCATTACTAATGGTTTTACTGTACCTAAAAAGGCTGGCTTCCTCCTTTCATCTATTTAAATTGTCTGGTTTTCTTTTCTTTAAAATGTATTTTGTATTGTATTGTATTGTAAAGGTAATAATTTTGTCTATTTTATATTATATTCAAACTACTGTAATCCTCCTTAGGAATTAGGATGGAAGGGTGGGATAAAGTTTTTTTTAAAAATACCCAATAGCTAATAATGTTGCAGGGTAGGCACCCGAGGAAGATGGGTGTTAAGGTACCCTTGGTCAATCCAGCCGTAGCTCCAAGATCCTACTGGAAATGGTTTTACAGAGAGAACACACAAAAAGAGTTCTTCATCCCTGTTTGGTGGTAGAAAGTGCCGTCAAGTCACAGCTGACCCCCATAGGGCTTTCAAGGCAAGAGACGTTGGGAAGTGGTTTGCCATTGCCTGCTTCCACTGTGACTGGCCCAAGATCACCCAGCAGGCGTCATGCGGAGGAGTGGGAAATCAAACCCGGATCTCCAGATTAGAGTCCGCCGCTATTAGCCACTATACCACGCTGGTTCTTGTCCCTGTTTAGAATGAAATAATGGAGTGGGCAGATTTTTTTGTCAGTTGCTTTCTCTGTTTTGCATCCAATCCCACCTCCGGTTAAAAGATCTCAATTGTCTTGGGGAGGGGGGATATTACCTGCCAGAGACCCTGAAAAGCTGCTCCAGCCAGAGTAGACAGCCCTAATCTAAATGGTTAGGGCTGTCTACTCTGGCTGCTAGCAGCTTTTCAGGGTCTGAGCCAACACCAGCAGCTTACTACTTACAATGGGGCTGGGGTTTTTTTGGGGGGGGAGAGGGATGGAGTGGTGCCATTGCTCAGTGGTGGAACCTACATCTTGCACCTGAAGGTTACAGGGCCTCTCCATAGATCGTGTGCAGCAAAGACCTTGGAGAGCCGCTGCCAGCTAGAGAAGACCATGCTGATGTAGGCTGGACTGCTGGCCTGACTTTACAGGAGGCAGAGTTTACCTTCTCAGCTTGCCTTTCAAGGAAAATAGATAAGCAACTGCTGTTTGATTCCCACTGAAGCTGCCGTGCAAATGATCCAGGGCTAAACAGAAGCACCCAGATACACAGAATACTTACATTTCCAGCTCTCCACTTTTCTCCCTCTCACTGGCAGGATTTTTTCCCCTTTTCACCGTCCCTTTTTCCACTGTTTAAAGGGGAGACTGAACACTAGGGGGCAATGTCACCCTCACTTACCCACTGAGGCTGGGGGGGTGTCTTTTAAAACACACACACACACACACACACGCAGAGACTGTTGGCAAAACTCAAGCTATAAATTAACCGGTGAGCCTAGGAGCATCAAGGAGCAGCCGGCTCCTGAAGGAATAAGGTCTGCTTCAATTCCCTCTTCTCTTTCTCCCTTGCAGAACTGGGGGGCCTCCCAAGAGTCAGGCAAAATTGCATTTCGGCCCCTCCGCTTTGAATTCCAAAAAGGTGATACATGACCTCTGGCTGGTCTCCTCTTCCTCTTGAGATGAGGAACAAGATTTATAAATATTACAGGCAGCCGGCAAGAGGGAGGGAGGGAGGGGATTCTCCATTCTTGTCTGAGGTTGGGAAGGAGAGAGAGGAAAAGGAAGAAGGGTTGGTTTTTATATGCCGACTTTCTCTGCCACTTAAGGAAGAATCAAACTGGTTTACAATCACCTTCCCCTACCCACAACAGACACCCTGTGAGGTAGATGGGGCTGAGAGAGCTGTGACTAGCCCAAGGTCACCCAGCTGGCTTTGTGTGTAGGAGTGGTGCAGGTACTCTTTTGTCCCTGCCTAAAGGAATATGTAGATCAGTCATCCCCGCTGTGTTGCCTGTTGGCACCATGGCACCTGCTAGTGTGTTTCCTGGCACCCACTTGGAGTCTGCCACTCATGTGGAGGAGTGGGGAATCAAACCCAGTTCTCCAGATTAGAGTCCACCAATCTAAACCACCGCTCTTAACCACTACACCACGCTGGCGGAAGGGCAAGAACTGCATCCCCTCCGTCACCCCAAAAACCCCTAATCAACATCATCTCACAACTGAACCCAGGGGTAGAGCATCTGAGCACCCTGTGGCTCAGTGGTAGAGCATCTGCTTGACATGCAGAAGGTCCCAGGTTCAATTCCCAGCATCTCCTGAGACCCTGGAGAGCCGCTGCCGGTCTGAGTAGGCAATACTGACTTTGATGGACCAATAGTCTGATTCAGTATAAGGCAGCTTCATGTGTTCACACCCAAGTCACTGTTCCCCATACAGGGTCATTGCCCACTGATTAGTCTTCTGAGTTACGGCTCTTATGGCCCTCTGGTCAGTAGCTGATTTTGAATAGATGCTGAAATGATTAATTGAGCAAGTGTCAATGGACCACTTTTGGACTCACCCACTGGGACAAAGGCAAAAGAATATTTATACCTCTGCTCTTATAGCAATGAACAGCTCGTTCTAACAAATGGGCAAAGGGCTCATAGCTCCTGCCTCATCTAGCAAAAGAAACTGTTAGGTGGATCGGCCATCCTGTTGAAGACACCGGCAAAGGGCTCCTTCACTTACTCCCTTTATTATGAAGTTTAGCCCCTCACCGGAAGAGGCACGAAAAAGGGCTCCCTCCACCCTTCTGCCTTCAATGTGAACAGCAAGAGAGATTTGGCAAAACCCTTGTGCAAATTTAGCCACTCACTGTGAGACAAAAGGCAAAGGGCTCCACTATTCCTCAAACCAGGTATGAATATCAAAAGAAACCCTATCAGAGTTCTTCAATTACGCATTGCAGACTCTCAACTCTGTTTGCCTGAAATGAATAAAAGGGTTAATTGCGACAGGGCCTCTGTTGATTTTCTTACAAGGATGACTGGTTTGAAGAGCCCTTTGCCTGCTTCTCCACTGGCATAGGAAAAGGCCACAAATAAGAAGCGTAATCTTGGAATCGGGGACTACAGGGGAAGGGGGAGATCCACACAGCACGTGTCTCTACACACTCCATCCTACACACCATGTGGAAGCATTTCCTAACAACTTCTTTGTTATGGAAGCGGGCCAAAGACTCTTCCCACAAAGCAACAAGACATCAGTAAAAAAAACACCAGGAAACTGAACCAATAACCCCCCTTTCAAGCTCCTGGGGAGGGGCAGCAGACAGGATCCTGCGTGAAAAACAGATCTCTTCACCAAGACTATGCAAGCTTCTACAGCTGTCTGCCAGCAAGGGGAAAGCAACGGCATACAGTGCTGAGTGCAGAATTCACAATCCTGATAATCTTTCTTTAAAGCAAAATCACAGCCCATTTTGCAGTGGAGATAGGATCGGAAGTATGTTGGCAATGGATGCTGGGGAGGGGCTGTGGCTCAATGGTAGAGCCTCTGCTTGGCATGCAGAAGGTCCCAGGTTCACTCCCCGGCATCCCCAGTTAGAAGGTCTAGGCAAGTAGGTGATGTGAAAGACCTCTGCCTGAGACCCTGGAGAACCGCTGCCGGTCTGAGTAGACAACACTGACTTTGATGAACCAAGGGTCTGATTCAGTAGAAGGCAGCTTCATGTGTTCATGTGATGTTTAGAAGCCAGAGTGGCGGCTGTGTAGATTACACAGATCCACCTCCAGGATCCCACAGGACAGAAAAGCAGGAGGCTCATTTGTAGAAACAGATTTCCATTCCTTGCTCCACCTTGACCACCACCACCACCACCCCGCACCAAGAGATATGGTGACATGCATATTGCAAAAGGCCACAGAGTACAACTTTCCCCCAGAGCAGAATCTGGGATTACTCGGGCTGAGTTCCAGCAGGCTCACAGCACCTCTCCTTGCGTTTCCCTTTCTCCTCGCCATGAGTGACATAAACTGTACATTTCCTCTGTAGAAATGACTTCTGCCATCATTCATTTTCCCCCTCCCTTTCTCCACCCACACCTGATATTTGGGGAGATTAATCACTGCAAAAACACACACGTGCATAAGAAGTCAAGGGGAGGGGGGGAAATCTTCTTTTGTGTACTTTAATATCCCGTGTGCCCGGGATGATTTCCTCTTTCACAGCTTGACTGTTTTGTAACAGATTCTATGCAAGAGATGACAAATTGTCTTGCCAGGAGAAAACGACAAATCATCCTGCCGCTCTTAACAGGTTAGCTTTATTTATTTTATCTTCTTTTTTTAAAAAAGAGGGGGCATGAGAGAACAGGAAATTTTCATTACGAAAGAGTTCTAGCAAAATTATTGCAAGGGGTCTGCTGATATTTACAGCCTGCTCTGGTCCTTGGTCTCAGGACAAGTTTACTGTCAGGGACTGCCCCAAGCTGTTAGCATCATTTCCTGGATGAACATATATGGACAGATGCCACTACAGTCATCTTTGGAGGCTCTGCTTTGGGTGTCCCCACCTTTTGAGATTAGGCAGGTGGAAACCCAGGAGAGGGCCTTCTCGGCCATGGCACCAAAGCTATGGAACTCTCTTCCCAGGGAGATTCACAGAATCAAAGAGTTGGAAGGGACCACCAGGGTCATCTAGTCCAACCCCCTGCACAATGCAGGAAACTCACAACAACCTCCCCCACACACCCCCAGTGACCCCTACTCCATGCCCCAAAGATGGTCAAGATGCCCTCCCTCTCATCATCTGCTTAAAGTCATATAATTAGCATTGCTGACAGGTGGCCCTCTAAAACAGAGTTGCACTTACCTGTAACTGCTGTTCATTGAAGTCTTCGGTGCAGACACACATGTGGGACTGCGCCTGTGCGCAGGCCTGCCGCCGGTAACTTTTATTAGCCTTAGACCTTTAATTGGGGATGCCCCTCCCCATCACGTGGGATGACTTCGCGCCGAACCGCCACATGCTCCTGGGTGGGGCATCCCCTCCCTCCTCAGTTCCTCGCCCGCCGCCGACCTGTATAATCTAGGGCTTGTAGCCCTGACGTATCATGCGGGAGCATGCCACAGGACATAACTGGATACACTCCTGATTGGGCTCAAGTATGAGACTACTGGTTTACCAGAAATCCAGAGCATGGCTCTGATAATCGAGACCTTCATACATCTGTAACCTTTGAGTCTCATTCCCTGATTTCTTTTCTCTTTTGTTCTTACAACGTCTGGAGGACTGCTCTTCCCACTTCTACTGGAGGACTGCTCTTCCCACTTTCCTTGCTTGAAGGTCCAATGTGTAGTGTCTGACAAACGTGTCCTCACTTGCCCATGTTGCAGCTCTGCAGATGTCACCAATGGGAACTCTTCTGTGGAGAGCAGTGGAAGAGCCCCGTGCCCTGGTGGAGTGGGCTCGGACAACCAGGGGGCATGTCCTGTTTGCTGCCTTATAAGCTAGCTTCACAGCTGAAACCACCCACCTTGCAATAGATTGTGGGGATGCTGGCTTTCCCTTTTTGGGGCCTTGATAGCAAATTAAGAGATTTTGACTTTCTAAAATGTTTCGTTCTATCAATGTAGTACAGAATAGCCCTTTTAAGGTCCAGGGTGTGAAGGGTCTTCTCTGCTGGAGAAGTCGGTTTTGGGAAAAAGACAGGGAGTACCAGGTCTTGTGTCAGGTGCAAACTGGAGACTACTTTGGGTTTGAATTTGAGACTGGGGTGTAACACGATCTTCTCATTATACAACTTAAGGAAGGGATTGTCGACCCTGAGGGCAGCGAGCTCTTCCACCCTCCTAGTCGACGTAACTGCAATGAGGAAGGCCACTTTGGCTGAAAGCATGGACAGCGGTATATGGGCCAAGGGTTCGAATGGAGGTAGCATGAGCTTGGCTAACACCAAGGAGAGTGACCACTGAGGGATTAACTTGGGTAAGGGAGGAAATAAATTGTTGAGTCCCTTTAAGAAACGTTTGAAAAGGGGATGGGAAAACATAGTGTAACCCTCTATTTTATCATGAAAGGCTGAAATAGCCGCCAAATGTACTCTCACAGAGGACACTGAGAGGCCTGTCTTAGTGAGATCCAATAAGTAGTCCAAAACATGGGGAAGTGGGCAAAGGAAGGGAGAAAAACCTCTGAATTTGGCCCAGTCGGAAAATCTTTCCCACTTTCTGTCATAAGAATATCGAGTGGAAGGTTTCCTGGCTTGGAGGATGACCTCCTTCACAGGGGAGGAGAGGCCAGTCTCTGTTGGGGTATTATCCTCCAGGCTGCTAGATGTAATCTGTTCACATCGTGGTGAAAGAGGTCGCCCACCTTAGGAGGCCTGGGTGTCTGGGAAGGTGCTTGTAATTCCCCCCTGCCAACTGAATCAGCTCTGTGAACCATATTTGGCGGGGCCAAAGAGGTGCAATCAAATACACAAAGTTTTGTCCGCTCTGATCTTTCCCAGAACTCTTTGTAAGAGTGAGAAGGGAGGGAAGGCATAGAAAAGGGTGCCTGACCAGGTGATCTGAAAGGCGTCCCCTAAGGACATCGGGTCGTTTCCCGCTAGTGAACAAAATCTCTTTGCCTTCCTGTTTTCCCTGGAAGTGAACAGATCGACCTGGGGGTGCCCCACGCCTGAAATATTGGGTGTAGAAACTGCCCCTGAAGTTCCCATTCGTGATTCGTGAGGAACTTCCTGCTGAGGGAGTCTGCCCAGGTGTTGTGTATCCCTGCTATATGAATGGCCTTCAGGTGGATATCATTTAGGAGGGCCACATGCTAGACTTTCTGTGCCTCTAAGCATAGAGGAATGGAGCCGGTGCCTCCCTGTTTGTTGATGTAATACACCGTGGAGGTGTTGTCTGACTGAAGCAAGGTCCGGGAGCCTCGAAGAATATCTGTGAAGGAGGTAAGCACATAACGTATGGCTCGCAGTTCTAACAGGTTAATATGCAAGAATGACTCCGAGGCATCCCACCTTCCTTGTATGGACCTATCGCCACAATGACCACCCCAATCATCCAAGGAAGCGTCTGTGGTAAGGGTGAACTCAGGACTCCAGTAGCCAAAGGGCATGCCCCTAAGGAGGTTAGACTCGGAGAGCCACCACTGTAGGGTTCGTACAATCCTCCTAGGGATTGAAAGTCTATGCAATTGAGAGTGTCGGGATACATCAAACGACCTGAGGAACCAATTTTGGAGTTCCCTCATCTTTAGTCTGGCGAATGGGGTGACCGCCGTAGTGGATGCCATAAGGCCTAGAAGTCTCTGGATCGAGAGAACTGGCTGGTGTCTACACCTGCTAAAATGTTGCACCAAGCGTTTGATCGCTGCAATCCTGTCTTGGGGCAATAAGGCCTTTCCCTTGCTGGAGTCTAGTACTGCTCCTATGAACTGGGCCTGTAGGGAAGGGGTCAGTTTGGACTTCTTTAGATTAACCAACAGGCCAAGTCTGTCGCATGTGGACAGGACTAATTCAAGGTGAGATGACAGGGTTGCAGGGCTGTCGGCTATGGGTAGCCAGTCATCAAGGTATGGGAAAATACTGCATCCCTTGCTCCTAAAGTAAGACATAACTGTGGCCATACATTTAGTGAAAACCCTAGGGGCCGTGGCGAGCCCGAAGGGGAGCATCGTGTACTGAAAGATCTTAGTCCAGTAACGAAACATGAGGTACTTTCTGTGATCAGGATGTATAGACACGTGAAAGTACGCATCTTTGAGATCTAAAACTGCGAACCACGTACTGGGGGTGATAAGCTCCATAACAGAAGTCAGTGAGACCATGCGGAACTTCGAGATCCGTAAACATTTATTGAGGATTCTGAGGACAATAATGGGTCTGGAACCTCCATCCTTTTTCTTCACCATAAATATTCTAGAGAAGAAGCCAAAACAAGTTGGGGAAACTCTCTGAACAGCGCCCTTCAGTAAGAGCTCTTGCAACTGGGGAGCAAAATCCGGAAAGCAAAATCCGGTTGTCTCGTGCAGAACTGGTGGGAGAACAGGAAGGTTGAACTTTGAACTCTATGCGATAGCCCTCTGAAATAACCTTGAGGACCCAAGAGTCCGAACAAACAGAACGCCAAGCCTCGGTAAATTTGGCCAATCTATTCAGAAAGGGAAAGTCCTCCTGATTGGCCGGTTCAGGTAGTCAGAACCTTTGGTTGGGTTGTCTTTGCTCCTTCTGATGAGGACTAGCAGTGGGTCTTTGTTTAAACCCTTGCTTGCGTTGGCCCTGGTGACTAGGCTGGTGATGGAACTTGCTCTGGGTAGGATACGGTTGAAACCTCTGGTACCGTTGGCTCCTCTGGAAGGTAGGTCCGAAGCTCTGCTGTCGGGGCTGGTATCTATCTCGTTGAGACTGGAATGTAGGAGTGATGCCCAGGGATCTTGCCGTCTGTCAGTCCTTTTTGATAGTTGTCAGGAACTCAGTAGTTCCTGACACAAACAAAGTGTTGCCCTCAAAGGAAAGGTCCTCAATCTGAGACCTTGTGTCCATGGGTAGGGCAGTGGTGCGCAGCCATGAGTGGCGTCTTAAAGTAATAGCTGAAGCCATTGATCTTGCGGCTGTCTCTGCGGCATGCTTGCCGGCACTGATGTGCTGTTTGGATAAACGAGTTGCCTCTGCCTGGATGAGTTTCAGAGCTGATCTGGACTCTTCAGGAAGGAGGTCTAGATGAGGGGGGGGGGCTTTTTCCCATAGGAAGAATTGATAACCCCCCATTATTGTCTGGTAACTGGTGATGCGGACGTTTAGGGCAGATGAGGTGTATGCCCTTCTTCCCAGCTGGTCTAGTCATCTGCTCTCCTTATCTGAGGGGGTAGAGTGTTGACCTTGTCTTTGTCTGTTTTGCATCTCCCCCGTGACTATAGAGGAAGGAGGAGGATGCACCATCAGGAACTCAGCTGAGTCTGGTTTTACACGGTAAAGATTCTCTACCTTCTTGGTTGACGGTGGAGCAGAAGCTGGTTTCTTCCACACGGATTTTGCAATCTCAGTGAGGCCTTCTAGGATAGGAAAAGCAGCAATTCCTGGAGAATCAGGGTAAAGGCGGCTGAGGATCTTATCCTTAGGCTTGTTATCTGAGGTGGAGATATTGATATCTAGGGCCTCCGCCATCCGTATCATCTGCTCCGTCCTCAGCTTCAGATCTGCAGAAAGTGAGACTGCTTCTGTGTCACCTACTAGTTCGTCTGGTGAAGGTTCGGATCTCCCTTCTGAACTGTCTATGGAGGCTCCTGTTTCCAGGTCATCTGGATCCGAGTCAACTCTGGGACTCCGTTGAGTCAGAGGAGTGAAGGGAGATGGCAGTTGCGGGGTGTTGGAGGTAAGTGGCCTGCCTTGTAGGTTGAGCTGCCTGTAGCTGCAGAACGCAATCCACTCCTGAAACAGCTCTGGGGAGATAGTAGGTTGAGCAGCAGGAGCTGGAATGGGCTGTGGAGGTCTCCTCGGATCCGAAGGGGTTGGATCGGGGGGGGGGGTCGGATCCGAGGGGTTCGGATCCGACAGTAGGAGCGGGTCCTCCAAAGGATCCAGTTCAACATCTGAAAAGCACTGAAGTGGGGATCCCGAATGAAAAGACGGGGTTCTCGGTAACGATATCAGCGCCGTCTGAAGGATCGTCGGATCCGATGACACAAGCGCGGGGTGGCAGGCTTGGAGCTTGGGCGATTAGAACCGCTGTGCTTGTCCTTGTGTTTGGTCTTGTGTTTATGCTTTTTTGAGATGTGCGTCGGATCCGATTGAGGGGACGGATTTGACAGTCTCAGATCCGAGCTGGATCCGGGGGTCGGCGATGGAGCCAAGCAGACGGATCGGGCGCCTTGTGACGCTTGGGAACTGGCTGACGGTGAAGGAGCCATCAGGGCCTTTTTCCAGAGCTCCGCATTTAAGCGGTTGGCGCGGGCATTACGAGCCCGTGTGGGAAATTGTTGGCATATTTTGCAGGTAGAAACATTATGCCCTTCGCCCAAACAGAGCAAGCAGAGATCGTGCTGGTCTGTGTGAGATATTTTCGTGGCACACTTAGGATAGAGTTTGAAGGGCATTTTGGGGGCCATCACGGCCCTCAGCACAGGGCCGAGGGGACCGAGGCAAAGAACGATATTTGACTCTCTGGGGTGAGTCTCGCGTCGGCAGAATTAGTGGAGGGCTGGCTAGGCGGACCTAAGCGACAGCCTTGATCGAAAACTCATGAAAGCGAAAGGAGGTCTGAAGAAGAAAACTCTGAGGTCAGGCAAAAAGCTCCATTCTCGGCGGCAAAGGAACTGAGGAGGGAGGGGATGCCCCGCCCAGGAGCACGCGGTGGTTTGGCGTGAAGTCGTCCCCGTGATGGGGAGGGGCATCCCTAATTAAAGGTCTAAGGCTAATAAAAGTTACTGGCGGCAGGCCTGCGCGCAGGCGCAGTCCCACATGTGGGGCTGCACTGAAGACTGAAGATGAACCTCTTCTTAAAAACCTCCAAGGAAGGAGAGCTTACCACCTCCCTGTTCCACCAACAGGTCATAACAGAACTTGACTTGGTTTGGTTTTCCCACCATGGCCTCGAATGCAGAGACAGGCGTCCACCCCTAGCTCTTCCTAAGCATTCACGCAGACAGGAACGGTCTGAAGTAAAAAACTTTATTGGAAGTCTTAGTGGGTTACAGACTACAGAGCTGACAGCATCTTAAGCGAACAAAGCAGGCAATGGTTAACGATGTGCATGGCTAAGATCTAAAAGCAACTTTCTGGGACAGGGGACAGGCTGCTGCCAGGCAATGGGGAGATAAGCAGGAGGTTCTCAGGAAGAAGAGAGTCTCAACAAAAGTCAGGTGCGAGGCCATGGTGGGAAAGTCAAACCAAGTCAAGTTCTGTTATGACCTGACATCCACCGAGGAACTGATCTGTTAGAAAATTCTTCCTGATGTCTAGACAAAAACTCTTTTGATTTAATTTCAACCCGTTGGTTCTGTTCCAACCTTCTGGGGCAACAGAAACAACTCGGCACCCTCCTCTATAGGACAGCCCTTCAAGTACTTGAAGATGGTTATCCTATCCCCTCTCAGTCTTCTCCTCTTCAGGCTAAACATACCCAGCTCCTTCAACCTTTCCGCATAGGACTTGGTCTCCAGACCCCTCACCATCTTTGTTGCCCTCCTCTGGACACATTCCAGCTTGTCTACATCTTTCTTAAATTTGCCTGTCCCCTTCTGTTGTGGTCCTCTGCGAGCAGGTGAAAATGTTTTTTGTTTTGTCTGGAATTTCCTCAATGATCCCTCCTTCCCAACCAGTGTTTTATTTGCTGTTTTTATTTTTGTATGCATTTTAACTGTTTTTAATTGTTTTAATGAGGTGTTTATTTTATTTATTTGATTTATAGCCCATCCTCAATCCCCAACCGAAGCCGAGCTCAGGGTGGGTTACAACAGTTCATTACAATAAAACAATTAAAATCTATCATCCCTTAATTAAAACATTAAAACAGTTAGATTAAATTATTCTAAATACAAAGAAGGTGCTCAATCAACAGAGCATGTATGTCATGGGGATGAATTTTAATAATTTTTAAATCACATTTTAAAACCATGTTTCAAATTGCCGGCTGCCTTGGTGGTCCTCGTAAGGGCAGAAAGGCCGTGGCTCAGTGGTACAGCATCTGCTTGGCATGCAGAAGGTCCTAGGTTCAATCCCTGGCATCCCCAGTTAAAGGGACTAGGCAAATAGGTGATGTGAAAGACCTCTCTGCCTGAGACCGTGGAGAGCCACTGCCGGTCTGAGTAGATAATACTGACTTTGATGGACCAAGGGTCTGATTCAGTATAAGGTAGCTTCATGTGTTCAAGATACACATTTTGTAAATAAATTTAAAAAGCCAACCTCATACTGAAGACAACTGCCAGTCCACCGTGATCAGCAGCTGGCTTTCACCGCCTGCCTCTAAGGCAGAGAAATGTTTTCCCCAGCTACGTGAGATCCTTCACTTGGAGATGCCAGGGACTGATCTAGGGACGTTCTGCATGCCAAGCAAGTCTTCTGCCTCTGAGCCACAGCCTAGGGAGGTTACAGCTGGAGGAGATCAGGTGTTGGTAACAGCATCAGCAAGGTGACAGCATCAGCAAGATGAGCAAGGGCCCAGGATCGCTGAGTCAGAACAGATAACAGCACGTGGCTTCTGCTGATGGATTGTGTCCCAACCTAAAATAGTTGCTGATTCATACTTGGGCAATTTTTCTCCCTAATAAAAAGAGGTTTGGGAGGAGCAGATAAAAAGGGATCAGCCAGAGAGTAGAAATGGCAGGGATACAGGGTAAGGGAATACATTCAAATCCCAAGTTGCCTGAAGGGGGGCTCCAAGATTACCAAATAACTAAAGTCTGTGGGGTTAAAAAGAAAGTGGATAAAACCAGAACTGAGAAGGCTGGAGGCGAGAGGGGTTGGGGAAAGACTCTGCTGATTAATCACCAGCCTCTTGCCTGATTCTTTCAGCAGGGACCAATAAAAACAGGACATTTTGAGGGTCCCATCTGGGTCAAAATCTCATGTTAGTGGAAGCAAGAACCATACCCCTTCCCCTTTCCATTACTGATCCTATCGACAAGGAATCTGCAATAGGATTCTGAGGAACAATGCAAGATTCCACAGAAGATGCTACAGAAACAACTGGATTACATAATCAGGATGGGAAGCGCCCAATTCAGGATGCTGGCCCCCTTCTCAAAATTTTGCCAACTGTTCCAGTTCAGATACAGTCAACAGATCAAAGATTGTATTATCATCGCAGGTTAACTTGATTTGATTAAGTAAAGCGGTTATGGATACTCTTTTTGAGCCTCGGTTTAATTCCTCCATTCATCTGTCTTTCTCATAAAACACAAATAAAATGGCCTATCAGGGTTCACTAGTTCAATTTCCTGGAATTGAGACACATGTCCTGTCTGTCAGACTGGGAAGGTAAGTAGAAAATGGCACATCAGTCTATATCTCCGAGGTACCATCTTTAAATGTTCCATTAAAGAAAACAAGCCTCAGATTCCTGGATTGTGATTTTCATACTGATTTTCATGCCCGCCTGAAGTCAATACAGCAACACAATGCAATATGCAAAACGTGACAGAGCAACACCAGTCCAAGTAGGCCAAGACTAACCCAACAAGGGTGTTGTGAAGGCAAAAGTTCTCCTTTTTTACTTTTATTTTATGACATTTATACCCCTCCATTCTTCCCTCATAGAGATGCACAGGAGTTTACATCATTCTCCCCCCCTCCATTTTATCCTAACAACAATCCTGTGAGGTAGATTGGGTTGAGAGTGCATGACTGGCCCAAAATCACCCAAAAAGCTTCCACAGCTGAATGAGGCTTCGTGTGGAGGAGTGGGGAAACCAACCCGGTTCACCAGATTAGAGTCCGGTGCTCATGCAAAGGAGTGGGGAATCAAACCTGGTTCTCCAGATTAGAGTTCATTGCTCCAAACCAGTATACCACGCTGGCTCTCAGTGTGGATAAACTTGGAAGGGGCAGCATACTAACACCATGAATTTCTTCAGAGGAAAGGAAGAATAAAAAGCTAACCAAACCATTTAAAAAAAATATCTGACTTGGCAAGTGCCCTCCACTGTTGAGTCTGCCAGCCTGATCTCTGCCCCCCTCAAAGATCTAACTTGTTTTACCAAGGTGGAGAGAAAACAGCCATAACCCTTCTCCTCCCATTTGGGGGCTTTGTACTTTTGAAAACATCTATGCATGGCCATCTTTTCACCACCACAGTGCTTGGGGCCATATGGGCACGTGCGCACGTCCAACAGTATCTGTATCAACAGGCGAATTATAAACCGTGTCAATCCAAGTTAATGCAAAGCTGTAATCCTCTTTAACTGGAGATCAAAATCAGTGCCATGAGTTATGTTTGTCCCGCAATCTGATAAGCAACAGGAGCCTCTAATAAAAAGAATAACGAGAACCCTTAACGATGCAGTTAAGAGGGAGCACCCATTTAAAAATGCCGCTCTTGTTCCAAGCGATTAGATCAGTGTCGTGCAATTTCACCCTGCCCCAGTTCACCTGCTGGAGGCCGGCTCGGGCTCCATCCTCTCGAGAGCTCTTTAGGAAACTCTTTTACAGAAGGCCCTGAAAGTTGTCCAACTTTGCATGAATAGCACAAAGGCGCCATTACAAGGTTAGGTTCATCACATATTATGGGTTGCATGCTCTTGGTCCTTATGCAACAAATGAAGAAATTAAGTACGCTGGACTAAAAAGGAGGTCTTCAAAATTAATTCATACTGGCAGTTTATGACTAGTTATGTCCAGACCATGAGTATGCCTAAATGCTGCAGAAACACAGACATGGAGCGCTTGATATTCCACCTTCCATGAAAGAGTTCTTGCCCAAAACAGTGTGTGTGTGTGTGTGTTAAACTACCGCTACTTTATGTGAAGATATTATTCCCGGAAAGAATCTGGTGGTTAATGTCTACAGTGCCTAAGCAGTATTACTAATGCTTTATAATGGTTTTAGACATGCTGACTTGGATGATGCAAGGCCTATTGGAAACAAGCAAACTTAAAATGTAAACTATGCATGTTTAGGGCATAAGAGAGACAGAGCAGTCTATGATGGTCCCCACTACTTTGCTACAGGAATTCTTAGAGACAGCTGGAGTGGTATAGTGGTTAGGGTGTTAGAAGACCCTAGTTCAAATCCCCACTCTGCCATGGAAGCTTGCTGAGTGACCGTGAGCTAGTCATACACTCCCCCGCCTAACCTACCTCACAGGGTTGTTGTGAGGATAAAATGAAGGAGAAAAGAACGATATAAGTCACTTTGGGTCCCCACTGGGGAGAAAGGCAGCATTTAAATGAAGTAAATTTAGAATAAAATAAAAATAAATGAAAGGCTTTGGATCGTTTTGATTCACACCAGGATACAACGAGCCCTCTTCATATTAAGTTTCTTTGTACCAAGAAACTCTACGGCACATTACTGTCTAATCCCCAACCTTTTTGAGCCTGCAGGCACCTAAAGATTGAAAGTGAGGGGGCCAGGCACACCTCCCTAGGGAGGTTGTTCCATAATTGTGGGGCTGCCACTGAAAAGGCCCCCTCTTGTAAACCCACCAAACAAGTTTCTTTGTCAGGACAGTCAGAAGGGCCTCTCCCTGTGATCTTAATTCCTGGGCAGGAACATATGGGAGAAGCCGGCCCTTCAAATAACCCGGTCCCAAGCCATGTGGGGCTTTAAAAACCAACACGTTAAATTGGGCTCAAGAGCAGATCGATAGCCAGTGTAACTGCTGCAGTATTGGGGTCACGTGCTCATGGCAGCTGGTCCTGACCAGCAGTCTAGCTGCAGCGTTCTGCTCTAGCTGCCGCTTCTGAACACTCTTCAAGGGTAGCCCCAAGTAGACTGGATTGCAATCGTCCAGTCTACATGTAACCAAGGCATGGATCACTGTGGCTAGATCTGATTGACCCAGGAATGAACAGAGCTGACATACCAGCTGAAGCTGGGCAAAAGCACTCCTGACCACCGCAGCCACCTGGTTTTCGAAGGTGACCGCTGTGTCAAGCAGCACTCCCAAGCTGTAAACCTGGCTTTTCAAGGGGAGTATAATCCCATCCAAAACAGGAGAGATCTGAAGTCCCTGGTCTGCCTTTCTACTAACCCAGTGAACCTCTCTCTTGTCAGGATATGCAGGCAACTGCTCACATGAACACATGAAGCTGCCTTCTACTGAATGATACCCTTGGTCCAGCAAAGTCAGTATAGTCTACTTAGACTGGCAATGGATCTCCAGGGTCTCAGGCAGGGGTCTTTCATATCACCTCCTTGCCTAGTCCCTTAACTGGAGATGCCGGGGATTGAACCTGGGACCTTCTGCATGCCAAGCAGATGCTCTACCACTGAGCCACGGCCCCTCTCTGGATACGCCAGTGACTTGATTTTGAAGGGCAGAGAGTCAACTTAACTGCTGTTATTTGATTTTGGACAGTGGCCCTGATACCGTATTTATCATTTATTTGTTTAAAATGTTCCTACAGCCCACCTTTCTCAACACACCTTCTCCGACAAGATCAGGTTTTAAAAATGTAATTCAACAACATAATCAAGGTTATGCACAGGCTGAGGTGGCAAAGGCCATTCAGGGGCCCAGCGGAGGCTACCCAACAACAGGGCATAGAGGCCAAGGCTTTCCCCTGATGCTGCCTCCTGGCACTGGTATTCACAGGTTAACTGCCTCTGAAGGTGGAGTTTGCCTTTAGTCACCATGGCTACTAGCCAATCATAGACCTACATGAATCTAGCCCCTCCACCTTCCTGAGGGAAGGGACTATGGTTCAGTGGCAGAGCCTCTGCTTGGCATGCAGAAGGTCCCAGGTTCAATCCCCACATCTCCAGTTAAAGGAACCAGGCAAGTAGGTGATGGGAAAGACCTCCGCTTGAGACCCTGGAGAGCCGTTGCCAGTCTGAGTAGACAATACTGGCTTTGATGGACCAAGGGTCTGATTCAGTAGAAGGCAGCTTCATGTGTTCCTGTCTCTCTCCCCCTCCCCTTCGTAGACAATTAATTTCTTTTATAGGCTTTAAGCGCACTGCTGTTTTTCCCCAATTTTTTTCACACTATAAACACACGGCTCTCCTGTCACATGGGAATTTATTTGTTGTGGGGGGTCAAGCCTCCCAAATGACTGAGCAAAAAAGAGCTCTGTGCCTGATCACACTGCTGTGAAATGTGCATTTGCATTTTCAATCTAGTAATTCACACTTGCAAACAATGAAATTACCTTCTGCTGCAGCTACAGGAAGCGGTGTTAGCATTACTTTCCCACCTTAGTGCGTACGCGGGTTTTGCGTTAGCATTCTTTTATTTCCAACAACAAAAGAAAGCAAAAAAAACCCCCATACAATCTTCAAGCTGGAGTTTCAAATTAGATGTTGCGTTACTCACTAGTCCACATGCGCATTATGAGCCCCACGCTATGGTGGAGGTGCACTGAAGGAACTTGTTGCATTCCACCACCATACCCGGAAAGAGGGCAAATTAGTCCCGGATGCAGAGCTGAGTGATCCAATCCAGCAGTGAAGTAAGAAATCCCAGGGAGGAAACTGTGTTACAGGGCCACACTAAGCAGGGGGTGTAACTTTGCTTAGGGTTTTATTTTATTTCACTAATACTCTGCCTTTCTCCCCAATAGGGACCCAAAGTAGTCTAAATCATCCTCCTTTTATCCTCACAACAACCCTATGAGGTGGGTTAGTCTGAGAATGTACGATTGAGGTCACCCAGCATGCTTCCATGACAGAGAGGCAATTCAAACCTGAATCTCCCAGGTCCTCATCCGACACTCTAACCACTACGCCATACCAGCTGGCACTGTTAGTCTGGTTACAACAAGAAGAATGGGGGAGGGGGGCGCTCGCAAATTTGACACATTGTGATCCAAAGAGATAATATACTACTTATCAATTTATGCCATAATTAATTTACTAGTCTTCAAGGTACATTTAGACTCTTGGCTGCATTGGGGATGGGGGGAAGTGCTCTGAATGGATGGACACTTAAAAAAAAACCACGTACAAAGCAAGGTAACACCTGAAGCACTTGAGCAACATACGCCAAGGGTGTAAGAAGATCCCTGCTGGATCAGGCCGGTGGACCTCCTAGTCCAGCACCCTGTTTCACTCAGTTGCCCTGGAGGGCCAACAAACAGAGCAGGTGGAGGGGGGGGGGAACAAACTGCAGCCTAATGCAGTGTACAATTCCAGAAGTAAACTGACGTGGCGGGGCGTGTACTGCCGGTAACAAACGGCCAGCAGATACAAAGAACCTGAGCCGGTGACAGGCTGAAGAACAGGTCAATAGCCAGCTGTCACAAAACCCTCCGAGAAGCATAATTAAGCGCTTACTAACCTGGCATCGTCATTCATTGTGCAGTGGTCAATGGGCGCCATGAAGCTCACCAGCTTGCTGTGGACGTGATACCTGACATAAGGCAGAGATGGGGGAGGGGAAACAGACAATGGATTAAAAAACTATCAAGAGGGAGAGGAAGGAAAATTCTCACACTTTCACAGAGAGCCTCCCAAGTTGCTAAACAGCCAGATCACATTATGTTCAATCCTTAGCTCCGTATCCTTGGGATGCAACAGGAGAACTGATGGCCACACACCAAGGTAATAGGCAAGTAAAAAAGAATTGCCAATATTTTTTAACAGGACCTGTTTTTAGAGGTGCGCAGGCAAAACGGACAACTTGGAGTTACTTAAGTGCTGAACCATTTGCGAGCAGGGTAGTCATTTGGATTCCACGCTGCGCTTCGGAGGCAGATGGCCACGTGTTTCCGAGGTCTGGCATAGCAGAATGGGAGGGGCTGTGGCTCAGTGGTAGGGCATCTGCTTGGCATGCAGAAGGTCCCAGGTTCAATCCCGGGCATCTCCAGTTGAAGGGCCTAGGCAAGTAGGTGATGGGAAAGACCCCTGCCTGAGACCCTGGAGAGCCGCTGCCAGTCTGAGTAGACAATACTGACTTTGATGGACCAAGGGTCTGATTCAGTAGAAGGCAGCTTCATGTGTTCACGTGGGAAAGTCCTTCCCCTCCTCCCCAGCTTTCCACGCCATCCCCAAGGAAGCCTTTAAAATCTCTTTTTTCACAACCAGTCTTACACCTGGCTACTTTTGACATTACGAGTGTATCATGCAGCCAGACTTTTAGACCGACAGCATCAATTGCATCCTTCCCCCAATGCTTCCTCCAAGCAAGTCAGGATTCATGTTCCTCCTCCATTTTATCCTCAGAATAACCCTGTGAGGTAGGCTAGGCTGTCAGAGAGAGTGTGTGACTTGCTACAGGTTAGTCAGTGAGTTTCTCAACTGAGTGGGGGGCTGAAGATGGGTCTCTACAGCACCAGACCGATACTCCACCCCCACACTGGCTTTTAGGCCGCCTGGAAGCTATCTGTGCTTTAATGCTGAACACCAGAGATATAGAAAGGAACACTGCAAAGGCAGTGGCACTTTTGGAAATTTGAAATAAGAAAACCGGTTGCAAAGGCTGCTTGAAGTTAGGATCCTTTCTCTACGGTAGGCCAGGGAATGGGCAACAGCTGGTGTCAAAATGCTTGGAAGCTCTTCCCTAAAAATGTGCTTCCAGCCCTTTCAAAAGCCAGCATAGTACAATGGTTAGTGCTGGACTAGGGTTTGGAAGGTCCAGGTTTGAGAGTGACTTTGGGACAGTAACAGACTCTCTGCCTGTCCCACCTCACAGGGTTGCTGTGAGGATAATATGGAGGAGAGGAGAATGATGTAAGCTGCTTTGGGTCCTCTTTAGAGGAGGAGAAGGAGAGGAGTTGGTTTTTATATGCCAACTTTATCTACCACTTAAGGAAGACTCAAACCGGTTTACAATCACCTTCCCTTCCCCTCCCCATAACAGACACCCTGTGAGGTAGGTGGGGCTGAGAGAGCTCTAAGAAAACTGTGATTAGCCCAAGGTCACCTAGCTGGTTTCATGTGAAGGAGTGGGGAAACCAACCCGGTTCACCAGATCACACTCCACCGCTCCAAACCACCACTCTTAATCGCTACACCACACTGGCTCTCTGGATATAAATGAAGTAATAACAATATATAAGTAATATAAATGAGGTAATTAAATTAAAGACTGCCATCCTTTTGGATTATTTATTTGCTAACTGCTTTGCACTCTATGTGATATATAAAATAAAACGACAAAAATATATTACTTTTTTGCCTTTTAGGGCAGGATTTTATTCTGTGTTATTGTGATTACGCCCTCCCCTTCGCCCTCCATGAAACCCGAGCACCAGACACGCCTCACAGAATGCTTCTGGGACAGCCCCCGGGAGCCATAAAACCTCGCAACTTGCCTCAGGGGTCCATTTTTCCTTTTCACTATTTTGGGTAACTGGCCAGGAAAAAAATCTCCAGGCTACCCAGGCTACTCCAGGCTACTCATTCCAAACCCCTTTTAGTTTACAAGCCCCGCTCGGGGGTGGCACGGTGCTTGTCAGGATGCTCCAACTGAGTCATGAATACATCCCGGCGGTGCGCGATGCTGACAAGCAGGAATATTGATAGTCAATAATTGCAGGCTTTTAGGCCCAACAAAGCAGCTCTCCCCTCTTTTCATAAATTATCTTATGACATCTATCTTAAAAATTGCTATGCCAGGCCTGACCCAGCCCGACTCTGCTGACTTTCCATCGAGTGCCATCTCTGCTCAAGATTTATCATTTCGCTTACAAACAAGATGGTGAAACGTGGCTCACTGCAGCCTCCCTCCCTCCCAGCTCACCCCCAACATGGCAGGTTTCCCAGCTTTACCATACCAACAAAACATCCCTTCAAGTTATTCAGACATAGAACAGGGAGAATCACAGAATCATAGAGTTGGAAAGGACCACCAAGGTCATCTAGTCCAACCCCCTGCACAGTGCAGGAAATTCATAACTACCTCCCCCCCACACCCCCAGTGACCGTGCCCAGAAGATGGCCAAGGTGCCCTCCCTCTCATGAGCTGCCTAAGGTCAAGGACTCAGCATTGTTGACAGAGAAGATACATAAAAACCACGTATTCTGTAGGGGTGGGTGGGACGGGAGGGTGTTGTGTCTCTCCTACTTTAAGCCCCTCCCCCCCAGTACCTCTCCAACTTAACTGTGGGGGAGCTAAAATTTGGGCTTTGGAAAATGGAAGGCCATCAATTCTAAAACAGTGCGCCAAAGCATTCACCTAAGCAGGAGGCTGCGCACTGCACCCCTGTAAGATTTGTTCATCTGGTCTTGCTTTCACTGTGAATGTGTAACTGTCATACTTATGCACTGGTTGTGACTGTTCAGTAACTCCATATGCAGACATATAGAAGAACTATTTTCCCTCCCTCAAGTGGGCTGCCTGTTGCATCTACAAATGAGTAGCTTCTCTGGCCTCGCCTCCGCCTAGTCAGCCTGTGCTGGGAGTGGATTATTTCCCCGCATCAGATGCAACCAAGGTCATTCAACTGCTCCCAGTGCCTCTCTGAGGAGCCTGCCTGTTGCATCTCTGCTTCAGTCACTGCACAAGCTAGCCTCCTTCCAAACAAGAGGCACACAGACCACCTTATACAGAAACATAGCAGTGTTAACTTTAACATGCACACAGTTTACAATGTAAATACTAGGGAAGGTTTTGTGCGTGTGTTTGAAAATGCCTCCAGTTTTAATTATGGAAAAAGCATGCCTTGGTTTACCACAAAGTTTAGGAACGACAGTGGTATGCATCTGAAACAGAGTAAGAAAAGAGGGCCCTGTGAAGAGGACAGCAATGAAAAGTCAACGTTTGACAACAGAGCAAAGTCTGTGATGCTCACCGGATTTTCCTTCCCTTGCTGGCCTTTCGGTCCACCTTCTTCCGGATTTTGCTCCGCAATTTCTGGATAGCCAGCCATTGCCTAGAAAACCAGAAAGATGCGGCAAGGATTATTATGGAGTTTTCATCCCAATTTTCAAAAAAATTGCAACCCTCAAAATTGCTTCCAAAGCAGCTCCAAGGAATCAAAATCTAATATGAGTGGAAAAAGTTCTGCCCCACAAAAAAATTCCCTGGCGAGGCTCCTCTGATTGGCTGCTTCCCTGCCCTGCCTCCAGTCGCAGCTGAAAGGGGACAGATCCAGACACCATGGAAAAGCTGGACAGGGATCGGGCCTCAAAAGGATAACAGATCCTACCTCGTCTTGAACAAGTGCAGAAATAAGAAATGCTACCCATGGCTCGTTTTTCTGGGTGGCTGGAAGGTTCTTGATATTGAATACTAAATCGCTCGGTCTTATTTTGAATCTCAGCCAGAAGTAGTTCAGGGGATAGCATCACCACAATCGGTCTACATCTTTCCGTCTCTGTGATATGCAGGGTTCCCAAGTCCAGGCTGGGAAATACCTGGAGATTTGGGGACGGAGCCTAGGAAGGGTGAACTTAGCGGAGGCTGCTCAGCGGGGATGTGATGCCATACAGCCCACCCTCCAGAGTTGCCATTTTCTGTAGTCTGGAAATCAGCAGTAATTCCAGGAAGACTCCAGGCCCCACCTGGAGGTTGGTAACCCTGGTGGTGTGGGAGCTGGTGTTGAGGAAAGGCTAAGAGACTGTGCTGTGATGCCACAAACTCACTCAGAGGCAAGACAGTCTCCCTCAGACTCCCCAGCAGAAATAAGGGCAGTTTGGAGCAGTGGAGTTTGGAGCGGTGGAGTCTGATCTGGAGAACCGGGTTTGATTCCCCGCTCCTCCACATGAGTGGCAGAGGCTAATCTGGTGACCTTGATTTGTTTCCCCACTCCTACACATGAAGCCAGCTGGGTGACCTTGGGCCAGTCACCCTCTCAGCCCCACCTACCTGACTGCGTGTCTGTTGTGGGGAGGGGAAGGTGATTGTAAGCCGGTTTGATTCTTCCTTCAGTGGTCGAGAAAGTCGTCATATAAAAACCAACTCTTCTTCTTCACAGTAATACCGGCCTACTTTATAGGGCTGCCCTAAGGATTTTGGTAAAATTACCTACGTGATGCACATTTAACACTGAAAGCGCCATATAAATGCTAAGCCTTGTTATAGTCGGCACAGGGAACAAGCACAGGGACGTATTCATGGGGGCTGCCCCTCATTTGGGGCACTCTCCTGAAGACTTGTCAAAGCCCACTTTCAAGCTATACGTTCAGGAAAGTCACACTGTACAGCCCTTCCCAGATTGTACCATTTCATGCTGCGCATGGGGAGGCCGGGTCATACATTTAAACGCTACTTCATGCTCAAAACTTTCCACTCACAGAAAATCAGTAATATAAGGGGGGAGTCTTCACCTTGATGTGCTAATAACCATGGGCAAGGGCTATCCGCAACCAGTTCCTGCTATGCCACTGTGGTGTAGTGGTTAAGAGCAGTGGTTAAGAGCAGTGGACTCTAATCTGGAGAAACAGGTTTGATTCCCCACTCCTTTACATGAGCAGCGGAGGCTAATCTGCTGAATTGGATTTGTTTCCCCGCTCCTCCACATGAAGCCAGCTGGGTGACCTTGGGCTAGTCACACAGCTCTCTAAGCCCCACCAACCTCACAGGGTGTCTGCTGGGGAGAAGGAAAGGGAAGGTGATTGTAAGCTGATTTGATTCTTCCTTAAGTGGTAGAGAAAGTCAGCATATAAAAACCAACTCTTCTTCCCCAACCATTTTGAGCCTGTGGGCACCTTTGGAAATCTGACACAGGGTGGCAGGTGCAACCACAAAATGGCTGCCACAGGAGGCAGAACCAACAAACCTAGGAAGCCCACGTGCAGGGAGGGGGGAGGAGGAGAAGCAGAAGCAGATGGAGAAGAAGAAGTAGAGTTGATTTTTGTATGCCGACTTTCTCTTCCACTTAAGGAAAAACCAAACCGGCTTACAATCCCCTTCCCTTCCCCTCCCCTCAACAGACACCCTGTGAGGTAGGTGGGGCTGACAGAGTTCGGAGAGAACTGTGAATGGCTCAAGGTCACCCAGCAGGCTTCATGTGGAGGAGTGGGGGAATCACACCCGGTTCTCCACATCAGACTCCATCGCGCCAAACCACACCACCACACTAGCGGTGTATTTTTTAAAAATACACTGGGAAAGAGGAGCGAGAGAGAATAAAACCGACATTGTGGTGGCAGCTGTAGCTGAACCCATCTTATTTTTATCTGCACAGCCAATCAGTTTTCCAGCGTCCAACCTGTCGGGCAAGAGCCCTGCATGGCCCCACCCACTTTTTGAAAACACTTGGCGGGCATCATGAAAAGTGTTGATGGGCACTATGGTGCCCGCAGGCTTGTCCAGGAGAAATTCCCAGGAAGATTGCACCAACCAAGGGAGTCCCAGCTTTGCAACCTTTATCAGTGGCCAAGTCCGAAACAGCTTCTTTAAAGTGCAGCCAGCTATGGGCAACACATCCCAGAGGAACAGGAGCAGGCAGCCTTCTCATCTTGACCCAAATCAGCACACACAAGGAATTGTATTGATGAAGGCAATCTCACAGACAAGTCCATGAAAGATACTAGCCCACATCTTGAGAGATCCACATTCTGCCTTAAAAGCAACAAACCAACTCCTGTACAGTATCCCTACCTGGTCACCAGGTGAGCATTACTCACCACAGGTGATCAAGGAGAGACATGGTGGGGGTGTAACTGGTGAGACTAAGCAAGCCTGGGTTCAAATCCCCACTCAGCCATGAAGCCCAGTGGGCAACTTCCTCTTGGCTAAACCTACCTCATAGGGTTGTGGTAGGGTTGCCAACGTCCAGGTGGTTATACAATTCAAAAATCGTCCCTCGTGCTATAATAACAGAGTTGAAGGAAAATAACAAGCACTGATGGCTACTGGAAACATCGATAAGACTTTTTATAATTCAGTCATAAAAACCAAACCTTATACAGTGAAACAGAAGCCTTAGAATATGCCTTAGAATATTTTAAGCAAGTATATTTGAGTCAAATATACTTGCTCAAGCCACCTTAAGCCCGATGGACAAAGCATCAGCGAAATAGGAAAATACCGGAATCCTATTTCGGGCTTAAAATATTCTAAGGAAATTCTCCTCAAAGTAAAGGGCAATTTAGCCCTAATTTTTGTTACAATATACTTTAAAATCAAGTTTTGGCTCAAAATTCTTCGGCTACATACAGCCAACATCGATCTGCAACTACTTTTGCCTGCGGTACCTGTTTCATCTGCGGCTTGGCATGCTGCTAGTGCCGCCCCAGTGAACGGATCTCCAGCCTTCACCTGAAACTTGGCAACCGGGAGACCTCACCCGGCGGAATTTATTTTCACCACGGGACTTTTTTTGCTTCTGTTTCACTGTATAAGGTTTGATTTTTATGACTGAATTATAAAAAGTCTTATTGATGTTTCCAGTAGCCATCAGTGCTTGTTATTTTCCTTCAACCTCCAGGCGGTGGCTGGAGATCTCCTGAGATTATCTCCAGGAGACCGAGATCAGTTCACCTGGAGAAAATGGCCAATTTGTAGGGTGGGCATTGTACCCTACTGAGGTCCCTCCCCCCAAAAAAAATCTCCAGGTATTTCCCAACCTGGTACTGGCAACCCTAGGTCTTGATTAGGATCAAATGGAGGACAGGAGAACCTTGGAGAAAGGGCGGGGTAAAAAACATTACAGATATATAGTAAGTAGCTATATATAAATCTGGATTGAGGGCCTAGGAGAGAAGCTTGTATCTCTCCACTGCTACTGGTCACATTCTTCTTTCCTACTCACGCGGAGCATAAAAATAAGGCAGACTTTAAGCTACACAAGAGCTTATTTTGTGCATGACAGAAGTATATTGTAGCGCTATGGGGAAAATGCTTATTTCTTTCTTCAGTGCTGTGCTTAGGGGGGAAAAGCTAAAATTAAAAGAAAAAACCATTTCCAAAATCAAATTTAACAAACGGTATACATTTAAACAGCCACCAGCTAAATAATTTGGAAGCACATAAAAAACAGGGCCGGGGGGAACCCAAACCAAATAAAAAGGGGGGGGAGAAAGTGAATGGGCTGCTGTGAAGCCATTTGATGTGTTATGAAAAGCTCGGGGTGCTGGCAAAATCGTTTCTTGTCCTCGTTAAGATATAGCCGAGTCGGGTTTTTAAGTACGGCCTGCCAGGTTTATTTGGTGGTACATCTGGAACATTATGGAAACCTCCTCTTGCTATAATTTAAGCAGGACACAGCCCCCCAAAAAACCGCACTTAAGCTGTGATTACATTGTACATTTATCTGACTTCACCATAAAATAGATTACGGTAATTAAGATTATATTAAGATTGTAGTAATTGGATTTTGAGATTTCCCCCCCGATGCAGGGTTCTGCGTTGAGTAAATCAGGTACAGGCAATGCCACTTTTGGGCTTAAAAATAAAAGCGTTCATAACTAGCAGCAGGGACTTTCCCTCCCCACGTCGCTTCTCAGCACATCTTTGGCGCATACAAATCCGGTGCAATAAAAAAGCCAGTCAAAAACTACTTCCTCCCCTCCTAAGCCGGCCACAAACTGTGCTGACAAGGAAGAGAGATTCACAGAACATCCAAACACTTGTCTGGAAGGGTATGAATATGAGGATTCAGACTCAAACTATTACTATTCCCTGCACGGCATTTCTGCAGTGTATGTATTTATCTACAAATTTATACCCTGCTTTTCTGCCCTCACAAGGGCCACCCAGGAGGTTAAGAATTTAAAACGTGATAAAAATCACATTTTAAAACTACTAAAATCAGCCCCCTCACACATGCTTAATTAAAAATAGAGTTATAATACATACAAAGACATAAAAACAGCAATTAAAACATTGGTCAGGAAGGAGGGATTGCTGAGGAAAAGTCAACATTAAAGTCTTCATCTGCTGGGAGAAGAGGGCAACAGAAGGGGACAGATGAATTTCGTGATTGAGTTCCACAACTTTGGTGCCATGATCAGGAAGGCCCTCTCCTGGGTTGCCACCTACCCACCTAACCTCAGATGGTGGAGGCACCTGAAGCAGGGTCTCCAAAGGTAACAGTAGTGGTTGAGCAGGTTCATAAGGATGCGAAGTCACTGGGCTGTTTTCACACAACCTAGGGTTTCCGAGCTCCATGTGTTTATGACTGACTCATGACCAGGAGGGATGGGGAGTTGAATTTCCCACCTTCATCTACCCCATCAAGTTTTAAATCAGGATGGAGGCAGGGTGTTCACCTAGAGCTCCATTCATAAAGAAAAAAAGGGTCCCCCAAAGTGGCAGAGAGGTAAGCTGCAGTACTGCAGTCAAAGCACCTGAGTTCAATCCCGACTGAAGTCGGTTTCAGGTAGCCGGCTCAGCCTTCCATCCTTCCAAGGTTAGTAAAATGATGACCCAGCTTGCTGGGGGTAAAGAGTAGACATCTGGGGAAGCCAATGGGCAAACCACCCCATAAACACAGTCTGCCTAGTAAATGTTGTGATGCGACGTCACCCCATGGGTCAGTGATAACCAGTGCTTGCACAGGGGACAACCTTTACCTTTAAAGTGGTAAGAGAAAGGATCAGGCCTACACCCCTGGCAGGTCACACAGACCACTGAGCCTTTGCTGCCTGCTTGGGATGGCAACAATCAGAAAATGTGTTGATCAGGCCCCTATATGCGGCTGGGGAGCTGCCCTCTGTTTGGAAGGTCCCAAAGAGGGATCCCTGCTAAGTAGCATGATAACCCTGGTTTAATTTGGAAACCCAAACAACAGCTGCTTTGGAATGATATCTCAGGCAATCTTTCCCCCTCCTACATCATTACCAAAAATTGCATTTAAAAACCAATGGGTTTGTTTTTTTGGCATAATTGGTTATTTTTAAAAAATTGCTAAAGAAAACTGGTGGGATAAAACACAAAAAGGTGACTATTATAAAAGCTCTAATTATAAGTAGGACGGGGTGCAGATGAACATGTGAAGCTGCCCAAATCAGACCTCTGGTCCATCTTGATCAATACTGCCTTGCTCTGACTAGCAGCCACACTCCAGTGTCTCAGGTGGAGGCTGTTCTCCTCACCAGATCTTTCTAACTGGAGGTGCCAGGGATAAAAACTGGGACCTTTCATATGCAAAGCAGAGATGTTCTACCACTCAGCCAGAGTCCTGCCCGTAAGATAAAATTATTTCATGCTTAACAGCCTTTGAAAATATGTACATAGTTAATTCAAATATTTGCACCCCACCCTTACAGCATATATGTCCTTCAAAGCCACTTACGAAATCCACTAATCACACAACAAATTAGCAGACTACCACACAAAACAGCTTGCTCTTCCCAGTCTTTCCGGCAGCCGCCCCAAATCTCTGGAACTCCCTTCACCATGAGTTGCCCTGACCTGGATGGCCCGATCTCATCAGATTTCAGAAGTTAAGCATGGTCAGCCGTGGTAAGCACTTGGATGGGAGACCACTGAGGAAGCACAGAGTTGCAACACACAGAGTCAGGCAATGGCCAACCACCTCTGAACATCTCTTGCCTTGAAAACCCTACTGGGGCGCCGTAAGTCAGCTGCGACTTGACGGCACTTTCCACCACCACCACACCATAAGTTACATCTTGCTCCTACAATACTGGACCTCCTAAGACATTTAATCACATTGTTGTTTTTGGAAACCCTTTTAAAAAAAGTAATTCCAACCCTGATTTTAAATTGTAGGGTTTTTAAAATCTCTTGTCCTTGCACTATGCAATTACAATTGTAAAACCAAAGTGCAATCTGCCTTGAGCAGTTCTCAGACCTTGACAACCTTCAGGTAGGTTGAGCTGGGTGCAGTTCTCAAACCATCTTTGCCCACCCTAAGCAATCCTTAAAATGGAGGCCAAGATTTTGCAAGGTAGAATCATCAGATCTGTTTCTCCTCTCTATGAGTTGAGGTAGGGGGATTTTAAGAAGTCCCCTCAACCTTGTTTTTAATTTTACAATTTTTCTGCGATCCTCTGAGGGTTCCCCAGGTTTGTAAACAAGTGTCCCCTGTCTGTGCATGGCCCCATTGTGGACATTTTTTTACTTTTTATGAAATACAGACTCACCAACTCCCCGGAGCATCACCTAGAGAGCATAGATAAATTGCCCACCCACAAATTACACTCAACAAAACCCCGGCATACGGCTCACCTGCCCATCGCTACTTGATCATTTGGGTCCAAGGAGCTGGTTTTACGTTCAATAAGTTCACGGAGGAGCTAGAAATGAGAAGAGAGGAAGCCATGTTTTAAAAAACAAGAACATTTTCAGAAAAGTATTTAAAGTTATAGGGATGTTGAAAACACAGGCTAATCAAACTCCCAAAGCCTTAAACATTTTTAACACCAATCCACTTACAAATGTCTTTTTTTTTTTTAGAGCAAACATATTAAAAGCAATGTAGGCACCCTATAAATACATGTTTAAAACTAGGGCACTGTATGCTTACATACGTCAGGTGGGCCACATCAGATGGGCCACATGTAGAAGAATTTAGACTAGAGTCTGCTGTTTTTGGAAACTGAACCAACCGGGACAAGATCTCTCTGTTCACAATTCACATTTTAACTTTTTGCAGGTACCCAGGAACCAAAAGCCCTCTCTCTCATCTGCCCATTTAGGCAGCAATCTGTCCGAGTAGGGGTCTGTCCTTTTGCTTACACAATCATACACCTTCCATACTGTGTGTAAGTCATGGCTGACTTATGGTGACCCTGCAGGGTTTTCAAGGCAAGAGACATTCGGAGGTGGTTTGCCATTGCCTGCCTCCGTGTCATGACCCTGGTAGTTCTTGGAGGTAGCCCATCCAAATTCTAACCAGGGCTGACCCTGCTTAGCTTCTGAGATCTGACGAGATCAGGCTAGCCTGGGGCTATCCAGGTCAGGACCCTGATAAAAAAGCAAATACTGAAATCTGCCCCTTGTAGGGCAAAGCAACAATGCCCAAAGTGATCATCATTAGACAGCCAAAGCCCCAAAAGAAAACAAGTACACCTGCAGTCCAGTGACAGAGCACCTACTGTACACGCAAAAGACACCAGGATTCTCCAGTCATAGAATCACAGAATTGGAAGGGGCCACACAGGCCATTTAGTCCAACCCCGTTTACTGCATCTGCTTGGCATGCAGAAGGTCCCAGGTTCAATCCCCAGCATCTCCAGTTAAAGGGACTAGGCAAGTAGGTGATGTGAAAGACCTCTGCCTGAGACCCTGGAGAGCTGCTGCCAGTCTGAGTAGACAATACTGACTTTGATGGAACAAGGGTCTGGTTCAGTATAAGGTAGCCTAGAGCATCCCTGACAAGTGCTTGTCCAGCCTCTGCTTAAAGACTGCCAATGAGGGGGAGCTCACCACCTCCCTAGGTAGCTGATTCCACTGTCAAACAACTCCTACTGTAAAATGTTTTTCCTAATATCCAGCTGGTACCTTTCCTCCAGCAATTTAAACCCATTATTGTGAGTCCTATCCTCTGCTGCCAACAGGAACAGCTCCCTGCCCTCCTCTAGGTGACAGCCCTTCAAATACTTCAAGAGAGCAATCATGTCCTCCCTCAACCTCCTCTTCTCCAGACTGAACTTTCCCAACTCCCTCAGCCTTTCTTCGTAGGGCTTGGTCTCCAGGCCCATGATCATTCTTGTCGCTCTCCTCTGCACCTGCTCAATTCTGTCTACAGCCTTTTTGAAGTGAGGCCTCCAGTACTGCAGACAATGCTCAAGGTGTGGCCTGACCAATGCAGTGTACAGTCAAACTGTCTTGG
Organism: Euleptes europaea; assembly: GCF_029931775.1. Lineage (NCBI taxonomy): Eukaryota > Metazoa > Chordata > Lepidosauria > Squamata > Sphaerodactylidae > Euleptes > Euleptes europaea. The sequence continues at coordinate 33,040,074 of NC_079330.1, read as the reverse complement.
GCAGCAAATATTGGGAAAGACCTTTTTCTAACCAAGATGCACTTTTAGTGCAGAAGGTTCCAGGTCCAATAAGTGTAAAAGACCTTAACCGGAGTACTGGGAGCTTTGCTACCACTCCAAGTAGAGAACACCGACCTTGAGGGACCAAGGTTCTGATGCAGTATAAGGCAGCTTAATACGTTATCACACTCACTCATGCTTTGATTTATAGTCTGATCGCTGGTTTTTATTGTCTGGGTTCAATGTTGCATTGCGAGATACCCTGAGCTTCGGAAAGGCACGGCAGACCCACAAATTAGCCTCTCGCACAGGAATGTTTTGTGGAGCTCCTAAGGGGTAGGGAAGGGGAGAGCGAAGAAGCAGGAAAGCGCTCGGGAGTGCAACATGGAACACCATTAAGAAGACTTATCGTACTACAGTTAATTTCAGACGAATCAATGAGCGCCGCAGCATTCCCTTCATCATTTTATGATTAGCTTAATCCACCCTCTATCTGTATCAGTCCAAGATCTTTAAAAGGTCAGGCAGAAAATACAGGGGGAAAGGTGGAGGTATCCCTCTCCAAGCAAGTTGGACAGGCGAGGTAACAATCTTAAAGCCAGCGTGGTGTAGTGGTTAAGAGCAGTGATTTGGAATGGTGGACTCTGATCTGGAGAACCAGGTTTGATTCCCCACTCCTCCACATGAGCAGCGGACACTAATCTGGTGAACTGGGTTTGTTTCCCCATTCCTACACACAAAGCCAGCTGGGTGACCATGGGCTAGTCACAGCTTTCTCAGCCTCACCAACCTCACAGGGTGTCTGTTGTGGGGAGGGGAAGGTGATTGTAAGCTGGTTTGAGTCTCTCTTAAGTGGTAGAGAAAGTCGGCATATAAAAACCAACTCTTCTTCTTAAACCCAAACCAAGTGGGGTTGGCCCTTGGATTAGCAGATGCCAGCCAGTAGTTCAATGGAAATCTTTAGTAAAGAATGGAAGATTCATACCATCTGAAGAAAAACAATTCCACCACTGCTTCTGGGCATCTGATGGAAGCTGCAGGTATGTGGTGAAGCTCTAACTAGATGCAGGCAATTTAGTGTCCTGGAGTAGGCCACGGTTATTGGCTTGCACACAGCTGCAATCCTCATTCAGGGTGACAAATGCATGCTCCCCAACACGTCACCCAGCACGTCCCAGCTTTCACTTTGAAAGAGCCTAAGGTCCTAGCCCTCATGAACGGGGCACTAAACTCAGAAACACAAAAGCGCTGCTCACTCACACACATCCTTTTCCCTGCTCTCATCCTGCATCCGACTTCTTCCTGGGTGACCTTGGGACAGTCACACACTCTGCCTAGCCTACCTCACAAGGTTGTTGAGAGGAAAAAATGGAGGAAAGGATGTTGTAAGCCACTTTGGGTCCCCGTTGGGGAGAAAGGCGGGGTGTACATACAAAGTAAATAAATAAATAAGGCTTAATTATGATGAGTAATCCTGCATCTGTCAAGCTGTTCCCCTGGCTGCCACTAAAGTACCGGTTTTTTTTAAGCTACAAACATTGGTATTAAAAAGGTAAAAGTCCCCTATGCAAGCACCGGGTCATTCCTGACCCATGGGGTGATGTCACATCCCAACGTTTCCTAGGCAGACTCTGTTTACGGGGTGGTTTGCCAGTGCCTTCCCCAGTCATCTTCCCTTTACCCCCAGCAAGCTGGGTACTCATTTTACCGACCTCGGAAGGATGGAAGGCTGAGTCGACCTTGAGCCGGCTACCTGAAACTGACTTCCGTTGGGATCGAACTCAGGTCGTGAGCAGAGCTTTTGACTGCAGTACTATAGCTTACTACTCTGTCACTGGGCCCATGCAAAATCCAGAAACAAATCCACATAATACCTTTTATTGAGGTCAATTAAAATGATACAAAACACTGTACAAGGTTTTGTGTTCATCAGATCTCTTCATCCTACCCATAACGTAAACAAGTTGAAAGGAAGGAAGGAAGGAAGGAAGGAAGGAAGGAAGGAAGGAAGGAAGGAAGGAAGGAAGGAAGGAAGGAAGGAAGGAAGGAAGGAAGGAAGGAAGGAAGGAAGGATCTAAGCTTCTTCTAAGTCTAGTTCTTCCGGTAGAAGAAAGTTCCTCCATGGTGGGAGAAAGGCAGGAACTACAAGTTTTTTAAAAATTAAATGGTATTTATTCAGCCTCTGCTCTGTCTTGCTTCCTTCCCTCTACTGAATTTTACTGCAAGCTCCTTGGGGTAGGGACTTTTCTTCTCACTTGCTCTATAAAGCACCATGATGGCGCTATAAAACCAAGCAAACTTCACAGAGATGGGGAAGCATTTTTGTTTCTGGAAAGGGTTTTTCCTGTTCACGTGCAAGTTGTTTTCAACTTCTGGTCTGGCCATCCAGGGGCCAGGACTCCTTGAGCACCTGCCAAGCAGACTTAGAAACTTATAACCTCTATTTTTTTACACTCAGTAATGAATGGAAGAAAAAGTCTAAAAAAAAATCTGGAAAAAAATCAAGAGGGAGCAAAACTCAAGGCAGCACAAATCTCTACAGACTAATACACAAGGCACATTAATGAGTACCGCTTTGGTTGTGCTGTCTTTATCAAAGCAGGCATTTGAAAGATTTTTTTAAAAAAGAAAAAGGTATACTCATTGTTTCTCCCTTGCAAACTCTTTTCTACTTAAACCACTTAAAAACACAAAGAAAGGCAATTAAAATGCCCCCTGTGATGTTTTCTTCATTTGCTTATCCCCCTCCCCAAATTATTATTACTGCAGCAATTATGTTCAGAGCTATTAAGGGCCAGACAGGCCGCTGCTTTGTTCTTGCAGGGATTGCGGGGTGGGGGTGGGGAGAGAACAGAAAACCCAGCAAGCGCATCTCTCCGTCCTGTTTATCTGATTGATTCCCCAACATCTTCTTGGCACACAATCTATCAGTTTATCTCTCCCACTTCATCACAGTCACTCCTGGCAGCTAAATACAAGATCCAAATCCAGCCCTATGCCGACAGACGACACAGTAAACCTGTGTAACTCCCAACGCCGCTCTGTAAACACCTGCCCTTAAGGGCTTGGCGGGAGGTGTGGGAAAAGAGGGCTCTGTCTCCTGTGCAACATCGCAGGGTGCCGGAAGAGAGATCAGAAGAAGCCATCTGAAGAGGGGCCTGCAGTCCGGACCCTATTCTGCCCCACTGCTTGGTATCTGCTTCCCTCTCAGCCTGAAGAGGAGAAGACTGAGAGGGGATATGATAACCATCTTCAAGTACTTGAAGGGCTGTCATGTAGAGGAGGGTGCAGAGTTGTTTTCTGTTGCCCCAGAAGGTCAGACTACAACCAACGGTTGAAATTAAATCAAAAGAGTTTCCGTCTATACATTAAGAAGAATTTTCTAACAGAGCGGTTCCTCAGTGGAACAGGCTTCCTCGAGAGGTGGTGAGTGCTCCTTCCTGGAGGTTTTAAAGCAGAGGCTAGACGGCCATCTGTCAGCAATGCTGATTCTATGACCTTAGGCAGATCATGAGAGGGAGGGCATGTTGGCCATCTTCTGGGCATGGAGTAGGGGTCACTGGGGGTGCGAGGGAGGGAAGTAGTTTTGAATTTCCTGCATTGTGCAGGGGATTGGACTAGATGACCCTAGTGGTCCCCTCCAACTCTATGATTCTTAGCTCTTCTGAAGCCGCAGGAGCTGAGGAAGAATGAGTGCTTGGGGGCGAGGAGCTTGCTGTGATCCCACTGGGCCATGCCCATCAATGCAGGAAGAGCCCTGCTGGATCAGGCCAACGGTCCATCTAGTCTAGCATCCTTTTTCCCACAGTGGTTAACTAGAAACTAGGACCAAGCAGGAGTAGGCATGCCAAACACTTGCTTCATGGGCAATCTCCCAGCAAAGAAGAAGAGTTGGTTTTTATATGCCAACTTTCTCTACCTTTTAAGGAGAATCAAAGCGGCTTACAATCTCCTTCCCTTCCTCTCCCCACAACAGACACCTTGTGAGGAAGATGGGGCTGAGAGAGTTCGGAGAGAACTGTGACTAGACCAAGGTCGCCTAACTGGCTTCATATGGAGCAGCGGGGAATCAAACCCAGTTCTCCAGATTAAAGTCCACCAATCTTAATCACTACACCACGCTGGCCTTCACCAGTCAGAGAAACAGTGAAGGACAGAAATCACATCAGGCTATGAGTCAATGTCACATTTTGGGGGAAAAACTGGACTTGATGTCAGCTGACGCTCTAGAAACTCTATGGTAATACCATAGAGACCCTGAACTGGTTGACCCAGGCTAGCCTGCTCTTGTCAGATCTCAGAAGCTAAGCAGGGTTGGCCCTGGTTAGTACTTGGATGGGAGACCACCACGGAAGTCCATGGTTGCTACACAGAGGCAGGCTATGGCCAACCACCTCTGAACGTCTTGCCTTGAAAACCCTGCAGGGTCGCCATAAGATGGCTGCGACTTGATGGCAGTTCCCACCACCAACAGCATAGAGAATTGGCTGTTGCACTGTCACATCCTGGTTTTGGTTCAGAAGTGATGTCAGCACATAGCCCAGCATCATTTCCTCCCCTCACCCCGCCCTTGAAGCTCCCGGGGATGCCACCACACTGGGCATCCCTAAGCAGAAGGTTCCCCCCAAAAAAAACTGAAATGGAGGAAGTAAGATTTAAGATTCCTAAATTAAAAACCATTCAAATGGCTTCCAGATCTGTAAAAGGCACAACCAAAGCAAACGTGGCTAGGGACCAACTACCTACCAAGTAGCCCCACCTGCCTGGCTGCCTCTGGTCCTTTTGGGACTTCATTAGTCTCCCCCTTTTCCAGCTCACAGTTGCTCCCCACCCCCCAAGCAGCATCCTGGGAGCAAGCGATATCTTGCAGTCCAGGATGAGTGATAAAATTCATTTACCAAAGGAAGTTGTAATTTTTGGTTTCTTGTTAATCCAGCACCAAGCTTTGAGGGGAAGGGGGAGCAGAAGGAAGAAAAAACATGCCTCTCCCTCCCTAAAGTTGTAATATTTCATTTGGCTCAGCAATCCCGACTAAAATTTATTAGTCAGAACCGAACAACTCCAGTCGGACCCCCACCTATTCCATTAGGAATGACAGATGGCGTTTCCCAGTGGCTAATTATTAAGTAGGAAGCGCAAGTAAATCACGCTATCGGAGCTAAGCCCTGACGTGTGAAGACTGAAATGCAGAAGAAGCAGATGCAGGAATAGGGTCACAACAGTGGAGTCCACCGCCATCGGGGAAGCGCTCCCCATCCCTCCTACTGAAAAAGCGCCCTGTGATGCCCACCAACAGCTGCTTCAAAGATCATTTTGTTTGGAACACACGGCATGGCTCATTGGCACGAGTCATCTGTGGCAATTGGTTGAATAAGGCAGCTCTTTCTATGTATGATAGGCTTGTTATAATTTAAATGTGCATGTGTTTTCAGAGGGAGTATGCAGGGAACGGCACATTGGAATGCTCCTAATACTTCGTGTGCACGTACACACGTGCGCATGTGTGTGTAAAATGTGAGAGCCAGTGTGGTGTAGTGGTTTATGTCAGGAACCGGCCTGTTGTTCAGTATTCACTGTTGTTCAGTGGCTGGCCAGGTGGCTAGCCCCAAGGTCACGATGTTATTCTCTGGACTTATGCCGGCTCTGCCCTGGGAACAAGACCCTGAGAACAGGGAACAGGGGGAGGGGTTGTTGCTTTTCTTTATATCTCCCGTACCCTCAGCATTTCCCCATTAGTGTCGTTGCTTATTCCCCAAGTCACTTTCTGCTTCCCACTGTGCTTATTTCTCAATAAACAACTTTCTATGGAAAACTTGCCTAGGAGTTTGTTTGTGGGATTTAGCTGGTGATCCAGAGCTGACAGTTAAGAGTGGTGGTTTGGAGCGGTGGACTTTAATCTGGAGAAACGGGTTTGATTCCACACTCCTCCACATGAAGGCAGCTGGGTGACCTTGGGCTAGTCACAGTTCTCTCCAAGCTCCCGCCCCACCTACCTCACAGGGTGACTGTTATGGGGAGGGGAAGGGAAGGCGATCGTAAGCCGCTTTGAGACTCCTTAAAGGTAGAGAAAAGCGGGGTATAAAAATCAACTCTCCTCCTCCAACACTCCTAGCTTGTCAGGGAGAAGGCAAAGCTATACTCCTTTTCCCAAAGACAACCAAGTATGAATCCAGGCTTACACAGCAGATTATACGCTACAGATCCTTACCGATAGAACCGGGGTCCCCGACATGGCACTGACCAAATGTTTACAGAAACTGGGTGGGGCTTTTGCCCAGTCCTTCCTTTGCCCACTAGAAATTTGGCCACTACAATGTCGTATTCCATTGCCAATTTTTCCTAAAAAAGTGAAAAAAGCCCAAGTGCTGCCGGGGGGGGGCAGACCTAAGCTCTGGAATTCTCCCCCCAGGGAGATCTGCCTGTCCCCTTCTGCTGCCAGCAGGTGAAGACTTCTTTTGTTTTGTTCGGCCTTCCCTCAGTGATCCCTCCTTCCTGCCCAACGTTTTAATTGCTCTGTTTTTAATTTGTTTTAATTATGTGTCATAGGGAGGTTGATTTTAATGGCTTTGAACTGTGGTTTTATCGTGGATGCTTTAAACTGTTAGCCACCCAGGTGGCCCTCGTGAGGGAAGGGTGGTGGGGTAGACATTTTGTAAACAAACAAACAATCTCACTCAGAAAGCTTCATGGCAAAATAGGGATTTGAACCCACGTTCCCCAGACCCTAGCCCTGGATTTTAATAACTACACCAAGGTGGCTCTCCAATTTAAAAGGCACAATTACCTACATTTCGGCTGGAACTTAGAAACCCTGTTTATTTGTTTTATTACTTTCAGTGCAATCCTAAGGAGAGTTACTCCAGTCTAAGCCCATTCATATCAATTAACGTCCACTGGAGTACTCTCCTTAGGATTGCATTATTAGTCTATTTCTATCCCACCTTGAGCAGATTTTGGGGAGGTAGGTAACAGAAGAGGGAAATGAATTAAAAAACAAAATAAAAATGAATCACACTGAACAATAGCAAAAACCTAGGCAACATCAGTACAACTGTGCCCGTTAGAACAGCCATCAATAAAATCAGCAGTATAAAAACAGCTAAACATAGCTTATAGAAAGCATGAGCAGCAAGGAAAACAGACAAGACCTATCAAACACTAGGAGGATGGGATAAAAAAGGGTTGAGACTCATGCTTAAAAATCAATACAGTACTACGTTTCCTTGACATGCTAGCCTTCTGCATGCAGGAAGTTATAAGTGGGAGGTCCCCAAACTTCTTGTTCTCTTAGAGCAGAGGTGGGGAACCTTTTTCCCGCCAAGGGTCATTTGGATATTTATAACATCATTCGCGGGCCATACAAAATTATCAACTTAAAAATTAGCAGACCAAGCCCCAAGCAGGCAGCTGCCCCAGATGACCCCCCCTTGCACAGGCAAGCAGGCAGGCATCCAACCAGTGGCGCACTTGCCCACCTGGTGGCACAGGATAGTCTGTTGCACCAGCCGGGTGTAGCCATCCAGCCGCACGCCGGAGTTGCTCCTGCTCTGCATGGTCGGGGCCGAATTCTACAGCCGGCTCCTGCTACCTCCGCCTGCAGGGATGAAATGAGGACACACTGGCTAAGAACTCCCCCCCCAACACACACACATTCTGGCCCTGCCCCCTTTAACCCCTCCATTGTCACCACTTCCGCCCCCAGCCCTCTTGTAGTACAGAGGGAATACGTTTCTCCACGGCCCGGGTGGGAAAGGGTTAGCACAGTTTCTTGGGTGGTCCTAGCAGCTCCATAGCGAATGACTCTTCTGCAAGGGGGGAAAAAGGTTCCTTTTCTCAACAGCCCAGGTGGGAAAGGGTTAGCACAGTTTCTTGGGTGGTCCTAGCAGCTCCATAGCGAATGACTCTTCTGCAAGGGGGGGGAAAAGATTCCTTTTCTGTGCTAAGAGTTAGCACAGTTTCTTGGGTGGTCCTAGCAGCTCCATAGCGAATGACTCTTCTGCAAGGGGGGAAAAAGGTTCCTTTTCTTGCCTTGAATAGATGCTATTCATGTCTGTGGGAGGGGGTGGATTGCCAGTCTTAGATCCTTCTGCCAGGAGATCTGCCAGGACCCATGAAGGGCCAGACTAAATGATTTTGCAAGCCTTAAATGGTCCCCGGGCCTGATGTTCTCCACTCGTCTAAGAGGACATCTCGGGGGGGAAGAGTCACAAACTCGATATGCGGTATAGTGGGCAGAGAGTCAGACTGGGCAGGCCTACCATCCAACCCCTACTTGCCCATGAAGTTTGGCAGATGATCCTGAGCAGGGGCCATGGTTGGGTGGTAGAGCATCTGCTTGGCACGCAGAAAGTGCCAGGTTCAATCCCCTTCCTTTCCAGTTGAAACAATCCGGTTGTGAAAAGAAAGAGCTCAGCCACTGCCAGTCAGAGTAGACAAGACTGATGAATGTGACCTTAAACCTGTTACACTCTCAATGTAACCTACTGCACAGGGTTGGTGTGAGGATGCAGTGGATGTAGCGCTGTGTGCGCTGCGCCAAGTTCATTCATAAAGGACAACAATCCCATGGTCTAAAATCTTCAAGACGCAGAACAAAGGCTGTGCTTACCACATGTTTAAGCGTGCTCCAGGACTGGGACTGTGAGGTTGATGGGGGGGGTGCCCTCTCTTGCAGCACAGTTGGGGCTAGGATGGATGGCCTTTGGGTGAATTCAGGCTCGGGTGTTTTGCAAACACACCAGTATTAATCCCCAGCTGTTCGGGAGGGGGGGGGGTCAGAGACAGATTTAAATCTTACTTCTGAACTCAGCAGTGATCCACAAGAAACCCAAGTTATAGACAAGGCCGGGTCTTCTTAATGGAGAAAAGTACCACATTTTCTCATTAAGAGAAGCCCCCCAAACTAAGCTTTAGAACATGCTATTAGCCATCTACTCAGCCATTCCAAAGACACATGCCTAGGATAAGATTATCGTATTGTCATTAACCTAAGGGGAACTGTCGGAGGCAGCTCCTGCTTCTACGAAGGAAACTCTAAATGCATCTAATGAGAGCCACGAGATCAACTGTCCATATTAATAGCTCACCAGTTTAATTAAGGTAAACCGGCTTGTCAGAAAAAAAAATCCTCTCTCCCTGCTCCCCCCCATTTGTCACCACTGTTGACTTGTAAGTTCCCTAGATTTGTCCCCCGGCTCTGCTATGCAACATGTTACCAAAATAAAATTTCACAGAAGCCATGTGTAACATCGCAGCTCCTATCTTTACAATTCATATGTACTCCTCCCCTTCCTCTTACAATCAAAACTGGAAGGAAAACTTCAGGGGCCTAGGGAATGAAAAACCCAGTCCCTTGCTGGGCCACATCAAGGACACGCTCTAGTGTACCACTGGGTTTCCCAAAAGCCTCCCGACAGGCACAAACACAACAGCCCTTCTGCTGCTGACTGTCCTGAGCAGCTCTGTGTGTTGGTTGTATTCATTATTCTCACCTTTCTTCCATCCTAGAACTCAAGGTGGTATTTCCGTGAAGCTCTTATGAGGTCGCCCATTCAGCGACTGACCAATCCAGGCCCTTCAGCCAAGGTGGCCACATCCTGTGTCCCTAGCTGTACGAACTCAGAATCTCCGCGGGCTTGGAGTCTACGAGCTGCTGACACTTACCTGTCACCATGAACATCACGATGGGAGGGGGGGCACGGCTCAGAGACAGCACACATGTTTCGAATGTAAAGGGTTCTGGGCCCAATCCCTGGCACATCCAGTTAAAGGGTCTTGGGTGTTGGGAAAGACCCTTCTTACATGAGACCCTGGAGCGCCTCGGCCAATCAGAGCAGACAATAACAAGCCAGACAGACCAATGGTTGGAGCCAAAATGACAGCTTTCACACATGCAACCGTGTCTTTTTGATGGGGAGAGACCTCATTTTCTGCATGAAAACAGTCCCAGGTTCAATGCTTGGCAACACCGGAAAAAGCAACTTGAGTAGCACGTGTTGGAAGAGCAGAACGTCTGCCTGATGTTGTACAGAGCTGCTGTCAAGAAGCATAGACAACACTGCCTGATGCAGCGGCTTTCTACACCTTTCATCAGCTTCAAAAAGGATCTAAGTTTGTGGGCATCGCAATGCCTTGTAGCAGCAAATTCCGCTAACTGTGCCGTTGTAAAAGCACTGGCTTGTTTCTGCCCTGAGCCCGCCAAAGATCAATCTCACCGCATCTCTCTCTCACACACATAAAACCCAGTTTTAGTAATGAGAGAAAAACACCACTAGCCCCTCTCCTTATGGTGGTGAAAAGCGCCATCAAGTCACAACCAACTTATGCCGACCCCACAGGGTTTTCAAGACAAGAGACTGTTAGATGTGGTTTGCCACTGCCTTCCTCTGTATTGCAACTCTGGACTTCCTTGGAGGTCTCCCATCCAAGTATTAACCACAGCCCACCCTGCTCAGCTTCCAAGATTAGACAAGATCAGGTACCCTAGGCCAGTGATGGCGAACCTTTTAGAGACCGAGTGCCCAAACTGCAACCCAAAACCCACTTATTTATTGCAAAGTGCCAACGCGGCAATTTAACCTGAATACTTAGGTTTTAGTTTAGAAAAAACAACTCATACGTTAACATCTTTTGCCTTAAAAGAAAAACACAATAACAGAGCTTCCAATGATACAAACAACTTTTTATTGAAAGGTTAAAGTTTGCATTTGGCATGCTGTTGAACAATTAATGTGATTTTTGCTGCTGGATTGAACCTGAGACCTCCTGCATGCCTAGCAAGCAAGACTGAATGACCTTCAGGCCTAGGCTATCGCCTTCCTCCTGAAGCTCTCTCAATGAAAGGCAAAGCATATTTCCCCCGTCTTGCATTCTCAGATGGTGAAGATCTGACCCTTTCTTCGACTCTCTGCAAAGCGGGGGAGGGGGAGAAGAGAGGAACAGCACTGCAGAGACGAATCCACGCTTTGCCCGATGCCCAAAGCCTGCCAGGATCGTGGCTCATCCCGGCTCTGCACTTTGACCAGAAGGGCATGTGTGTGTGTCCCTCACCGCCCGGACTGTGTGCGTGCATGAATTGGGGGGGGGGGGGAGAGAGAGAGAAGAACAGAAACCGACTGAACTGGAAAACCACCATTGAGTTGATCCAAAAGCTCTTGCAGAGTTTCCTGCTCAGTAAGGGGTGTTGGGGGGGGTCGGCTTGCATTGGGGGGGGGGAAGCCCAGTGGAAGAAGTTGCATGACCCTCCAGCTGAAAGGGGGGGGGAGCTCTGTGGATCGCTCGCTCTCCCACTTGCTTGTCTGCACGAGGCCAGGCCTGGGGGGTGGGGGGGATGGGAGAGGAAATCAAGGCTTGTCATTGCGTGATCCCCTCGATCCCAGGCCGGGCTGGGTCGGTTTCCTCTCCTCAGGAGGATGATCTCTCCCGATCTTCCCCTCCGGATGGCCAACCCTCCACAGTATCAGGGTCGCCAAGAGTCAGGCAGCCCTCCAACACTTCCCAGCGCAATCCCTCGCGGAAGTGCTGGACCTTGGTGGTCTCGCTCCACTCCCGCACTTTGCATGCCAGGGAGTGGAACTCCTGGGCATACTCGAGCACAGACCGGGACCCCTGCCTCAGTCTGCGCATGGCTATCTTGGCCCTCTCTGCCCGGTGAGGGTCCTCAAAATGGTGGTGCAGGGCTTCCAAGAAATCTTCGAGCGAGTGCAAAAGTCCCGGGATGACGTCAGTAGCAGCTACTGCCCATTCTACTGCCTCCCTCCTTAGAAGCCCGATGGCATAACGCACCCGGGCCTCCTCGGAAGGAAAAGTCTCCCCCTGATCGTCCATGAAACCAGAAAGTTGCAGTAGAAAGTGGGGTAGTTGAGCGCAGGAACCATCAAAGGAGATCTGCAGGTCCCGGACAACAGTGCGTGGGGGGACGAAGGAGGTGCTCGCCGCGCCAAAGGACGATCGAAGTCCATGCACTGTCCCTGCCAGCGCCGTCATCGCCCTCTGCAGGACTCCCAGCTGGGCCTGAAGATTCCAATTCTCCCGGGCCAGGTCGTGGTTCCGTTCCTGTAGGAGCCGGTGCTCCTGGAGGTAAGGGGTCGAGGTGGTTGGTCCCTGGTCCCGGATCGGTGCCTCTCTCCCGGAGTACTGATCCTCCAGCGGACCTCGGTACAGCTCGACCGAGTCTGTTCCTCCCGGGGTAGCTTCCTCCCGGGGCATAGCTGCTCTCTGCTGTTCCGAAAGGCAGAGGCTCTTGTAGCGTTGGATTAACTCGGCGGATCGGCTCGAGCTGGAGGACATCTTTCTTAAGAGCTAAACTAGTAGAAAATAAAAAAGATGGATTCTAACCTAATGTCAGGTTTCAGCAAGCCTACGGCGTCTCAGGCAATAGAACTCAAATGCAGATGGAGCAGTGATTCAGAGAGTTTATTCATGAGGTAGTAGTTTCAGCAAGACGGAGAAGGTTAGAATACAGAGCATTGGGGCATTGCTATATTTATAGAACGGATACAATGGATGAGATTGAGTTACAGGAATACAAAGGAAACAATGAGATTTCTTTCTCCCGGTAACAACTTCAGCAAACCAAGTACTGGGTACTTAAGGGCAATCAGAGAAGGGGCTGGTGGGGTTCCTGGCATTGTGAGCGAGGCCCGGTATCATGCGGGGGGGGGGAGAATCCATCCCCCGCGCACAAAGCACGTGCCACCTGCAAACTTCTCCCCAACTTAAAAAAAACCCCGCGAGTTCGCGAACCGATTCCCACACAATGCAAAAAATAAAAATAATAATGAAAAATCCCTCGCCCTTCTTCCCGCCCCCCGATCGCTGTACCTTGTTGTCTCTGTAAAGGACCTTTTTAAAACAGCTGCACCCTGGAACCAAGTTCAGAATTAGATGCAAGACGACGACGCCGGGAACCGCTGGGAACCACGAGGCACGTGGGAACCGCTAAGCACACGGGAACCACAAGGCATGCTGGGAACCGCTAAGCTACAGCCTCCCCCATCCGAGGTGGAGACGGGCGGGGAAGAGCCGGAAAGGCCAGCGGCTTCGAGGAACAGCTGAGCCTCGACCGCAGCTCAGCTGAGAGAGGGAGGGGTGAGGAACAGTTGAGAGGGAGGGGCCCAGATGCCAACCCGGGAGGCTGGAGCCCGGGAAGTGCAGGACGGGAGGCTCAGGAGGGGGAGGACGTTGCTGCCGTGCGCCCTTACCCGAGCGTGCCGGCAGAGAGGGCTATGCGTGCCGAGTCGGGCACATGTGCCATGAGTTCGCCAACACGGCCCTAGGCCATCTAAGTCAAGGCAAAAGATGTTCAGAGGTGGTTTGCCATTGCCTACCTCTGCATAGCGACCCTGGACTTCCTTGGTGGTCTCCCATCCAAGTACTAACCAAGCCCGACTCTAGTTAGTTTCTGAGCACTGACAAGATCAGGCTAGCCTGGGTTATCCAGGGTCAATGCCCACTCCTTAGATACCATAACTACATAAAGTTCCACCTCCATTTTTGTATACATCCAGTCTGATGAAGGGCTCTGGTACAACTTGAAAGTTTGCACGCTGTTGTGCGTCAATTTTGGTTGGTCCTGACATAAGATATTGCTTAGCTTTTGTTTTTGGGTTTTGCCTCGGCTAGCTGTGACTACCTGCAACCTCTATGTTTAAAGGGGCAGGTACTTGCCTCTGGGTACACTTTTTAGCCCCTTGCTTGTGCACATGTATGCACACACCTGCACACTCGATAGATGTGCAGGGACTTAATTCAGTTCTGAGCCAAACAGGAACAGAAAGAGACAGAGTGGCAAGGCATTCTGGGGACAGTTGCAGGTCAGCTTTAACCAGCTGGGCTCCTGCCCCAAAGCACAGCTTCACAGCCCTCGCTTACTACCCAGCTGAATAAAGAAAAGCCCTTTATGAAGCCTATTTAATTGGAAGGTGACAGAAAACATACAGCTGCTTTCCCCCTTCGGTACTGCCTTATCACCGAATAAGACTTCAGCTCCAATCTCTCAGCCAAATCCTACTCAGCAGAAGAAAATTAACCAGGTCAGTGGAATGGGTACTCCATAGTGTCTGTCAAGGGGCCCCGGCATCTCCTCAATTACTTGGACACAATGAAGTGGTAATCTTTACAGATCATCTCTCCCAAGCAGTGTATTGGGGATGGGAGAAAAAAAGAAGGCTGGGGGGGGGGGCAAAGGGAAGAACATAAGGAGAGTGTAGCCAAGGGAGAGAAGTGGGAGAGAAGAGGAAAGAAAATGAAACTACGTCTGCCTGGCGGCACGGGAGCTGTCTACATGTGAGTTCGAAGGACGCCAGGAAAAGCTGTCGCAGTCCGCTGCCAAAGCCAAGGAAGAGACTGAAGTCACCACATTCCCAAGCACCATATTTAGAGACAGTGGGGTTTCCGGGGTACAAGCCCCTCCCCTGCTGTGCCACCAGATGTTAGCACCTGGGGGACGTTCACACACATTCGCTTTACTCTATCAGCAAATGCAAGTTTAAACAGCAACAATATCGAGACATTTCTAAATCCTTTCCCAAAATAAATAAATATTAGCTAGAAAGAGGGGGAGAAGCCCCCACCCATGAGTCGGCAGGTTTATCAAAACTGCTCCAGAGCTGCTGCCTCTTCTCCCCCTCCTCTTAAGAAACCGCCAAGACACGGCAACGCCTGGCAGCTCCATTTGTTTAAACTCAGGTGGCTCCTCTTCCTTCCGAGACCTCTATTAGTTTAAGCTTTAATTTAGATTAACCCTGGCACCCCAATTAACTGGGGAGGGGGATGAGGAAGACGTAGACGTATCGAGCTCTGAAGCTGAAGAGCAAGACCAAACATTTTTTCTGAGTATCTGATCCTCCGGGTTTCAGAACTCAGCCGCCCACTCCCCACACCCAAATCTGCTTCCCCGCCTTTCCTTCTCAGGTCAACAGTGTCCCTCTTTGATCCGATGTATTGTTATTAGCACCATGTTCAGTGCCAGTTGCCCTTCCAAGCACTTCAGCGCAAGGGGACTGCAACATTTTTGCCAGTCGCTGGCATTAACTTATGCGGACCAAGTCCTAAGAGGAAAGGTTGAAGGAGCTAGGCATGTTTAGCCTGAAGAGGAGAAGACTGAGAGGGGATAGGATAACCATGTTCAAGTACTTGAAGGGCTGCCACATAGAGGAGGGTGCTGAGTTGTTTTCTGTTGCCCAAGAAGGTCAGACCAGAACGAGCCTTGGCTACTTACCGTGAAGGCTTCTTCTGCTCAGGAGGAATGAGGGCATCTTTACTGTGGGTGTTTTCCTTATCCCCTTGCTTCGGGAGGCAGGAATCAAAACTTCATTTCCTGTCACTTGAGGAAAACGTCCCCCCTTTCTCCTTCAGTTTAAAAACTTTCCGAGTAAAAAATTAGTCTGATAATGGACAGGAATAAGGACCTAACATGAACAATAACAGAAGATTGTCTAACAGTGGGAGCAAAGAATATGCGCTCACTAGACAATGTACCTTGGAGTACAAGGAGTCAAACGTATTAACTATAACAGTAGTCCCTTTAAATAAGGACAAACAACTCCTCTCCTTTCTCTTACTTATTAATATTTGACATGACGTCTGGGCGGGCAAGATGCCCCCGTCCCTCCTGAGCAGCAGAAGCCTTCACGGTAAGTAGCCAAGGCTCGTTCTCGCTCAGGAGGGAAGAAGGCATCTTTACTGTGGGACATACAACAGCTGTCCTGGCCCGGGGGGGAGTTAGACATTCTCAATTACGCTCTGCAGTACACGCCTGCCAAAGGCGGCATCTGCGGATGCATAGATATTCATTTTATAATGTCTCACAAACGTGGACACCGTGGACCAGGTTGCGGCCCTACAGATTTCTTCCAGAGGAGCTCTACGGTCAAAGGCTGTGGAGGTAGCAGCACTCCTCAGTGACCCCTGGAGGGACTGGAAGGTTATTTTCCTTGTATGCCTGAGAAATACATGCAGTGATAGTGCGACTGATGGAAGCCCTAGACATAGGTTTACCCATATTAGGCGAAGACAGGTTTACAAAGAGAGCTTCAGAATTCCTAATGAATTTTGTGTGGTTAATGTATACATGGAGTGCCCTTCTTAGGTCTAGGGAGTGCCAGGTCTTTTCCCTTGGAGATCTTGGGTTAGGGCAGAAGGAAGGTAACACTACCTCCTGCTCCCTGTGGAATTGGCTGTTGTGTTTAGGAATAAAGGAAGGGTCTGGTCTAAGGACAACCTTATCCTTGTGAAAGGTGCAAAGGCTTGGTCTCACTGACAGCGCTCCTAACTCTGAAACTCGGCGAGCCGAGGTGACTGCTGTCAAGAATAACGCCTTCATCCTCAGCCATTTTAGATCTGTTTGACTGAGGGGCTCAAATGGTTTGGTGAGTGCCGGGTATGTAGGCTCCAGGTAGGGTATTTATGTTTAACTGGTGGAGAGGTCAGGCTAACACCCCTAAGGAATGCCTTGACATGTGGGTGTTTACTTAGGGGGTGACCCGAGACCCTAGGTACTATGGTAGCGATGGCTGCCAGCTGTCTGCGGAGTGTGGAGGTTGAAAACCCTTGGGTATGACCATCCCGAAGAAACACCTGAACACCAATAACCTGAGGCTTCAGAGGGTGTTTTGTCTGCACCAGCGAGCAAAGGCTTTCCAGGTGGTATTATAGATTTGCTGAGTTGATGGCCGTCTTGAGGCAAGAATGGTACTCACGATCTCAGGATTGTAGCCTAGGTCTAAAAGTCTGCTCCATTCAATATCCAGCCCGGGTTGGGGTGGCATATTGGCCCCTGAAGAAGGAGGTCTGGTCTGTCCAGAAGTCTCCAGTGGTCTTGGGTGGACATCTCTATCAGAGAGGGAAACCACGGACGACAAGGCCAAAATGGAGCTATCATGATGATCCATGCCTTCAGATGCCGGATTCTTCTCAGGACCATTCCTTCCTTCCTTCTTTCTGTCCTCCTTTCTTCCCTTCCTTCCTCCTTTCCTTCTTTCTGTCCTTCCTTCCTTCTTTCTGTCCTTCCTTCCTTCTTTCTGTCCTTTCTTCCCTTCCTTCCTCCTTTCCTTCTTTCTGTCCTTCATTCCTTCTTTCTGTCCTTCATTCTTTCCTTCCTTCCTTTTTTCCTTGCTTCTTTCCTTCCTTCCTTCTTCCCTTTCTTTCCTTCTTTCTGTCCTTCCTTCCTTTCCTTCTTTCCTTCCTTCTTTCCCTGCTTCCTTCCTTCTTTCTGTCCTTCACTCTTTCCTTCCTTCCTTCTTTCCTTCCTTCCTTCTTTCCTTCCCTGCAGATCAACCGCAGGCTGCAAGCTGCGCCCCCCTGGCACCTTGGTTGCCTGGGCCCACCGCTGGCTGCCTTCCCACCTGGGAGGAGGGGGCAGACCTGGGGGAGCTGAGGCACCCTCCAAGCCTTCTCTGCATAGCCTCCCCTAAGGTTGCCAACCTCCAGGTGGTGGCTGGAGATCTCCTGCTATTACAACTGATCTCCAGCCAATAGAGATCAGTTCCCCTGGAGAAAATGGCCACTTTGGCCATTGGGCTCTATGGCTGTGCAGTCTTCCTCCCCAAACCCCGCCCTCCTCAGGCTTCACCCCCAAAACCTCCCGCCAGTGGTGAAGAGGACCTGGCAACCCTAGCTTCCCCCCACACACACACACCAGGAGATCTACGCCCGGTATGGCCCCCGAACGATGTTATAAATATGCAAATGGCCCTTGGCAGAAAAAAGGTTCCCCACCCCTGTTCTAAACTAAAACCTCAGTATTCAGGTTAAATTGCCGCATTGGCACTCGGCGATAAATAAGTGGGTTTTGGGTTGCAGTTTGGGCACTCGGTCTCTGGGCGAAAACGCATGGTTGCTTTATCCTCGTTTAATCCCTGTTTCATCCAGGGTTCAGCCTGGATCGATTGCGTGCGTTTCGCCTAATGTGCGTTCGATCCTGGCTAAAACAGGGATTAAAGGAGGATAAAAGGACCATGCGTTTTCGCCCTCTAAAAGGTTCGCCATCACTGATCTAGATGTTGTCTGCTGAGCCAGTCAGCCTGGATGTTCATAGTTCCCTTTATGTGCTTTGCAGATAGGGATGATAGGTGAGCCTCCACCCAGAACAGCACTGCTGTGGCTTTCTTGTGAAGAACTGATGACCTTGAGCCGCCCTGCTTGTTCAAGTGAGCCTTGGCACTCACGTTGTTGGTTCTGATCATCGGGTCCGTGCCCTGGAGTTGCTCCTGGAAGTGATGTAGGACCCTTAAAATTGCTCTGGTTTCCAGAATGTTGATGTTCATCTTCTTTTCCTGATTGTTCCAAAACCCCTGTGCCGACTAGCCTAGGAGAGTAGCCCCCCAGCCCGATAGGGATGCGTCCATGAATATCTGAATAGGAGTAGGTAGGATGTATGGAAGACCCTTGGACAGGTTCTGCAGTTGGGCCCACCAGAGAAGGCTGGACTTGGCTGCTTTGGAAAGAATTAGGCGTTTGTCCCTTTATTGAAGGATGTCTGTTTGATAGGTCCTGATAAACCACTGGAATGGTCTGGCTCGAAGTCGTGCCCATTGTACAGCAGGGATACAGGAAATCATGTGTCCCTGTAGTTTTGCTAGAGACATGAGTCTTGATACCAGGGATCAAAGAGTGGACTTGACTAGGGAGAAGATTTTGAGAATCTTGTCCTCTGGTAAGATGAGGGAGTTTGTGGTTGTGTCTATGTAAACTCCCAGGTGTCAAATTCTTTGTGAGGGCACTAAATGGCTCTTTTTGAGGTTCACCAAGAATTTAGATCCTCCAGAGTCTTCCGGACATGCTCCGTGTGTAATATGCTCTGAGGTCTTGAGGTGGCACATATGAGGATGTCATCCAAATACGGATGTATCCGTATTCCTTCCTTGCGGAGTAGAGCCACCAGTGTCACCAGCACCTTGGTGAAGACCCAGGGCACTGAGGCCAACCCAAAGGGAGGTGCCCTGAACTGAAAATGATGACCCTGGTAGAGGAAATGGAGGAACCGACAGTGTGATGGATGGATCAAGATGTGGAGATAGGCCTCTGTCAGATCTATGGAGGTGAGGTAGTCTCCTGGTCTCAGGGCCTCTGCGATTGACTTCAAAGTCTCCATTCTGAAGCGCTTTTGGGATACGTGCCTGTTCAAATGCTTGAGGTCGAGAATGGCTCACCACCCTCCATCTCACTTGGGCACGGTGAAGAATATTGAGTAAATTTCCGATAAGAGCTCCGATGGAGGGACTTGCTCGATGGCCTTGATGTCGCAGAGATGTTGAATAGCCTGAGAGGTCCTCCTTTGCTTGTGTTTGTTCTTGGAGACCGGTGAGACTCTCATTCGATCTGACGGAGTTCTGTAGAATTCGATCTGGTAACCCTGAAGAATGAGTTGTAGTACCCAGAGGTCTGGATGGGAGGAAGCCCATTGATGATGGTATAGGCTTAGCCTGCCTCCCACAGGGGGCAGATTGGCATCACTGCTTAGGTTGACGTGTGGTTTTGTCTCCTCTTTTGCTCTGGAAGTTGGCAAATCTATTTGACCTAGTAAATCTACCTCCCCTGCGAAAGAAGCCACGATTTGAGTTCCAATGACCTCGTCTCTGTTCTGGTCTGAACCGGTGTACAGTATGGTAGGAACGAAAGGAATTGGTTGAATAAGACCCTTTGGGATCCTTGCGTAGACATTTGGGTAGCATCTTCTTTTTATCCCTAGTTTCAACTAGGATGGGGTCTAGCTTATCGCCAAAGAGCTTCCTGCCTTGGTAGGGGAAGCCCATGAGAACAGATTTAGAACAGTGGAGCCAAAGGGCCCTTCTGGCAGCTGAGGCAGTAGCCATGGCTCTAGCAGCGAAGGACATGGTATCTAAGGTTGAGTCCGCCAGGAAAGACACTGCCCTCAAAAAGTCTTGAGACGCCCTCTAGGGCGTTCCTATCATCTGCAGGGATAAGATGGCCCAACTTTCTGGCCCAAATTATGGCTACTCTGGATACTAGGGCTGAGGTAATGGACGAGCTTATGGCGAGAGCAGAAGCCTCATGTGACTTTTTTGCATGCAAGCTCTGCCTTCCTGTCAGCCGGGTCCCTCATCATCACCAGGCCTTCCTCGGTAACTAGGTCGGAGGAATGCAAGGCCGTAAAGGGGCTCTCCACTAGGGGGACCTTAAGAAGGTCAGAAGTGCTGCTGGCTAAAGTATAAAACTTCCTAGTGGATAAGGGCACTTGTCTGGTGGCCACTGGCTTTTCCCACTCTGCTCTTAGCAAGGTCAGGACATAATCTGGGACGGGGACCACTCGATCTGGGGTTTCATGTATGGGGAAAAAATCCCTGGTACCCTTCTTTTTCTCTGTGCCCTGTGACTCTGATTCTTCAGCGAGATCAAGGGCTGCCAGTGTTTTGGTGAGTAGGAGAGGAAATTCCTCTGCATTAAAGATTCTTTTTGCTTAGGTTGCTATACAATATCGTGTCCATCAGAAGAGAATTCGCCCTCTTCCTTGTCACTTGCCTCATCGCCGGTAGAAAAGGGAGAGTTAAGGCACTCTGCATGGCATGGATGGGACTCTGAGTGAGACTGCAGAGCTGCCTTGGTAGGCCAGCGTGTACAGTCCTGGCCCTTACGTTGGGAACTTTCTCTCCCCCCGTGGGTGGTAGAGAGGGCCCCTGGCGTGTGTGACTGGGCTCCCAAAACAGAAGCGGTAGGGGAAATGGATTGGGCTGAATGCAGACCCTCAGTAAAGGCGTCCTTAATGAGAGAGGAGAGCTCTGCTTTTAAAAAGGACAAGCCACTTGCATCAAATAAGGGAGGGGGAGCTGCCATACCCATGGGAATCGCTGCATTGTCCCGGGCGGGAACAGAGGAAGGTGAGACGCCCATGGCCGCGCCAGAAACAAAGGAGGGCGAGACGCCCATGGCCGCGCTGGGAACAAAGGAGGGTGAGACGCCCATGGCCGCGCTGGGGCTGAGAAGAAGCGAGACGCCTGGAATTAAGGCGGCATATGTTGCTGGCGAGATGCCAACTGCCTGGGAAAGCCCCTGTGCGCGGCTGAAGATTGGGCGGCAGTTAGGAGGCGCTTAGCGCTTTTAGATTTAGTCGAGCCGACTCGCTTCCACTTTCCTGATCTGTTCCCCCCCTTCTTAACCTTACCCTTGGAGTTGGCTTCAGAAGGGTAACTGCATGAGGGTTGCTCTTGGATGAGCGGCATCGCCGCAAGGAGACCCGGGTCCAGGTCTCCTGGAGTAATAAAAATGTCAGGTTGCAGATCCGCCATTTTGTTTTGGCAGAAAAGCAAAGTCCCCCCCCCCCGAAAAAGCTAAAAAGAACTCTAAGGAGGGACAGAATAGTCGAAATAGCAGTAATAGGATAGAATAGATAAAAGTAGATGAAATTGAAGGTTAAAATTAGTTTCCTAAGGAATTAAAGCAGAGAGCTGCAATATAAGGCTGCTCTCCCGACGAGGTAGGAAACAAAACTGAAGGAGAAAGGGGGGTGTTTCCCTCAAGTGACAGGAAATGAAGTTTTGATTCCTGCCTCCCGAAGCAAGGGGAAAAGGAAAACACCCACAGTAAAGATGCCCTCTTCCCTCCTGAGCGAGAACCAACGGGTTGAAATTAAATCAAAAGAGTTCCCATCTAGACATTAGGAAGAATTTTC
This sequence comes from Euleptes europaea, assembly GCF_029931775.1. Lineage (NCBI taxonomy): Eukaryota > Metazoa > Chordata > Lepidosauria > Squamata > Sphaerodactylidae > Euleptes > Euleptes europaea. The sequence goes on along the minus strand of NC_079330.1, from coordinate 33,018,446 downwards.
TAACAGAGCGGTTCCTCAGTGGAACAGGCTTCCTCAGGAGGTGGTAAGCTCTCCTTCACTGGAGATTTTTATGAAGAGGCTAGATGGCCATCTGTCAGCAATGCTGATTCTATTATCTTAAGAAGATGATGAGAGGGAGAGCACCTTGGCCATCTTCTGGGCATGGAGTAGGGGGTCACTGGGGGTGTGGGGGGAGGTAGTTGAGTTTCCTGCATTGTGCAGGGGGTTGGACTAGATGACCCTGGTGGTCCCTCCCAACTCTATGATTCTATTCTATGGGCCTTTCCTTTGGCCAGTGCTCCAGAGCGGCAACGTCTCCCTTGCCCCAGAAGGAGCTGACATGAACAAGCAGGAACTCCAAGCCAAGTTAGAGCTTTCAATCCTGTTCATCAACAGGAGTCAAATTCTGTGTGTGTGTTCAGCTGCACTTTTATTTCTATTCAAAATGATTTGTCCACAGGATTATTGGGGGGAAGTAGGTCTGAAAAAACTGTATCTGGTGTCAGCTCTAACCAAATCTAGTGTAAATTCTAAAGTCAACTCTGCCATGCACTTCTGGGATCTCTTCAGGTTAGTCATATTTTTTGCACATCTACATTTGCAACAGAGAAACATCATAAAAACTTGCCAGATGGCCTGCAACGTCAAGTTCAGTAAAGGTGTGATCCAGCACACAGCTGAGAATCCTCAATGCCCTGAAATTAAGTCAGCACAGCTTGAACACATGAAGCTGCCTTATACTGAATCAGACCCTTGGTCCATCAAAGTCAGTATTGTCTACTCACACCGGCAGCGGCTCTCCAGGGTCTCAGGCAGAGATCTTTCACATCACCTACTTGCCTAGTCCCTTTAACTGCAGATGCCGAGACTGAACCTGGGACCTTCTGCATGCTAAGCAGATGCTCTACCACTGAGCCACTGTGTGTAGCACCTGCTGGAAAAGACTGATAACAATGTTCCATCAACAACAAACAATACCACTGCCCCCAAATCATCTACAGCAACATTTTTGCCCCCAACCTTCTTGAACTTGTGGGCATCTTTGGCATTCTGAGTGAGCGTGATGGGCACAGCCACCAAAATGGCTGCTGCAGGAGGCGGAACCAGCCACCAAAATGGCGGCTGCAAATTACTTTCAGTCATGTGGTGTGGTGGCAGCTGCTGCAAAAACAACATTTAAAAAAAAATCCACATAGCTAATCAAATATCCAATGGCCAATCAGAAGCCTTGCTTAGCAAAAGCCCCACCCTCTTTCTAAAGACACTTGACGGGCACCAGGAAAGGTGTTGGTGCCCATGGGCACAGAATCAAACCGGGTTATAATCACCTTCCCTTCCCCTCCCCACAACAGACACCCTGTGAGGTAGGTAGGGCTGAGAGAGCCCTAAGAGAGCTGTGACTAGCCCAAGGTCACCTAGCTGGCTTCATGTGGGGAATCAAACCAGTTCACCAGATTAGCCTCCGCTGCTCATGTGGAGGAGTGGGGAATCGGTTCTCCTGATGAGAGTCCACCGCTCCAAAACACCGCTCTTAACCACTACACCACGCTGGAATCCCAACATGCTGTTTCAGGATATTAATACTTTAGGGCTTTTTTTTTCATAAGCCTGCTTGGAACATTTAACTTGCAAAGAGGCAGTACCAAAAAGCAGCATTCATCAGCCTTTTAAGTTACTATGACGGTGGACAGCATAGAAGTCCTGCTGGGAATTTCTTCTCCCACTGCTCTGCCAGAGGAGATCTCGCATGGCAATTTATTTGCATGTAATGCTGAGCCAATTCAATAAAGCTGAAGGGTCAGGTTCTTAACATTTGCTTTGCACGAATGGCCGCAATCTGCAATTCCAACAGGGCCTCACCTGATGGTAAAAGTCGTCGTCATCAAAGATCTCTTCATCCAGGTCTTTGAGATGTGTGTTAGCTTCAGCTACTGGAAGGGCCTCCTAGGATAGATAGATAGACAGACAGATAGACAGACAGACAGACAGAGATAGAGAAAGAGAAAGAAAGATTATTTTGTGAAGACTCACCAGGTCGGAACTGGTGCTTTAGGGTTCTTTCTCAATGTTTTCTGCAACCACAGACGTATTTCAGCTGACAGCCCCCCACACTAAATCCACCCTCTCTCAATGAGTGGTGTGTTTGGCCCGTGATCTGCCAACCCAAAACTGTACAGGCGTCCAGCAGATAAAATAATGGGGCCTGGCATGATGGTGATGGAGGATCTTGAGAACCAGTGTGGTTAGAGTGTGGGACTAGGACCTAGGAGACCCAGGTTCAAATCCCAACCCTGCCACGGAAACTCACTGAGTGACCGTGGGCTTGTTAGATACTCATCCTCATCTACCTCGCAGGGTTGTTGTGAGGATTAAATAGAGGCGAGGAGAACAATGTAAGGTATTTTGGATCCTCATTGGGAAGAAATGTGGGGTATAATTGAAGTAAAATAAATAAAAAGGTCTGGAGACAAAGGACCAGCCTTCTTCTGGGCAGGAAAGGACACTCCTCTCAGCCCAAGGTCAATAATGGCAACTCAACAGAAGAAGAAGAGTTGGTTTTCATATGCCAACCTTCTCTACCACTTAAGGGAGACTCAAACCGGCTTACAACCACCTTCCCTTCCCCTCCCCACAGCAGACACCCTGTGAGGTAGGTGAGGCTGAGAGAGCTGTGACTAACCCAAGGTCACCCAGCTGGCTTCGTGTGTAGGAGTGGGGAAACCAACCCGATTCTCCAGGTTAGCCTTTGCCGCTCATGTGGAGGAGCGGGGAATTGAACCCGGTTCTCCAGATCAGACTCCACCGCTCTTAACCACTACACCACAGTGTGACTTCCTTTCCCAGGCAAGCACTTAACTATACTGGTGCTGTACATTTAAAAAGGAGCTTGGTCAAATGTTTGGCTATATCTTTATGCCAGGAATCCCCAACGTGGTGCTGGCTAACATCTTTCCTGGAGCCCACCAAGTGTTTTCAGAAAATGGGTGTGGCCAGGTGGGGCTTTAGCTGCGACGGCCCTTGTAGGTCAGACACTACTTCCTGTGCAACCATTTTGTGCAAGGTAACCACAAGCTCAGAAAGGTTGGGGGGCCCTGCCTTATGCAATGTAAAAAATTCGAGTTAATGTTTCTGGGGTCCTGGCCAAATACACGCATGTAGGCCAAGAGCATGGCGGCCCACCAATGTTAAAACCTAAGAACAGCCCAGATGGAACAGTCACACTTATCCCTAAAAGAAAAGGCTGAAAAGTTTGGTGTCTGTCACTTCAGAGAGCAAGAGAAAAAAAGATGGCTACAGGGAGGGCATAACAGACAAAAAGATGTGGAGAAAGTAGATAGATAACTGTTTTGTCCCGCTTCCAAAATACTAGATCTCAAGATCATGCAAGAAATGACAGACAGAAATTCTGTTCAGATTACAAACTTTGCACCATATGGAATTCACCACCAGACAATGGTGCAGTAGCTATCATCTTAGATGGGTTTATCTCATGGAGGATAGGTCTGTTCATGGTGATAAGCCATGACGGCTAAACAAACGCCTCCATGGTTCAGAGGTAGTCTGTCTTTGAATGGAAGCTGCTGGGAGCCGGGCACAAGGGGCAGTTCTGGGCTCTGTGCCCAACCTGGCATCTGATTGGCTCTTGTGAAACCCTGAACGGGCCTGATCCACCAGAACTCTTCTTACTCAGGGTTATCACAGTGGCCTACGCACACCCTCATTCTCTTTGGGGCCCAAGGCCCTAGAAATCTAACATAGACTTTAAAAAAAAGCTTTATTGATTTGTTTATTTAAGAGTTGGTTTCTATATGCTGACTTTCTCTACCTTTTAAGGAGACTCAAACCAGTTTACAATCTTCTTTCCTTCCTTTCCCCACAACAGACACCTTGTGAGGTAGGTGAGGCTGAGAGAGCTCCAAGACAGCTGTGACTAGTCCAAGGTCACCCAGCTGGCCTCATGTGGAGGAGTGGGGAAACCAACCTGGTGCTCCCAGATTAGAGTCAGCCACTCTTAACCACTACCCATTTATGAACTGCCTTTCTTCTTTACGGAGCAATATAACAAAATACATGTACATAAAAATACATAAAACGAAAACTTTTAAAATCACGATTTAGGACTGTTGTCAATCAAATGCAGTCCTAAATAAAACCAGCTGCCTCCTAAGGATCAAAAGTGCGGGGGAGGGGGGGAAATGCACCTCCCTGGGGAGGCTGTTCCATAATGGTGGGGCTGCCACTGAAAAGTCCCTCGCTTGGGTACCCACCAAAACATGTGGCCTTTCACCATGCACTCCTGCAAACCAATCCCAGCATTTGGGTGCTTGAAAACCACAAGCCCTCTCGCAAGCCCGTTGTTGACCTCCCTGCTTCGGCCCATTGTTTCTACAGACTGACACCCACTGCCGCCCTACAGTTAATTTGTTTTACCATCTCTGGTTGGGAGTGGGGGAATCCCTTACCATATGTCCCGGCAAAGCTTCTGGAAGTGGCTCCAGCTCCTGCGAGGGCTTCCCCAGAACCCTGTAGACTGAGCGCTTGGTCTGCGTCCGCCGGAGTAATCTCTCTTTGTCCATCAGAATATGATCAATCTGAGTCAAGATTGAACGCTCAAAGGCACCAAAACCCTGCAAGAACATTAAGTAGTGTCAGATAACGTGGAAAGCCGCTGCTCAAGGAGCCGGCATCACTCTCTATCTTTCTATGTCACTGGATATGCAGAGAGTGTTTCCTACAAGACGGGGCTTTCGTTTGGGATTTCAGTTGGATTTCTGAGCGGCGAGGTTTTTTTTATTTATATAACTCCTGTCCCCAAGGCAAGCGGGGAGATGGAAAGCCTGAGTTAATAGACTGGTTTCACGGCACAAGAGCCAAATGCATACAACGCCCCCCCACACACCTAATATTAACCCCTTAATACCAGCTGTGCAAACCTCTCTCAGCAATGTTCAAGTGACTGACAGTAACATTCAAGCCAGCGCAGTTCACCTAGGCAAGTTAGCCACGCATGCAGAGAGCTGTACACTTCTGTAAGCAGTGCGTGGTCGGAGAGCTACACTTATTCATTTGCCGCTACAAACAGCTTTTTTTAAAAAATGGGATTTCTGGCAGCTTCAGATCCTTATCAGAACTGACGATGCTGCAGCCCGAGAGCTCCAGTCTCACAAGCAGAAGCCTCGCGCATGCCGCGGCTCCCTCGATTTTAATTTGACAACTAACTTACTGCAATTGCATTTTCTCTCTGCTTTTGGGTTGGTTTATACATGCCGGAAAGCAAAATGGCAACAAACTGGAGTGGACGGGACCACTCTAGGCTGCAGCTGGTAGATTCCAGTGCAGAAATTCCTTCATGTACAATCCTCCCACACACAAACACACAAAATCTCCATACAAACAGGAAACTAGTAAAGCCGGCTTTTTTCTTTGCTCGCTGTACTGCTTTTCTATTCTCAGGGAGTTTGTAAACGTAAGAGGACATTTCAACATGTGATCCTCCTCCATGATCTTCCACCGATCTGAAGTGGTGTGGCCCATTCAACCAGCTCTGGTCCCTGCCATATCTTTCCTCTACACATGTGAACTCAAGTCAACCATAGGCAGCTTGTTGGGAGGGGCCCTGGCTCAGTAGTAGAGTGTCTCCTTGGCATGCAGAAGGTCCCAGGTTCAATCCCCAGCATCTCCAGTTAGAAGGATCAGGTGATGTGAAAGTCCTCTGCCTGAAACCCTGGAGAGCAGCTGCCAGTCTGAATACATAATAGTGACCTTGATGGACCAATGGGCGGATTCAGGGTAAGGCAGCTTCAGGCGTGTCTATGTGGTGGGTAGGCGTCCTCGCTTTTCAGAGAGAGGGCTGAACCAGACAGCATTCATAGAATAGAATCATAGAATCGAGTTGGAAGGGACCACCAGGGTCATCTAGTCCACCCCCCTGCACAATGCAGGAAATTTACAACTACCTCCCCCCCCCACGCCCCCAGTGACCCCTACTCCATGCCCAGAAGATGGCCAAGATGCCCTCCCTCTCATCATCTGCTTAAGGTCATACAATCAGTATTGCTGACAGATGGCGATCTAATCTCTTCTTAAAAACCTCCAGGGAAGGAGAGCTTACCACCTCCCAAGGAAGCCTGTTCCACTGAGAAAACTCTTTTGATTTGATTTCAACCCACTGGTTCTGGTCCGACCTTCTGGGGCAACAGAAAACAACTCGGCACCATCCTCTAGATGACAGCCCATCAAGTACTTGAAGATGGTTATCATGTCCCCTCTCTCTTCAGGCTAAACATACCCAGCTCCTTCAACCTTTCCTCATACGACTTGGTTCCTGGTGCCTTCCACTTTCTCCACCTCTTCTTGGAGGTCAACTGAGACTCCCAAAGTTTACAATGCTACTTTGAATTTTTTTAACACAGTGCAAAGGCAGGAATTTAAAATATATATATATTACCAACTTAATTTATAGCCCACCATTTGACCCGCGACTCATAATTTCATTTGTCCAACTGCTACACAAAGCTTTTTATTACCACCAAACGCATGCTAGGAATGGCAGCGGAGAATGCGCATACACACACTAAATAAAAAGATGTGACTCCCGAGGGCTTGCAAGCCACACTGTTGCACATCCTTGCAAGAATACGGCAATAATACACCGTAATTGAGGCTGCTTTACAGGAGGAGCCACAACCTCTGTAAATTATGAGAACTAAGCAAATTTTCACACTTTCCATTATTGCCTAGGCTGGGTTTTCGTGAAGAGGGGCTGCAGAGGGGATTGACGTTCCACCCCGACCACTGGCACCACCCCTCCCTCTGTCTCGGAGATTTCAAACCTATCTCGATTACCTTTATTGGTAAAACACTGCCTTATCTAAACAATGGAAGCCAAAATGTTGAATCTGATCAGCTGCTCACATCCCCAGCAGAAACACAGAATGATCCAAGCTGGATGCGAGTGGACACGATCCAGAAAGTCTGGTTAAGCAAGACTTTGTCACATGAAACTGCCTTCTACTGAATCTGATCGTCAGTTCATCAAGGTCAATATAGTCTACTCAGACTGGCAGCAGCTCTCCAGGGTCTCAAGCTGAGGTCTTTCACATCACCTGATCCTTACTGGAGATGCCAAGGATTGAACTTGGGACCTTTTGCATGCCAATGAGGATGCTCTGCCACTGAGCCAGGGCCCTTCTCCGACTTCTTGATCTCTCCCACAAAACAGATTTCTACTGCATGCTGTTTCTAACGCCTTCACCTAGAGGTGCACAGCCAAGCTCTTGCACATGCGAGTTGCTATGTTTGCATGAGAGCAACAAAAGCCTCGATAAAACAGAACAGGACTCCAGGGGCGCGTTAAAGGCTAACAAAATTCATTTCAGCATACACTTTTGTGAGTCGGAGGTCAATATATCAGAGGCGTGTGATGAGCTGGCCTCAGGTTCAGGGCAGCTTACGCTGGAGTAAATGTTGTTAGCCACTAGACCCCTGTTTTGCTTTGCTGCTACAGACAGTTGTGGCTACCTGTTGGGCAGAAGAAGAAAAATTGGTCTTTACATGCCGACTTTTTCTACCACTTAAGGGAGAATCAAACCAGCTTACAATTACCTTCCCTCCCCCTCCGCACAACAGGCACCCTGGGAGGTAGGTGGGGCTGAGAGAGCTCTAAGAGAACTGTGACTAGCCCAAGGTAACCCAGCTGGCTTCGTTTGGAGGAGTGGGGAAACCAACCCAGGTTGCCAGACTAGTGTCCGCCGCTCATGTGGAGGAGCGGGGAATCAAACCTGGTTCTCCAGATCAGAGTCCATCGCTCCAAACCACCGCTCTGAACCACTACACCACGCTGGCTCTTGGATCATGGCATGTAACTAATGCAGCGAGGCCTGAAACCACGCCCACCCCCCCAAGGTCTACGACCAAAGTGCACACAGTTTTGGGGAGCATAATATGCTTTTATAAAATTAAACACACACCCCTCACCCTGAGTGTGCCCTTTTGGGAGGTAAACTGATTTCAATGACAGATTTGCGTAACAATGGCCTGCACCTAGGGGTGCCAACTCCGAGTTGGGAAATTCCTGGGGATTTGGGGGTGGAGAATGGGGAGGGTGGGGTTTAGGGAGGGGAGGGACCTCAGTTGGGATATGATGCCCTACAGCCCCCCTTCCAAAGCTGCCATTTCCCCCAGGGAAACAGATCTGTGTAGCCTGGAGATCAGTTGTAATTCCAGATCTCTAGGCCCGGCATGGAAGTTGGCAGCCCTCCCCACACCCTCCGCCACTGCACAGGAGCACGCCTTGCCTTGCCCAGTTTGCCAGAGGCCAGCTTGGTCTTGTCGTGCCACTTCTGCAAGGTGCTGTTCCGATAGGCCCGGAAGTCGGCAAACCGCTTGGCCGCAAACTCCGGGTATTCGTCCATCTCAAGCTTCCGCTTGAGCGGCCGTTTCGGCAGCCTCTTCCTCATCACGCCCTCCCCTTCGCCTTCTCCATCGCTCCCACTCGGGATCTCTTCGGTACTAAAACAACAAACAAGCAGAACAAAACAAACGACTCTCAGTGCTAAGAACTGCAGTAAGGGACAAGAAGAAGAAGAAAGAAAGATGAAGAGCTGGTTTTTATACCCCACTTTTTCTCTACCTTTAAGGAGTCTCAAAGTGGCTTACAATTCCCTTCCCTTCCCCACAACAGACACCTTGTGAGGTAGGTGGGACTGAGAGAGTTCAGAGAGAACTGTGACTAGCCCAAGGTCACCCAGCTAGCTTCATGTGGAGGAGTGGGGAATCGAACCCACTTCTCCAGACTAGAGTCCTCCGCTCTTAACCACTACACCATGCTGGCTCTACTGTACTCGACTCTAGCAGCCAAGCTTAAGGAGGTTAATCATTTTAATGGATATGGAAACAGGGACCCCGGGAGATGCTGGCGTCGCCCGGCGTTTACCTCTCTTCTTCCATGGATTGCCCGCCAATGACCAGATGACTCGTGCCTGAATACTGATAGAGGAGTTCGTCCTGAAGGTCTACCAGTGATCTCAGCAAAGCCTTTAGGGCTTTGTGATCTGTGGAGCAAAATGAAACCAGGGTTATCCTTCTTAAGGAGATGCTGGCAGGCAAGCGGCAAATGCGGGAAAAGTGGGGGGGGGGATCTTGTATACCTAACAGACCACCGCAAGGAATCAAAGGGGCTGCTTTTTATCCAGGATCTGCAGACATGACAACCAGAGCATGGTGTATCACTCCTGAGCATCAGTAGAAACACGATGCTATACATTAAGATACCAAATGACTTATAAGAACATGTTTAGTGAGATTCAGGATGTTTTAAATGTTTAGCTTAAACAATAAAAGTTAGAGTATTAGTTTTCTTCAAGATTAAATCTTGTTGAGGTATGGGGGATATATTACATTTTAGTCTTACGCCATTAAAGGTTTTTCATTCATTCATTCATTACATTTTAGTGAGTTTTAAGAAGTTTTAATGTTTTAGATGAAAATTTGATGCTTTGACATTAGTTTTTCTTTTCTTTTCTGTTAAGTTTGGATCAAGTTGGGGCCCGGACGATGAAATATGCTTTACCTCTGTTCCCCATCCCTCTTTTTCTGTACCCTTTTATGCAAAAAAACAAAACAAAAAACAATGCTATTACCAGAAGATCATTTAATTCTGCACCCCCCCAAGAGATATGTTGCCAGAATGATTTGAGAACAACAGTCCTGTTGGCTCAGACCGACGGCCCCACTAGTCCAGCATTCTCTTTCACACAGAGGATACTCAGATGGATTTAGCTCAGGGGCTGCCAGGTTGCCAAACTGGCCCTCTTCCTCTTCTCCCCCCACAATTGGTATTTCAGAACATTCTTCTTTCTAGAAAGGGCAGCCTCCAGAAACACAGCAATTCCCTCCTCTGAGTTCTCGACAAGAAGGTAAGAAGCAGAGAGTCCAGTGTGCTACTGAGAAGTGGCTCCTCTGTTCATTAAGCCCCACCTAGCCCCACACACTCTAAAAGCACTTGGTGGGCACCAAGAAAGGTGTTGGCAGGCATCATGGTGCCGATGGGCACCACGTTGGGAACCCTGGTGTAGAGTTTTCCAAACCAGAACTTTGAATTACGCCTGGAAACAAAGAGCCAGCCAGCCCAGTCACCCTTATAAGCCATGCCAGTTAACAACCAGATTGCCACTTTTTGTCCTAAGTTTCTGAAGCGCATACAAAGGCAGCCCCACATCAAACACACTGCAGTAGTCAAACCTTTGTGATGCGATTGTGATTAACTGGCTAGGGAAGGCCCCACCTGGTGTAGTAACCCAAGCTGGCAAAAGGTACAAAGGCACCATGGCCCAGACCTGAGTGCCATCTGCACACAAAGGCCAATACATCCCCAAACTACAGATCTGAACTTTTTATAGGGGAAAGCATCTCCCTATAGAGAACAAGCTCCATGATCAACCAACAGCAACTCGGGCTTGTGTGTGAAGACAAAATAGGGAAGGAAGGACCATGTACACCACCCCAAGTTCCTTGGAAGGATGGCACCAACTTGAGAGATTCCCCCCGATATACGTAGAAGAAAAAGAGTTGGTTTTTATATGCTGACTTTCTCTACCACTTAAGGGAGACGCAAACCGGCTTACAACCACCTTCCCTTCCCCTCCCCACAACAGACACCCTGTGAGGCAGATGGGGCTGAGAGAGCTCTAAGAGAGCTGTGACTAGCCCAAGGTCACCCAGCTGGCGGAGTGGGGAAGGAGTGGGGAAATCAATCCGGTTTACCAGATTAGCGTCTGCCGCTCATGTGGAGGAGCGAGGAATCAAAGCCATTTCTCCAGATCAGACTCCACTGCTCCAAACCACCGTCTTAACCACCACATCATGTAGAGGCAGTTTCCCCGGCACAGTCATGGAAGCATTCTTTTCTCCCTCCCTTCCCCAACACACACACACACACCATTTACTGGAGAGTAAGCCAGCCAGCTGAACAGCAGCAGCATACTTTGGTCCAAATCCTTTCAAAATTTGCAGCTGGTAAATTGCATCCCAGATCTGTGGCACCAGGGCTATGGGATGGGCCCCGAAAGGCGCTTGCCTGTCAGAGGTGAGAAAAGGCTGCTCTGAAGGGCATCTGGGATAGGAACGGATTTCTGGCTGCTGAATTATTTTCCAGTTGTTTTCCGTTTCTGCCGTTTCCCTCCACCCACCCACCCCGGCTACTTTTATTCCATGGAAGTGGATTCATTCCAAATTGTGTGAGATTGTTTTTTTTTAAAAAAAACTGTTGCATAGGGGGAGTCTTTTTATTTTAGATGAAAGGAAGGTTGGAAATATTTAAATATTGCTCTTTTTTTTAAGCAGCAAGCTTTGTTGAGCGAGATGGAAACTCCGGTCGATTGTCGGGAGTAAAGACTGCCGTCCAGGAAGGGAAGGCCAAAGAAAAAGGGGGGGGGGGCTTAAGATACTTCTTGAAAGAGAACCAGCGGCTGCAGCCTGAAGAATACCGAGAAGTCTCGTTTTCAAGACAAGAAGAAGGAAGAGGCAGGTTCCAGGGAAGGGAGCTTCCCTTCGGCACCCAAAGCACAGGCCCTCGCCGTGAAGCGCAGAGATCTAATGGTAGACAGGCTGGTAAAATAATGTTCTGTACCTACCGGCAAGGCTATGAGCCTGTAATTTGGGGAAGTGGGGGTGGAAAAGTGACAATATAGATTCTTCTCTCTCTGCCAAGCTGTCATCCTCTTTCAAAAGGGCAAACCCCTCTGTGGCGGACGGGCCCGCGCGCGGCACCGTGAACGGCACAAAAGGAACCATCGTATCGCCCTGCATGACAAGTGGCAGGCAGGGCTTTAGAGGAGAGGAGAACAAAGCAGAGATAAAGCGGGGAATTATTTTCACCATCAAGCACATATTACACATTGATTCCTGAATGGGGAAAGTGCCGAGAGATATATTACTGGCGGGGGTGGGGTGGGGGGAATCACTGCAGCTGACACTCAACATATGCAAAGAGGCGGCAACGTGTGTATTACATTCTGTCCTGAGTGCAGACACCTGAAAAGGCTCGACGGAGGGAATAGGACAGAGCTGCTGGAAACGCACGCTCTGAAAACCGACCCATCAGCCCACAAACCAGCCCCTAAAGCACTGGGTTAGGTACATTTTGCAGGATGTTGGTAGCTCACAGGAAGAGGAAGAGTTGGTTTTTATATGCTGACTTTCTCTACCACTGAAGGAAGAATCAAACCGGATTAAAACCACCTTCCCTTCCCCTCCCCACAACAGACACCCTGTGAGATAGGTGGGGCTGAGAGTGCGTGACTGGCCCAAGGTCACCCAGCTGGCTTCGTGTGTAGGAGTGGGGAAAAAAACCCAGTTTCACCAGATTAGCCTCCGCCGCTCATGTGAAGGAGTGGGGAATCAAACCCGGTTCTCCAGATCAGACTCCACCACTCCAAACCACCGCTCTTAACCACTACACCATGCTGGAGTGGAGATAAATCAGGAAAAGAAACCACACAGCAAGAGCTGGAGAAATCCAGTATATCAACAGCCACGTGTGGGGCTCCCGGTTCAAATCCCTAATGGGTGAGCTTCAGCAGCTGATCTGTAGGCATGAGCGCTCCACAGTGTTGCAAGAGCAATGGTGCTGGGCTAGGACTGGGAAGACCCAGGTTCAAATCCCCACTCAAAGTCATTACTGGGTGCACAAGTCAGTCAAACTCTCAATCTAGCCAACCTCGTAGGGTTGTTGTGAGGGTAAGACAGAGGAAGAGAGAACCACAGGCCTTGACATCCTTGAAAAGAGGGAAGATAAAAAGGAACAGACAGAAATGTGGAAAGGAACTGCAACTTTCCATTTTTAAAAAACGTATTATTAAATGATCAGATTTTTATCCGCTCACAATTCCAACAAGCTCAGAGTGGCATCTACAGGTTTTGGATTATGCTGCCCTTTAATAATTCACACTTCCATTTCTTTCTTTACAATGAGGGCTGGAAGTAGGTATTACAGCTGATGCAGGGCTGCCAAAAAAAGTGGCAGCGCAGTGTCATCTCCCCGCCTGCCCCCAATGTCTACCAGTACAAATGTGTAAGGTGGCATCACCCCGCTAGACACCATTTTATTAACTGGTGCTTATAAGGGTGGGGAAGCTCTTGACATGACTGGAAAAGGGGCGGAATGGGAGAAGTGAAGCTGTTGTTTTCTGCAGTAGTCTGGTGTCTACTGTAACATCTAGCGGCAGCCTTGCGAAGAACCCTGGGGAATGTGAGGAATGGCTGAGCATGTGTTTAGAATCAAAGGTCTTTTACTTCAAAGAATTTCTTAACAAGGCCTACCTTGCTGTATTCAAAGAAGGGAGACTGAACAGCAGGTAAAAGGTGGGGTGTTTAGCAGATACTTATTGGGGAAGTAGACATTCAAACCTGGATTTGTGCAGCAAATACTCTGGGTAAATTAACACAGAATTGCAAGAACAGGGTGAGCCAGTGGGGGCATATAAGACAGAGCAACTAACTTGGAAGGGCTGGATTCAAATCCCTGTTCAGCAACAAAGCTCTCAGGGCAGCCATGGGTTGTGCCAATATTGCTATCTGGTCTACCATGTGCAACTGGTACCAACATGAACTAGGGTAGCTCTCTGAGCTTGCTGAAAGAAGAGTGGGGTATATAAGATGGATTCTAACATTCCTTACCACAACAGTCTAAGCAGAATGGGGCTGCTCACTGATGTAGGGCGGGCTATAGTGAGAAAAGAGGGCTTCATTCTCAGTGGTGGGGGTCACCGGAGTTAAAGCTTAGCCCCTAAACCAAGGGTGTCTGAAGCCATCCCCTGCATTTTCCCCCAGTTATGCAAATGGTTACCAGCATGGCGTAGTGGTGTAGAGCCAGCGTGGTGTAGTGGTTAAGAGCGGTGGAGTCTGATCTGAAGAACTGGGTTTGATTCCCCACTCTTCCACATGAGCGGCAGAAGCTAATCTGGTGAACTTGATTTGTTTCCCCACTCCTCCCTGTGAAGCCAGCTGGGTGGCTTTGGGCTAGTCACAGCTCTCTTAGAGCTCTCTCAGCCCCACCTACCTCACAAGGTGTCGGTTGCGGGAGGGAGAGGGAAGGTGATTGTAAGCCGATTTGATTCTTCCTTAAGTGGTACAGAAAGTTGGCATATAAAAACCAATTGTTCTTCTTATTCCTAGAGGCAAAAGTAAAGCTCTGCCCTTGTGAATACCTTTAAGAACGGGGTTGTTGTTGTTGAATTCTGGCCTTCTTGCCAAACTGGTTATCTTGCCCATGACAGACAAGGATCCTGTGATTGTAAACACAGAACAAGGACAAGAAAGAGCGATACCCTCTTCTCTGGATCACTATCGGAAGAGACCAGCTCTGTGACTCAAAATATCATTACTGAGCTTCCCCCATTTTTTTTATGTGTCTTCCACACAACTGTTAAATGCAAAACCTCAAGCCCCTCCATCCAGTCATTGAAGATTGAGAGAGAGGTTATTCCCACTCCTCTTTTGCGGGCGGCTCCGGGACCAGAGTTAAAAGTGTAGGTCAAAAGTGACGCTCGATACGTTGGCCCAAGAACAATACTTCTCATTCAGACCTGCGAGCCAGACCTCCCCCCCACCTCTCCCCCCCCCCGGCCACCAGTCATCCCCAGCAATTAATCCCCCAAGAAACACATTTGATTAAATCTTTTCAAGCAAATCCTCTGCTTTGCTTTTGTTAGTTCACTTCTTGTCAACATCTATTAAAATATGCCTTTAATTCTCCCACAATCTTAAAAAACACCGATTCCACTGTCTTCAACTTTAATCAACTGTATGGCCGGCATTTTTCATTTCATAATAATGCGCTGCTTGGAATTCAAGAGGCAGTCTCGACATCAATCATTCCGCGAGAATTTTTCCACTGCAATAAATATGCAAATGAGGAAAAGCCAGTCAGTCGTATTTCAGGCCCGACTTGCTAGTGTTTTAAAAAAAGACACAAATTTATTAATTGCCGTTGGCCAGCGGAATCCTATTACTTTGGGCATTGATTACAAAGCTGTGTGAGTGATTATCGGGCAACTCGCGGGCTATCCAGGCATGAGGAAAAATTATTAAAGCAAGGCAGAGATTATCAACTCGGAATAACAATAAGCTTTAGCATTTTAAGGCCTCCCAACTTCGGCAACAAAGCATTGCGCCAACGGTTTGGGCGAGCCACAGTTCCAAAAGTTGGATTGTGGCGGTGACTGCTGTTGGTGCTAAAGCTGGCAGCATCTTTCCCCGACTCAACTGGGAAAGGGGATTGCAAAGGGCCAGTCTGCTGCAGCAAAACAAAACCGAAGTTCAGCGGCACCCTAAAGACATTTATTTCAATGCGAGCTTTCTTGAGTCACAGCTCACTTCTTCAGGTATACAGTTACTCATATGCTTCTCTGGATGAAAATATATGCCTTATTTCCACACCATGGGTCAGCCAGAGGGAAACGAAGCCAAGGTGTGTGAGTGTGTGTAGGGGTATTAAATTTTCTTTTCAAGATACTGCATGCAAAGTGCGGTCAGTGTTCACACATACACATTACATTCTTCAGATCCTTATCAGAGCTCGGTAAGGTAGGCCTATCATTGCACATGGAGAGGCTGAAAGAAAGGGGACCTGTCAAAGACCACCTAGTGAGTTTGTGGCAGAGGTCAGGATTTGAACTGGGAACCCACCAGCTCATTCTTTTAACCACTACACAATACCAGCCCACAGCTGACCAGGTATCATATTGAGAAGGCAAAAAGAATCCAAGGAAAGTTTGCCGTTTCTCTTTCTCTCTCACATAACGTTTTCATACTAACCAAACCAGGACTGTTGAGTTGGGGTCTGCTAAAGTTGCAAATATTTTAAAACTAGGAGCCAGTTCTTGTTCAGGGCTGGCAGAAGAATGCTCCCCGGACACCAATATCAAATGCTTAGAAGTCCTGACTGTTCCTACCTTGTTCTCTCCTTTAAAAAAACCCAAAAAAACACCCACATCAGGTACAATTTGAGGAAGGGGCTGTGACTTAGTGATCAAGCACATGAAGGTCCCAGCTCCAAAAAGAGCACAGTGGGAAAGATCTCTGCCTGAGACTCGGACAGTACTAAGCTAAATCCTTTGCCTCAATGGTAGACAGCTTCAGAAGTGCACAGATTTTGCCCATCATAAGAACATAACTCCACGCTGGATCAGACCCAGGTCCATCAAGTCCAGCAGTCTGTTCACACTTTAGCCAACCAGGTGCCTCTAGGAAGCCCACAAGCAAGACGAATGCAGAAGCATCCTGCCTGTGTTCCACCGCACCCAAAATAATAGGCATGCTCCTCTGAACCTGGAGAGAATAGGTATGCATCAGGACTAGTATCTATTTTTACTAGTAGCCATGAATACCCCTCTCATGTAGAGGAGTGGGGAATCAAACCCAATTCACCAGATTAGAGTCCACCACACATGTGGAGAAATGGGGAATCAAACCTGTGTCTCCAGATTAGAGTCCATCACTCTTAACTACTACACAAAGCTGGCTCTCTATGTGCAGTTCCACTCACACAACTTGGCACAGCCATGGAGTTTGTTGCACACAGTACCAGAGTTTCCTCTCTCCTCCCCAGTAGGTGCTTCCTTTTAAAAATTCTTCCACCCAGGTGATAAGGGAGCTGCCCTCAATTTTAAATGAGGGATGAGAAGATTACTCCGTGTGAAAAATATATATATATATATATATATATATATATATATATATATATATATATATATATATATGTGTGTGTGTGTGTGTGTGTGTGTGTGTGTGTGTGTGTGCGCGTATACACACACACACATATACACACATACATATATACATACACACACATATATATATATATACACACACACACACACACACAGAGAGCCAGCATGGTGTGGTGGTTAAGAGCGGTGGTTTGGAGCAGTGGACTCTGATCTGGAGAACAGGGTTTGATTCCCCACTCCTCCACATGAGCGGCGGATGCTAATCTGGTGAACTGGATTTGTTTCCCCCATTCCTACACATGAAGCCAGCTGAGTGACCTTGGGCCAGTCAAAGCTCTGTTAAAGCTCTCTCAGCCCCACCTACCTCACAGGGTGTCTGTTGTGGGGAGGGGAAGGGAAGGTGATTGTAAGCCGGTTTGATTCTCCCTTAAGTGGTAGAGAAAGTCGGCCTATCAAAACCAACTCTTCTTCACATATAGCACCATGTGCAAGCACAGGAATTTAAACCCAGCAACGGGGTGCCCACCCACACACCCCAAATTTCCTGTTGTTTGAAGTGATGACACGTACCCCAAGTCACATGGCATTGTCCTCCCTTTCCTTCTTCCCCCAGCCCCATATTTTAAAAACTGTTTTGTCATGCTGAGTCTGGAAAATTGCACAGCCCAGGTGCGCCTGCAGATTTTTACACCTGCTATTCTAAGCCTCTAGCCAGCCTCTTCACACTCCCCTGCAATCTCTGAGAGCGCCAAGTCAAAATTTTCCATTCTCTGGTGTCCCCCCCCCCCCGCCAGAAACTGTAACCAGATTGCCCAGTGTTCCAGGCAAGACGCTGGTCTCAGCCAGCAGAAAGAAGAAGTCGCCAAACCCAAGACACACACAAAAAAGATGAAGACCGCAAAGATGTCTTGTGGAACTTTCAAGAACATGCGGTTTACTGGGGCAGCAGGTTTTGGCGGACTGGGGCCCACTTTATGAGATTTATGAAATATTATCCTCTGTTAGCAGATAAATATATACACCAACAGGGACAAAGGGGGAAAGACAGTAGCAAAGAGTTGTGTGTGTGGCGCGCGCACGTGTCAAACAGCAATGAAAGGCAAGAGGTTTGCGACAATTCTATGCAAACCTGAAGTGTATACAAGATAAGCAGTGACCATTCATTACAGCATAACAGATAACACCTTCTTGGCAGTCTTGCTAAGCTAATTTAACACCTAGAGTGCAAGAGGAAACCATTATCGCAACAGAGTCCTGATTGGATAGTATCAAATTTCCTGATAAATTAAAGAACATCTTAAGGCATCCCTGTTCACACCATCTCCCCCACCCCCCACCCCTCCAGGGTGTCTCAATAGTCTCTTGTTAGAAACAAATGTGCAGAGATGCATGTTGCTGCCTCAGCATGGGCATTTAGGCACGCCAGGTTTTTTTCTTCCTTCCAGAGCCACAGAGCATCCAAGCACATGGAAAGTGTCTGCCAAATCCACAGCTGCCAAATATGATTCCACGGACATTAAAACTGGCCAACCTGTTGAGGATTTCACCAAGATCCTCTACATTTCGGGTGTTTGCGTTAGCAGCTCAGGGGATGAATTTCTTAATGCGATCTGCCCGTGTGAACGATCCTGGAGGATTGAAGACAGCATATGCATACATACACATTATATATAAACCTACATTTCTAAATATAATAAAATATGGTCCAATTTAGGGGGGTAGAAATACACAGTATCTGAACTACCATGTCTGCTAGAGACTTTGGCTGGTTATTTCAGACCATTACGACAGTTTCAGCCTTCCCCACCCATATAACTCCCGGTCACATGCAACCCTGCTCTGACCAGGCAATTCCCCCCTAGACTCTGGCTTTCTCTCTCACTCTACTCTATAAATTTATTTAATACAGTCCAAGACCAATAGATTGATTGTTTATTTACGGCCCTTGGCAAGATAAAACAAAATTCCAAGACCAATGAAAATAGAATCAGTACAATAATTCAAACTTTCAGTATATCAAATATAAGAAGAGAAGCATTTTAAAATTATAAATTCACAGAATTATACATTATCTGAAATGGGTCATATCCCAAAGATCACGCAGCAGAATTTACCTATTGTTCAGGATCAAGGATGAATGCAACAGATTACATATTGGCATCTGAAAATTTGGTCTGGTATGTGGAATCTTTTGAGGTGTCCACCTTTTGTGATAGTGACCACTTACCCCTTACTATGGAATCTGAGATCCCAAATTTTAAACCACGCATTGAAGAAATGCACAATGAGGTTTTAACATATGAGAAAAAAACATTGTCGGGTCAGGTGGAATAGTAGTGTGGACAGAAGAGTGAAAGAATTGTTTGGCTCAAGTTCCTTGAATGAAATAGTTTTAAAATTTCTAGATGCTGAGAATACAGATATGTCTAGATCACTGGTTCCCAACCAGGGGTCCATGGACCCCCAGGGGTCCGCGAGAACTAAATTAAGGTACGCGAAACAAAGTTATAAACCCATAATAAATTAATATTTTCAATTAAAAGTTCTCTATTATAAAATATATATATTCAAATATTATTCTAAGTTTTATGTTTAACAGTTATGATTAAAGTTTATTTTCAAATTCCTGGAATTTTTATTTTGAACCTTGGGGTCCCTGCACCGAACAAAAAAGTCCTAGTGGTCCCTGGTCAAAAAAAGGTTGGGAACCACTGGTCTAGATGGTTATGAACAAATAATAAGTGAAATACATACAGTTATCAACAGGACAAATACTATCCCTAAAAGAGGAACTAATCCATGGAGAAACAAACGAAACCCACTCTACTCTGTGCCTCTTTCCTAGAGACTCCTGCCTCCCACCCCTCTCTTCTCCAGGACTTGGACAGCTCAGTCCGAATCCCTCCGTATACTCTCAGCACCTTTCCGCGGGACACTGTTTTATGTACTTATAATGCAGACGAATCAAGGGTGCAGGACCAGCCCAAACGACATGGCTTTTGGGGAAAACGGCCAGCTAGAAACACACTAGGCAACCCACTCAGCCTCCGTTTCCTGCCCTCCCCAATCTGCAGTATGGGCGTAATATATTTATTGGCTTCTCTTACCAGACTGTTGTAAGAATTACAGCGGTAACGGTTTGGGAAGCACTTCTGACACCCTGAAAGCATCTCGTATCTTTAAACATGTATTTCGAAGAAAGAGCCACAGTCTTAGACAGCCTTGTCCTCTCAAATAATTCATATGCAAGGCTGAATTATTCCTGAAATTCTGCACTAGCAAAAGGAACACCCCCCCTCAAAAAAATAACCCACCATGGGATTTAAAAGTCAGAGCAGAATTCAGCAACCCAAGGGGGGCTATGGATCAATGCCACAGCACTTCACATATATAGCTAAATGGTGTTGGGAAAAATCCTTCTGTGCCCAAGACCATGAAAAACTGTTGCCAGCCAGGCAAAACAATTCAGAGCTCTACGGACCAAGGATCTGCCTCGGTAAACTGCATCTTCATACTAAAGTCTATTTTTTTTTAAATGAGAAAGTTCCAGAACTTCACAGGGAAGAAGCTACAGCCCGCCAGCATGGAACACTCCTTCACACACAGGCGGTCCCAGGTTCAATTTTCAGTTAAACACAACGGAGAGCTGCTGCCAACCAGAGCAGTCAGCACTGAGCTACACAAACCAATGGTGTGAGGGCTTACTGTTTAGTGTGCATGCAAAAGGGCTCGGGTTCCTTGCCTGGCATACCTGGCTGAAAGGATTTCAGGTAGCAGCAACTGGGGAAAAGACCATTTTCTGCTCAAGACCCCAGGGAGCCACTGCCAATCAGGGTGGATGATACCAAGCTACACGGCCCAGTCGCCTGATTAACAACAATGTGGTGGGAAAGTTTCTAGACCTAGCAAAGATCAGCCTGAAAACGGGTTGATAAGCAGCATGAGGGGACCTCGCCCGGATTTCCCATGGGATGGGGATTTAGTCTTCTCCCAAAGACTAACAAGCATGGACCGATCCAAATGTCCTTGCAAATTCATCTGATCTTGGTGCAGAAGTTCCACATACTTATTTTAATACCAAGGAAACAAAAGCCATGTAAAAAAAAAATTTTTTTTTATTGATACCCTGCCCTCTCCTAACCAAGTCAGGCTCAGAGCGGCTTCCAACAATCAATATATATAATACAATATCAATATAAGTTAAAACACATAGAATTTTTTTTAAAAAACATAGAATTAAAATTTTTACAAATCACCTAAAAGATGGCAGTCTAATTTCATAGCTACTATAAGAACATAAAAACGTCAGAAAGGCCCTGCTAGATCAGACCAAGGCCCATCAAGTCAAGCAGTCTGTTCACACAGTGGCCAACCAGGTGCCTCCAGGAAGCCACTAACAAGACGAGTGCAGCAGCACCATCCTGCCTGTGTTCCACCGCACCCAAAATAATGGGCATGCTCCTCTGATACTAGAGAGAATAGGTATGCAGCATGACTAGTATCCATTCTAACTAATAGCCATGATTACTCCTCTCCTCCATGAATATGTCTCCTCTCCTCCATGAATATGTCCACTCCCCTCTTAAAGCCCTCCAAGCTGGCAGCCATCACCCCATCCTGGGGCAGGGAGTTCCACAATTTAACTATGCGTTGTGTGAAAAAATACTTATAAGAACATAACAAGACAGCAGCAGCATCCTGCCTGTGTTCCACAGAACTAAATACATATGGCATGCTCCTCTGATCCTGGAGAGAACAGGCATGCATCATGACTAGTATCCAAATTGCCTGAGCAGCTTGCTCGCACTTTTTTTTCACCAGGAAAAGCCTGAGGAAGAAGGCAAAGAATTGGTTCTTGTAGGTTATTCGGGCTGTGTAACCGTGGTCTTGGTATTTTCTTTCCTGACGTTTCGCCAGCAGCTGTGGCAGGCATCTTCAGAGGAGTAACACTGAAGGACAGTGGGGGGGGGGGGGGAGGGAAGTCTCTATCCAGAGGCCAGGTCTACCCATTGGCTTGCATGGTGGTAGACCTGGCCTCCTGACAGGGACTTTTCCCCCCACCCACCCGCTTCCCCCCCATGGAGGCCAGGTCTACCCATTGCTTTCTATGAGGGCCCATAGCAACCAATGGGTAGACCTGGCCTCCATGGGGGGAAAACCATCTCCACCTGGAGGCCAGGTCTACCCATTGGCTTGCATGGCGGTAGACCTGGCCTCCCTATGGGGACCTTTTTTTTCCTTTCTCTCCCCTATGGAGGCCAGGTCTACCCATTGCTTTCTATGGGGGCCCATAGAAATCAATGGATAGACCTGGCATCCAGGGAGGGAGGGAGGTCTCCATTGGAAGGCCATGTCTACCACCATTCAAGCCAAAGAGTAGACCTTGCCTCCAGTTTTCTCGGGCTGTGGCTGGAAAACCAGTTTTGCTTGCCCAGCCATCTCCCCCCCCCCCTTTTCAGGCACAGCGAGGCCTCTTGGGGCTCGCGCACCCTCCCTCCCATCCCCCCCCCATAGCTTCCCAGGCACAGCGAGGCCCCCATGGGCCTGGCACGCCCAATTTGTATCTGCAGTACCTGGCATTTTATTTTATTGTGTGTGTGTGTGTGTATGTATGTATACATGCATGCATGCATGACACATCTTCAGCCCAACCAAGAGACATTTATGTTATTTCTGGCCCTCCTCACAAATGAGTTCGACACCCCTGACCTAGAAGGACACCCCGCTCAGAAGTGTCACGCTGTTCCCATTTCCCAGCATGGTCTCTGCTCCTGCCCAACATCGGTTCTGGAATACCAGCTTTTTAGATCCCCTCCCTATCTACTTGTTAAAAGATTAGATGATTTATATATTGTTTAAATAGCTAGAGTCTCTGGCTGTTTCCACAGCCAGCATGAAGTAGAGGTTTCCAGCTCTGCTGGTGATTGAAACAGCACCCGCTGAAGATTAGCTATAAATAAAAGTAAAAAGCTTGGAGTGCAAAGGGAAGGGAGGGGGAAAGGGAGATTTTTGTAATTAAAGCAGTCAGGTCTTTGCCAGGTAGGTTATTTTTTATTATTATTCAAATTGGGGCTTGTAATTCTGGTCACCGAAAACATGCACAGGGCAAGGGCTGATCCCAATAAATTCCTTTCATTTATACAGATTCGTGGCCAGAGGCACCTTAGAGACCAGCAAGAAGCTTTCAAAAGCTCATACTCTGAAAATCGTGTTGGTCTCTAAGGTGCCACTGGACTCAGAATCATAGAGTTGGAAGGGACCACTAGGGTAATCTAGTCCAACCCCCTGCACAATGCAGGAAATTCCAAACTACCTCCCCCCCCCACACACACACCTCCAGTGACCCCTATTCCATGCCCAGAAGATGGCCAAGATGCCCTCCCTCTCATGAACTGCCTAAGGTTATAGAATCAGCATTACTGATAGATGGCCATCTAACTTCTTCTTTAAAACCTTCAGGGAAGGAGAGCTTACCACCTCCCAAGGAAGCCTGTTCCACTGAGGATCCGCTCTGCCTGTTAGAAAATTCTTCCTAATGTCTAGACAGAAACTCTTTTGATTTAATTTCAACCCGAAGGTTCTGGTCCGACCTTCTGGGGCACAGAAAACAACTCGGCACCCTCCTCTACAGGACAGCCCTTCAAGTACTTGAAGATGGTTATCGTATCCCCTCTCAGTCTTCTCCTCTTCAGGGTAAACATACCCAGCTCCTTCGACCTTTCTCCATACGACTTGGTCTCCAGACCCCTCACCAACTTTGTTGCCCTCCTCTGGACACGTTCCAGCTTGTCTACATCTTTCTTAAATTGTGGTGCCCAAAACTTAACACAGTACTCTAGGTGAGGTCTAGCCGAATCTGGATGTTCCACTGCAGACCAACACAGCTGCCCTCTGAAACTGATTTCATTTACAAGGCACCATCCAAGGAACAGGACTTCTAGGTCAGTGGTCTTCAAACCTTACCAGACCCTATGAGCTTAAACATGCGCCCAAGTCACTTGATGTCACAGACGGTCACAGGAAAGCAAGGGTACAGAGTTATGACCTCACCAGAATCAAAGGCAAGACAGTGGGACACAGACCAAGAGAGCCAGGAACTGGAAATGCAAAGTGACCACCAGGAGATGTATAGTAGAGAGTAACAAGCCAACAACCAACACAATGGAGGAATCCATGGAAGCTGTGGAACAGGCTTCCTCAGGAGATGGTAAGCTCTCCTTCCCTGGAGGTTTTTAAGAACAGGCTAGATGGCCATCTGTCAGCAATGCTGATTTTATGACCTTGGGCAGATCATGAAAGGGAGGGCACCTTGGCCATCTTCTGGGCATGGAGTAGGGGTCACTGGGGGTGTGGCGGGGGGAGGTAGTTTGGAATTTCCTGCATTGTGCAGGGGGTTGGACTAGATGACCCTGGTGGTCCCTTCCAACTCTATGATTCTATGATTCTAATAATCTTGGCCACCAAGTGACCTCGCCTCACTGTCCATGACTGCAGAGAGGTAGGAGCTTGCTCTTCATGCACACTAGTAGCGGGTCCTTCCAAAAGGCAGCAAGAAACACGGTGGCTCTATAGGGGTTCCCAACTCAACCGGTGGAGTTCTTCAACCCCAACCGAGGGTCCTGACCCATGACATCCCAAGTGACGTTCCATTCAGACACAAAACTGCTCAGCTTCAGCAGTGGCGCTCTATCATCTGTCTTCAGACTATGCCCTGAAACCCAGCTCTGACGGGGAAGTTCCCGCTAGTCAGCAGCAGCTGAGTAACATCTGGATGAGTTTGGTTTCCTCTCTGTACATAGGTATTTAAGGCCTGGCTGTGCCAAAGGGCTCTTGTCCTTGGACTCTTAGCCTGAAGGTCAGAGCCTACAGCAGCCAGAAGAGCCACTGGTGGAGAGAGGAGACCCACTAAGAAATCGGAAGCTTCTCCTCCCCTTCTTGTCTGTTGCTGTATTTGGGTTCCCTCCCCCTTCGCTCTCTGTATTGTTAGCCACTTTGGGTCCCCAATAGGGAGAAAAGCAACACACAAATATACAGATTGAGTATCCCTTTTATGGACTGCTTGAGACCAGAAGTAGTCTGTATTTTGGATCTTTCCGTATTTTGGAATATTTTGGTATTTTTGCATATACATAATGAGATACCTTGGGGATGGGACCGAAGTCTAAACACGAAATCCATTTATGTTTTATATATACTTTATACACATAGCCTGAATCCAATTTTAAACAATATCTTTAATAATTTTGTGTACACTGAACCATCAGTGGCGCTGCTGAGGGCCTGTGAGTAATGCCTGCATGCCGGCTCTAAAGGTCCAGTCCAGTTTTCGGATCAGTCCGGATATCAGATGTCCAGATAACGGATACTCAACCTGTACTAGAAAAACTAGGCATACTCCCACAATGACCACCTCATTCAACCCAACACAGTACAGAAAGGGAGCAAACAAGAGAGTCGCTTCAAATCAACGATTGGTAGATGATGCGGTTGGGAATAGGGGAGGGGATGGCAATAGGCAGAGGGAGGACAGCGGAGGCCGTTGTTTCACCCCCAGTCTTGCAAAGAAGCAAGAGGGATGGCCATACCTGCAGTTTTTCAATGCTCTTTAGGAATGGGCCCGTGCATCTACTGGCCCTACAAGAATTTGTCCATGGTAGACCTGTGCAGCTTACCTGTGGGAAAGCCACTGCTGAGTTGCAGGACCTCTGCACTGCACACAGAAAATCTTACAGGTTCAATTCCCGTCACTCCCTTTCAGAAGGATCCCAGGTAGCAGGTGTTAGGAAAGACTTTTTCTTGAGAACCATTGAGTCCTGAATTGCGTAAGCCGACTCAATTGCTGTTTTGGCTTAAGGAAGAGTACTTTTTTGTTTTTGCCATCAAGTCGCAGCTGACTTATAGCAACCCAGTAGGATTTTCAAGGCAAGAGACGTTCAGAGGTGGTTTGCCATTGCCTACCTCTGTGTGGTGACCCTTGGTGGTCTCCCATCCAAGTACTAACCAGGGCCAGTCCTGCTTAGATTCCACAATCTGATGAGATAGGATAGCCAGGGCTATCCAGATCAGTACTAACCAACTTTAAAAGCTAGACGCTGTACAAATTAGCGGGGGTTTGGAAAAGGTGACTCTTTGGCCTACAGTCCTGGCCACTTAAATCCCATTGCAATCACTTTGGTCTTTTCTTAGCTTTTGCATGGGCCATATGTTGACAGGAAATAGGTTCAGAACAGACAAAAGGAAATATTCCTTTACTCAATGGGTAATTAAGTTGTGGAATCTGCTGGAAGAGGACATAGTGAAGCCCATGAGCACACAGCTGCATTTGAGAAAGAGTAAGACAGATTTATGAAGGGGAAGGTCCATCAGCAGCCACCAGCCACCATCTCTAAAAGGAGCCTCCATAGTCAGAGGGAGCAAACCTCTGAATCCCAGTGCTAGAAGGCAACATCAGGAAAAGGCCCTCAAGGGCAACTGGTTGACCACTGCATGGAACAGGATGCTGGACTAGATGGACCACTGGTCTGATCCAGCAGGGCCCTTCTTATGGACCATCAAGAAACCCATGAAGCGGCCTTCCATAGATTAAAACCACTGGTCCACCTAACCTCATACTGTCCACACTGATGGGCAACGGCTTTCCTGTTGTCTCAGGCACAGAACCTCTTCCTAGACAATGCTACCAGAGAGCCTTCCATTGGAGGTATATGCCAAAATCAGGAGTCTTGGCCACGTAAAACACAAGCTCTTCCACTGAGCCCGTGTGGTGTAGTGGTTAGAGTGTTGGACTAGAATTTGGGAGACCCAGGTTCTGTAGCAGGAGCTTACTGGATTACCCTGGGCCAATCACACACTAAGTCCAATCTACCTCACAGGGTTGTTGAGAGGATAAAATGGAGGAGAGGAGAATGACGTAAGCTGCTTTGGATCCCCATTGGGGGAGAAAGGCGGGATATTAATGAAGTCAATTAAAAAACTTTAAGAATTGGAAGGCTTTACCTTCCTCCTCCACCACCTTTACAAGCACAGCCTTCCCTCCCACCAGGTTATAGCAGGCTTTGAACCAGGGAAAACAGAAGTTCAGGGCCATGTGGGGCAGGGAGACACCGGATCGAGGTCGCCCTCCTCTTCACTGGTCCCATTTTACTCCTCTAAGATGGCTTTGCAGAACAAACGCTTACAGCTCCCCCGAACCTACCTATTTGTTAAAGCTAATGTTCTTATGAAGAAAAATTCTGTCCTTTACCCAGGATACATCTAACACACACAGCCCTGACAACAGGTCCCTAGAACCCACAGAAAGCATGAATAGTTTCCCAGATAGATTAATTTCTGAATTCACCCATCCCAGCCAGTGTTCTGACTTCTTTTTCCCCTGCAAAACGTGGGGATATTTCTGCCCCGGGTAATGGGGCAGTGGAAAGAATTGACACAACCCTGTGGAAATTCAGCAGGATCCGTTGATGATTTTTTTTTTTTTACACACACACACACAGACACACAAACACAAAAGATCAATGGAAGGCATGCAATCGACATGAACACCCAACAGAGAATCTTGCACCCCAGTGCTCCTTTTCTAGGTAAATAATGGAGGGATCCTGGGGGAATGTACCAAGAAGTGGAATTTTTAATTAATGGACCTCTTTAATGTGCAAATCAAGCTCAGATTGCTAATTCTGACTTGCATCGGTTGGGGGGGGGGGCGGAAGAGAACCCAAATGCTAATTAAACATGCAAGACTCCAAACAGCGGCACCCTCCCATGCCCCAGACGAGAGACAAAGGCAGCGTGGCAGAAGAATACAAATCTATTGGGGGGTGGGGGACAGCAGAAGAGAGCACTCTAGACAACTGCACCCACGACACTTCATTTGAACAAGCACAAGGTGTTCAAAATATAACCTGCGACTGCAGGGCACCTGCCCAGGCTGAGAAAAGAACCCCCAGCCCCACCCGGACTGCAAGCTCTGGATCTGTGGGACACACCCCCTTGCACACAGTCACGATTTGGGTTTCCACCCAAATTTGGCAGGCAGCAAACAAACAGACCAACATAAAAACCCCAAAAGCCAAATGGGGGATTCTTCCAAACATTTAAGAGGTTTCGAGGGAAGCTTGATTAACTAGAGCTCCTTATGCGAACCAGTGTCTTTTGCTGGGTTTCGTCTCCTTTCCAGTTAGGAATTGTGGCCACCCAAACACCCCGCTGCTCAAAAGCGGCAAGGTTCAAAAAATCTGGTTTTTTTTTCCTGAACCAGACCGAAGATCTATCAGTAGCCTTCCGTTATTGTTTGAGCCTAACAGGTATACTGCCTCTGGAACTGGAGGTTCCAATGAATTGTAACCAAAAAGGTTGAAAAGAAAACCCTTGTATATGGAGATATTGTCAATTACAAAAAAAGTTTTAAAATTGTTTTTAAACCAATAAACTAAAAAAAAGCAAAAGTTATATTAAATCACAAGAACTTTAATCAAATTTAAAACTGTGCATCAAGATCCATCAGTTTTGGTTTTCCCTAGCGGGGGGAAAAACCTTTTTAGTTTTTCTCCCCCCACCTCAATCTTTTTGGTTACCTGGTTTGTTTTGGGTTGAAACCCGCCCCCCTCATTCATTTTTGCTGGTTAGGGTTAATTGCTTTTGACAGGCATATGGATCTGCCTTTTGAACAGTTACCTAAGATGGGAGCCAAATCCGTCCCTTGTGGTAGTGAGTTCCACAAGTTAATTATGCGCTTAATGAAGAAGTGCTCCCTCTGGCTGCAGCCTGATCCTACTGCCAGTAAGATTCACTAGGTGACCCTGAACCCTAGTAATTCAAAAAAGGGCAACCCCCTCCCCCCCCAAAAAAAAGAATTCCACATGGGGAAACAAAAAGAATACAGGGATGCAAAAGGGGTTTTGCAAAAATTTAGGAGCAGCTTCATGTAGTGGGGTAGTGGACTGAGCATCAGATTAGGAATAGGGAAACGTGGGTTCAAATTCTTGGCCATGAAATTCACAGGATGACCTTGATAATCTCTTAGCCACTCTCTCATAGTCATCTTAGTCACTTTCTCTCGCAGACAACCCTACCTCAGAGAGGTTGTTCTGAAGATAAAAATGGAGGAGGGGAAAACCGATTGTCACAGATGGAAAAACGGGAATGGAAGACAAAGCAAGTGATAGCGACCCAGGCACCACAGAGAGGTAGATCCTGCTCTCATTGGTCCATCCTTCCTTATTCCACACCCTTCCTACAAACCCTCTTCCTTTCACATAGTGCCACAGTTCAGCTGTAACTCTTGGACTTGGACATTCTCTCTGTCAAATGAGGAATTGCACTGGGAAGGGAAAGGCCCTCTGCCCTTGCTCAGAATTACCCTTCACACTACTCCCTGCCCAGTGCCCGTTTTGGCAACACAGGTGAAGGCACTGCTGGCTCCCAGAATAGGCACTCCGTCCACATTTTCATGGTTTAAGAGCGAGGTGTCTCTCGTCAAAGAGCCTGAAAGACCAAGAGTAGGAAAGGTCCCTGCCTGAGATCGACCACATATGAGAAGGGACAACACATTGTTTTTGGGGCAGGCCTTCAGTCCTCCCAGCCCAGACAAAGCAACACTGTACCTTTAAGAACACGCGCGCGCACACACCAACAAATTCATCCTATATAAATTATGGCCATAAACTTTTTTTCCTGCAGTGCAGCCTAATTAATTCTTGTTCTATACACAAAGGGAAATGCTGGGTGACAAATGGGCGCAAACCTTGAAAGCTGCCACGTCGGCAAAACATTTTCTACTTCAATTTATAAGCAATTTTGCAGTAAATCATCCGCCAGAACCCGAGATCCACAGGCAGCCTGGAACGGCCAGGCCAGGCCAGGCTATGCAAGGCGAGATATAAAAAGGTACAACACCGGGGTGTGGGGGGGGAGAGAAAAG
This sequence comes from Euleptes europaea, assembly GCF_029931775.1. NCBI lineage: Eukaryota > Metazoa > Chordata > Lepidosauria > Squamata > Sphaerodactylidae > Euleptes > Euleptes europaea. The sequence continues at coordinate 32,988,797 of NC_079330.1, read as the reverse complement.
ACAGGGAGGAAACAGGTGCTACGCAGGTCCCCCACTTCCTCAAGAACCTTTAAATTCCGCCTAAAATTTTCTATGGCGAGAATCCACCAACACCCCACAACACAGCTTATTTGAAGTTTCCACACTGACAGTGCAAGGGCAAGAAAGGGGGCCTGTAGGGAAAGGTACAACATGGGGCTGGGGGGGGTGTCACACCCAGCATGGTGTAGTGCAGTGGTTCCCAAACCTTTCGGGCCACCGCCCCCTTGGTTCCACAAATTCAACCCCAGTGCCCCCTACCCTATCCAACAACACAGTTGAAGAGGCACACCTCTAGTGCCCCCTGCTGCCCCCTTGCCTCTTAGTGCCCCCCTAATCACACCACACCCCAGGGGGTGGTACTGCCCACTTTGGGAACCACTGGTGTAGTGGTTAAGAGCGGTGGTTTGGAGCGGTGGACTCTGATCTGGAGAAGCGGGTTTGATTCCCCACTCCTCCACATGAAGCCAGCTGGATGACCTTGGGCTAGTCACACACTCTCAGCCCCACCTACCTCACAGGGTGTCTGTTATGGGGAGGGGAAGGGAAGGTGATTGTAAGCCGGTTTGATTCTTCCTTATGTGGTAGCGAAAGTCGGCATATAAAAACCAATTCTTTTTCTTCATCATCCTCTCTGTGCCAAAATAAGCCCCCTGCAGATTTATCCCACCCAGATTTAAAGAAAAGCCCTGCTGACTCAGGCTAAAGATCTGCCTAGCCTGGTACCCTGTTTCCACAGTGGCCAGCTAGACATTTGTGGGAATGAAGGCACCCCTGGTTGACATTCCCCTACCCCCCAACAACCGCTGTTCAGAGGCAGACTGCCCCTGAACACGGAGTTTCATTAGATGTCATAGCCGTCAGCCGCTGACAGATCTACCGTCCATTAATTTTGTCGATATCGAATCATAAACTGGTTGGCCCCCATGTGCAGATGGTGAACTCAGCAAGACTGGGCCACCCACACCAACTGGGTCTTTACGTACCAGGGCCAGTCCCAACAGGTTTACAAAAAAAAATTTTTTTTGTAAATAACCAAAAGATACACACACACACAAACAGCCTGATGAGGACTAAATATGCCTCAACAGCACAGAAAGTTGAGAGTAGCTGAAAATTGGTTAGAGGAAAAAGAGGAATTTGCCTGCTTCATACTGGAATGGGGATCACAGAGTGAGGGATTTCCACATTGTTTTCCCCTTCCAAGCTCTCCCCTCTTAGAAACATCTAAGAGTCAGTGAGCAAAGAACCACAGAGAGGGATCTCGCTCTCACTGGCCTCTGCACTCTTCTTCCACTGACCCCCTTCTACCAAGCAGCTCTTAACCGAACAGTGCATAAGTCTGTCCTTATCTACCACCAATGGGACCAAGTTCCATAAATTAACTATACATTGAGTGGAAAATCTTTCTCATCTGCCCTAAATCAAGTGCCAAACAGTGTGTTGGATCCAACACAGTATTTCTGCAGGCACAACGACTTGGTCCCAAGGAGCGTGACTTTTTCAACCCTCCCTGGCAGCCAGAAATTCCCATGAAATCCTGTTCTGGAGAAAAGGGGACCCCCAGAAACAGGATTTTGGGGGAATATTTTGGGTTGCCCCCAGGAGGGGAGAGCTAAGGGAGTCAGACTCCACGGGCAGAAGTTCCTGCACCCATGGAAACGCTGCACTGGATCCAACCCAACATCCCTGGACAACCCTGTCCTTGCTAGAGGCTGGATGCAGCCTCTAGAGGAGTTGCACATTATTGCCACATGAGATGCACATCTTACGTATGCAAATCAGGTGCACCCAAAATTCTACAGCATCACAAAACTATTCCAACATGTCAATCTCTGCTACTCAGAAACCACTGCATTTTGAGGAGCTCTGGGACCCTAGGGGACTTACTTCACAGTAAACATGCAGAGGATCAAGCAAAGTCCACAGCCCAACATCTTTGGTTTATATGAAGCTATTTTACACAAAGTCAGGTCACAGGACTCAGAGACAAAGCCTTCCCTAAACCTGCTAACCCCCACTCTTTAAGTAGAGATGCCAAGAATTAAACTTGCCACCTTCTGTATACAAGACAAGTGCTCTACCACCAAGCCATCCCACTTTGGATGAGGTTCTCTTATAATCGGCAACGTAACTGAACAAATCAATCAGATGATTAACCTAATTATTTGTGGGCATAGAAAAAAAGTCAGGTGCCTAGAACGTCTAGTAAATGAACCATTTTAGTTTAGCCAATAAGTAGTTCCCCAACGGGTTTTCAATTTGTCACTCAGATCTTTTTATATTTGACACTTTCCAGCCACAGATGCAATCAACGAGAGCTTTGTCAAATGGATGATTTCCTTTTAACACTCCGGTGGAGCTTAAAAAAAAGTTTTTATGATATATAAAATCCCACCTTTTATAGAAATTTATATATTAAACTCCATGTTCATAGCTGTATTTTGCTTATGGGAAATATCAAAATGTCAACCATTGTTTCTGTTAAAGGTCTTTAATGATATTGCGGTTTCTGGACCCGTAATGGAACATGTTGCTTACTGCCGTTTGCAATGCATCTCATTAAATACATTAATGGCACACGTTTTATGAAAAGGTCAGGCTCCATATTGGCGGGAGTTTGCCTTTTAAAACAAAAAATAGTAAAACCCAGCCTGGTTTTAAAGCTACAGCTAACCATAAAGCACTTTAGCTGACACCGAGCGTCCTGCGCTGCAGAAGATCCATCCAACATATTCGCCAGTGACTTAGCATCATAATCGGTCATGAACAACCTTATCAATATTCTCACAGGGACTGGGGGAAAACCCAAGGCTCCTGGTTGCCTCGGCATGACCGCATTTAATGGCGATGCCTTGGAACTTGTAACAGTATGATCTGTTCTCAACTGCTTTTGAATTTAAAAGGAGCATCACAATCCTTCTCGCATCCACCATCAGCATTAATAAGCCACAAGATGATAAACTGAGGCAGAGAGTGTGGTTTCAAGACACCGTGCATGGTGGAAGAAGAAGAAAGAAGAGGTGGTTTTTTATACCCTACTTTTCTCTATCTTTAACGAGTCTCAAACTGGCTTACAATCTCCTTCCCTTCCCCTCCCCATAACAGACACCTTGTGAGGTCGATGGAACTAAGAGAACTCGAAGAAAACTGGGACTAGCCCAAGGTCACCCAGTAGGCTTCATGTGGAGGAGCAGGGATTCGAGCCCGGTTCTCCAGATTAGAACCAACCGCTCCTAACCACTAGTCCACGCTGGCTCTCTGGAAGTGAACTAGAATCCACAGTTCTTCTCAGACCAAGGATCCTCTTTTAATCCCAAGCAGCAACATTAATAGCATAAAAACATAAGAAGCACCCCGCTGGACAAGGCCAGTGGCCTATTGAGGTCTGCAACCTACTTCACACAGTGGCCAAGCCACAGGGCAAGGAAGCCAGGGCTGTCTGTTGTCTCCAAGTAAGCCATACAAGAGTTTCATTACTTCACCTTCATTAGTGAACAAAGGCCTTTTAATAAAGCCTGCAATATGGCCCGCTTCTAAGTCCATCAGTGTATTTGCCACAATTCCACAAAAGAGCTAGCGTGGTGTAGTGGTTAGAGTGTCAAACTAGGAACTCGGAAACCCTGGTTTGAATCCCCCCTCATGCCACGGAAGCTTACTGGGTGACACCTTAGCCCAGTCACACACTCTCAGCCTAGCCTACCTCACAGGGTAGGATAAAACAATGAAATACATAAATAAAATAAAGAGGGGAATGATGCAAGTTGCTTTGGGTCCCAGTGGGGAGAAAGGTAGGATACAAATAAAGCAAATAAAATTGTTTTGCAAAACTAGAATCTAGCCTTGGGAGCAAAATACAGCATAGAGTTCGGGGGTGGGGGGCTTTCCTAGCCCTTAATGTATACGCAGTGCCTAGTGAGGCCTCAGGTAAGAACTCCCAGTCATACCGGGATGCAGAAGTGTGGCTCAGCAGGGTTGCAAGAGGTTACCAGCAAGGCCTTAGCACCTCACGTACTTCTCTACCCCACCCCAATAAATTATGCCAAGAAAGCACACCTAAAAATGGTACTTAATTTGCATAATGTATGCAAACTAGAACATTTGAGTCATACAGTATGGTGCAGTGGTTGGAGCATGGGGAGAGAGGTTTGAGGAAACCTAAGTTCAAGTTCCGATTCACTGCGCAGTCTGAGGCCAGTCACTCTGGGTCAGCGTCACCTACTTTGAAGGGCTATTGTGAGGATAAACTAGGGAAAGAAGAACCATGCAGGCCACCTGAGCTCGTGGGAGGAAGGGCAGCATAAAGACGAGACAGTTAATTTGAGCTCAGAACTGTGATGCCTTTTCTTTCCCTTTAAGGGTACAGAAGGCACAGCCCGGCCGATTCAAAAAGAAAAAGATTCAAGCGGTTACTCACTGTCTTTAAGCGCCCTGGCAAGCTCCGGCCCCCCTCTCTTCTTAAACTCGGGGAAGATATCTGGCTGCGGAAGCTGGTTCGCGGTCACGAGGGCCTTCTGCAGCTTGATCCGCCCTTCCAAAAGCTGGTCCCACAGCGCTGCCGATGAGAGAAAGAACACAGCCCTTCCGTTTTCTGAGGCTTTTTGTACAGCTGATGCCACAAAGAAAAGATGAACAATTCCCTCTCCCGCCCCACGGGATGGCAAAAACTAGTTTTCTTTGCAAATGAGCATCATTTCTTGAAAAAAAACAAGTGACAGCAGGAAAGTAAATTAAAGAAAAATTTGACAAATTTTTAAAGACCCATCCACGCTCATTTAAAAGTTGAACAGGTACAGACTCTTAACAAAAGCTACAAATGGTCCTTTTGTTTACATGCATCTGTGCTGTTCCTGGGAGAGTATCAGAGAAACTGCCTTTATCTTTCCTTACGGAAGATATTGCTATAAGGCAGAAAATAGGAAGGATAGAATGGTGCTGGAGACGTGTTTGATCAACGGAATAATATCCAACATTTCTAGAGCGCTTTCAGGGTTCAAAGTGCTTAGTGCACACCAACTTGTTCGAATCCTTACAACAGCCTTGTAAAATGGGCTAGTCTCATGAACCACCACGTTGCTGAGAGTAAGGGGCTTGCTAAAGCCGCCTAGTGAAGTCACAGCAGAAGCAAGATTTGACCCAGGGATCTCTCAGGCCCATTGTCTTAATCACCACACCACACTGGCTGTAAAATGATTGAGCAGACCAAAGACTTGATTCTTTTATTACCTACTTACTTTGAATCACACTTCCAATCAAACCATTCTTAAAAAGCATTTCAGAGGCACTAAGGTGTTGCTTTTTTATACGTAAGTCACTCATTGCTTAAGGGAATTCATCCAGGAGGATGCCCAGCAGGGGTCCCCAACCTTTCTGAGCCTGTGGGCATGTTTGTAATCCTGATGCAGAGTGGTGGGAGCAGCTAAAAAATGGCTGCCACAGGAAGCCAAGGCTACCACAAAATGGCTGCTGCAGCTTACCTTCAGTCACATACTGGAGATCCTTGTAGGGTTCCCAGGTCCTTCTTTGCTACCAGTGGAAGGTTTTTTGGGGCAGAGCCTGAGGAGGACAGGGTTTGGGGAGGGGAGAGACTTCAATGCCATAGAGTCCAATTGCCAAAGAGGCCATTTTCTCCAGGTGAACTGATCTCTATTGGCTGGAGATCAGTTGTAATAGAAGGAGATCTCCCGCAGGAGATCTCCTGGAGGTTGTAATAGAAGGAGATCTCCTGGAGGTTGGCAACCCTAGATCCTTGTGCTGTGGTGGCAGCTGCTGCCAAAGCAACATTTTTAAAATTCTGCAAAGCCAATCAAATTTCCAGTGGCAAATCACTGGGCAAAAGCCCCACTTCACCTCACCCACATTCTAAAAATACTTAGTGGGCACTAGGAAAGGGATCAATGGGCACCACACACCCACAGGCACCTTGTTGGGGACCCCTGATCTCCGGCATAGGCTTGCATTTTGTTTTTAACCGGCAGGCAAGGCGTAAATGTTTTAAACCACAAAATGCTCAAGAGGTCCCAGAAAAACAGTCTACTAACCTATCTGATTTTTCACAGCTCTCCCCTTCTCTACTTCGTCAGCCACTTTGTCTTCAGAGAACGTCAAAAGCGTGGTGTCCTCCTTGCTCTCTTCTGCACCCGCCGCCTCGTCCTCAGCTTCAGAGCCTTCCTCAGAAATGGTTTCATCGCCACTGCCTTCTTCCATGCCATCTTCCTCATCCTCATTCTCAATTTCATCCATCCCCTCAGCGAACTTCTCAAAATCAACAATAGTCGGGAAACAGAACGCTACTTTCTTCAGGTTCACGGAGGGATCTCTCTCGTCCTCCTTGCCACTGTCAACGCTGCCTGGAGCTTCCTCCTCCTCCATGTCTGGGTCTTCATCGTTCAGTTCCTCCTCCAAGGATTCACCGTTAAGGTCACTTTCCTCGGTTTCCTCTTCCTCTGAAGTTTGTTCATCTGTCAATTACAAAAAGGGAAGAATTAGCAACTGTCCCGCGCCAGCTGCGATTCCATCCACCCATAACAAGAGCTGGTAGGACACACAGAGGCAGAAGCCAGGATGGTGTGTTTATTTATTTAGATACTTATACCCCGTTTTTCTCCCCAAGGAAGCTTTCAACGTGTTTCTCCCCCTTTCCATTTGAACCTTATAACCACCACCCAGTGAGACAGGTTAGGCTGTAGACACGTTAGGTGTAAACCGGCGTTTTGGGGGCCTGAGTGGTAAAGCGGCCCCTCGCAAAGCTGTGCTTCCAGGAGTAAACCAGAAGTGATGTCATTGCATTGCGCACATGATCCCTGCCCCTCTTCCGCCCCAAAAACCTCCTGCTGGAGGAGAGGGGGGACCTGGCAACCCTAGTGGTGCCACCCCAAAAGGGCTGCCTTAGAAGGCGGAGCCAAATGGAATACCTCCTCACACCTCCTGGGAAGAAGGAAATCCTGAAGGGGGACAGGCCTGGTTGCTTGCCAGTCATCCTCCAAGGAAAAATTCTTTTATTTGAATGAGGGAAGATGACTATCAGCCTTGCCTTTCGATGGCCCCGCCTACTTTCTGAAAAGCTTAGAGGGTGCCAAGGAGGGTGCTGCCACAGGCACCACGTTGGGGAACCTAACATGAGAGCCAGCATGGTGTAGTGGTTAAGAGTGGTGGTTTGGAGTGGTAGACTCTGATCTGGAGAACTGGGTTTGATTCCCCTCTCCTCCACACGACCGGCGGACGCTAATCTGGTGAACCGGGTTGGTTTCCCCACTCCTCCACATGAAGCTTGCTGGGTGACCTTGGGCTAGTCACAGCTCTCTTAGAGCTCTCTCAGCCCCACCTACCTCACAGGGTGTCTGTTGGGGGGGAGGGGAAGGGAAAGGTTTGATTCTGCCTTAAGTGGTAAAGAAAGTCGGAATATAAAAACCGACTCTTCTTCTTCTTCCATATTTATTACTGATTTTATCTATTGATTATGTTTATGGGGCTGGATTTTATTTATTACAGGAATTGTTTTAATGTGATTTTATGCAGTTTATTCTATGTATTGTATGATTTTGTTGTAAACTGCTCTGAGCCCAGCTTTGCCATGGAGGCTGAGATATAAGAATGAATGAATAATAAATAAATAAAAATGTCATCATCAATAAATATGCCTTCAAGTTAAAAAGTTGGCTGGATCCACTCCGAGATGTGATGGCCCAGAAAGAAACGAGGGGAAGGGAGAAAATTGTTCCAAAGATCTTTTAAAAAAATTCTCATGGAAAAATTGGAAAATATGGGGGAACACTGAAAAGAAACTTCCATGAAATATATTCTCTTTTAGAATGAGTAAAATTGTGCTTCTTAAGGCACAATTTCTCACATTCTAAATGTACAAAATGAAAAAAATCGCTCAATTTTTCCACTGGAAAAATTGGGAAGTTTTGGGGAGCACTGGGGGAGACTCTTATACTGCAGACATATACAATATTTTTTGCTTAAAATGTAAATAATTTTGGCAACAATCATAGAATCATAGAGTTGGAAGGGGCCACCAGGGTCATCTAGTCCAACCCCCTGCACAATGCAGGAATAGGCTCTGCGTTTAATAATAATATGCTATTAAAGAGGTCATTGTTTTCTATGTTATAAAGTTTAGCTTAATATCTGAATCAGCTGCCAGTCCTACATGAACACATGAAGCTGCCTTATACTGAATCAGACCTTTGGTCCATCAAAGTCAGTCTACTCAGACTGGCAGCGGCTCTCCAGGGTCTCAGGCAGAGGACTTCCACATCACCTACTTGCCTGGTCCCTTTAACTGGAGATGCCGGGGACTGAACCCGGGACCTTCTGCATGCCAAGCAGATGCTCTACCACTGAGCCACGGCCCATGACCTATTGTGACTCGATGGTGTTTTCCACATGGGGACGGCCTTTTGTCTTTTCCTTGCTGCTGCGGTGGCTATTAATACAGCGAAGTGGCAATGGGGCTTCCACACAGCAGGTAGGTTTTCTTTTTTTAAAAAAATCAGCAGTTTAATAGCTTAACATACCACTTCATGAAATGTCCTGACTTCCCAGCTTTCACTAAGAAAAAAAAGGTCTCTAGTCCAGTTCACTGCAGACATATGCTTTTGTCCATATACCTCTGCATGGAAAGAAGCTAGAGATTCACTTTTTATAAAATGAAAGCTGAGGAACTCGGAGAACCTATAACCCTTTAGTGACACAAATGGTGAAAACATACACTGCAAATTTATGGCTATAGGAATTAAGGTTTATGCTTTAAAAACAACAACCTCTCTCTCTCCCCTGAAGATTCCTCCTTAAGATACTTCCCCTGTATGAACTATTAGTATTAAAACATGCAGTATTCAAATAGGAATAGTACAAACAATTTTGGCCCAGGTGTTTGGGAAGGCCTGGCAGGTCGAGGGAGCCCTCAATTCCCTCCCAGCAACCGACCTGATAATCAGACCCATTGATTAGCTGACAGCTTTCCCCATAAAATAATGAGATCATGGATGAGCAATGCAAGGCGATCAAGCTCCCTTCCGTATATCTTTATAAAAGGGGGAGATGGAAAACAAGCAGGATACAATTCCCAAGGTCCATCAGAATAAAAAGGACTTACCTGTATCCTCCCCACTCACCAGGCCCAAGTCTTTACAGTTGGGGGGGAAATTAGTTAAGGGGAGAGAGAGTGAAGTTTCACACTAGGGGAGATCTGGAACAATTCTCACAATAGAAAAATAACTTTACACTAGAACGTAAACGTAATTTTATGAAAGGCAGGCCATGCTGAAAAAATATTTCCGGGGGGGGGGGGGATTAAGTAGACTTTTCAGACCGCAGATTTCATTCTGAAATTCTCATCTGAAGTTCTCCCCAGATTTTGAAGTTCCATGTTACATGCTCGTTTCCAAGTTGGAACTGATGCATTAGGTGGTCCCATACCCTATTCCCAAATTCTATGCAGGGCAACTGTGCATGCTTTACATGCCTTCAGTTCATTTGTCTTTTTCCCCGCTTTCACAGTGAGCACATGTGCAGTGATAAGGCACAGCAAAGCACTCATAATGTGACCTCACTGGATCAAGCTGTATGAATATTTTTATGCTCTGTTTCACCAATGTGAAGGAGCACATGTGCACATCATTAAAACACTGAGAAGGAGGAGAAGAAGAGTTGGTTTTTATATGTTGACTTAAGGAAGAATCAAACCGGCTTACAATCACCTTCCCTTCCCCTCCCCACAACAGACACCCTGTGAGTGGGGCTGAGAGAGCCCTAAGAGAGCTGTGAGTGGGGCTGAGAGAGCCCTAAGAGAGCTGTGACTAGCCCAAGGTCACCCAGCTGGCTTCATGTGGAGGAGTGGAGAAACAAACCCGGTTCTCCAGATCAGACTCCACCATTCTTAACCACTACACCTTGCTGGCTCCTACTGGAGTCTTCATCCTCAAAACATGGCACAAACAAAACATGGCATCTCCCCCACACATATGATCACTGCAGTGTTTTACCAATGCACCCCTCTGCAAGAGTAATGCAGAAGACAAAAAAATATACTGAAAACTGCAAATAATCCAGTTCTGGAATCATGTTTAAAATTCTCCTCATTAAACTGAAATTAAGGAAGAGTAGAACTCCATGCAGACACAAATATCAGAACCACAATGGAGGGAAATGGTGAAAAATCCAGTCATTCCTACTTTCTTTCTTTAAATTAACAAACAGACCATTGGATGGACATTAAATACTTTATAATCTATAGTGTTAAAAAAACACATAATGAACTCCATAGCACAGACATAGGGCTGGCTACGTGATACAAGACAACTGACTAAGCCAATCACAGGAAAGGAAGATGTGGTGTGGGAAAGTTTGCACAGAATCATAGAATTGAAAGGGACCACCAGGGTCATGTAGTCCAACCCCCTGCACAATGCAGGAAATTCACAACTACCTCCCTCCCCCCACAGCTGCAGTTTCATCCAACAGGGTGCAATCATAGGGTGTGATATAGGCCATTTATGCATTGCTGCTTCCTCCGGGTCACCCCACCGACTACTTCGAGGCTTTATGAACATAAGAAAGGCCCTGCTGGATCAGACCAAGGCCCATCAAGTCCAGCAGTCTGTTCACACAGTGGCCAACCAGGTGCCTCTAGGAAGCCCCCAAACAAGACAACAGCAGCACCATCCTGCCTGTGTTCCACAGCACCTAAGATAATAGGCATGCTCCTCTGATCCTGGAGAGAATAGGTATGCATCAGGACTAGTATCAATTTTGACTAGTAGCTATGACTAGCCCTCTCCTCCACAAACATGTCCACTCTCCTCTTAAAGCCTTCCAAGTTGGCAGCCATCACCACATGCTGGGGCAGGGAGTTCCACAATTTAACTCTGCGTTGTGTGAAGAAATACTTCCTTTTATCTGTTTTGAATCCCTCACCCTCCAGCTCTGCTTTGATTACGCTTGCATTTTTTGACGATCAGAGGTCGCTCACTCCCTACACGTTTCCTGGATTCATGTTTAGCCAGCATCCAGAAAACACAGGGAAAACACACAGGGAGAGTGAGGCGACCTCTGACAGTCAGAAAATGCAAGCATAACCAAAGCAAAGCCCCAAAGAGTCAGCGGGGTGACCACGAAGAAAAAGCCATGCATAAATGGCGGTAGACAAAATACAGTGGATAAAAGCAGAAAAGGTGGGCATAGCCCTTTGCCATAACCAGCGCATGGCTGTGCGGGACCAGAGCAAAGGCGTGTAGCAACCCAACAATGGCTTGACAGATGCCTCTTAGCACTTAAGTTCATAGGGCGTTCCCCATTTGACCCTCAACAGCTGGAATATTTTGAGAGGTATAATGCCCCAGGCTCTGTTGCAAAAGCTTGCTAGATGACATTTGGCCAGTCTCACACTCTCAGCCTAACCTACCTCATAGGGTTGTTGAGAGGATAAAATGGAGTTGAGAATGATGTAAGCTGCTTTGGGTCCCCAATTGGGAAGAGGTGTGGTAGAAATGAAGTAAGTAAACAGATAAATAAATAAAACACCCTTGGTTCCCAAAGACAAAACAGTTTGGCAAGAGAGAAGCTTAAAGAAAAACAGCAGATTGCAATTCCTCACCTGCTGGCTGTGGTTCTCCCCAGAGCTGGTCTTCCAAGACTTGGCGAGACGTAGCCTGCCCACGGTATCGCTCATTGTCATCCAGGAGGCTGGAGGAGATGCCTTTCCGTATGAGGCCAACAGCAGGAAGGCCATCTTCAGGGTCTCCTTCGTCAAATTTCTCAATGACTCTGGCTGCAGTGGCTGCAAAGAAAGAAGGGTTTTTTTTGTCATTATTCTGTGACACTTAGCCCCCTCTGCTAAACAAGCTGGTCTTTTTCTAAGCTCCCTTCCCTCCGACTCTACTTTCTCATGCTACTTCGTATTTCTCAAACACCCTTCTTTCAAGTCGCTCCTCCTTTTTCTAGAGCAGGGAGCAGCTCTAGATTTGGGGAGATTTCTGTAGCGCTTTTGGGCTGAACTTACTAACCCGCCACCAAGCAAATTCACACTTGCAGCAACAGACAGATCTCACAATACCCAGACACTGAAAATGAGACGGCAGGAAAACAACATGAACTATGGCAGGAAAACATCTATCATTAATCCCTCATTTGGGGGTTATTTTCATACCCAAAGCATTCACCTGGCTGTGGTGAAGTAAACATCCCACAGTGAATCCCACTGTTTGTGCCAACCCTACAACCCCTTCCACATTTCCCTGAGTCAGTTTTCCTTCGGAGGGAGAGGAGGAACCTAAGAGACATTTTGGATCCCAATATATTGCATTGTCTAGGACCAAAAAAAAGCAACACAATAGCAAAATCAGTTGAGTTTTAGGGCTATTTTAGCCCCCTGACAGTTGTGTGTCCAGAAAGAAAATAGTGGCTGAACTTTGGGGACATTACTTAAAAGGACGCAGACGACAGTCCTAAAGGACAAAGTAACTTCTCTATGAATTTTGCCCAAAAAGTGCAATGTTATTGTTTTAAATATGTTTGTATTTTTAGTAAAAAAAATTATTATTAATTGACTTTGCTTGTGTCTTCTTTAAAGTTTATCTCTCTAGTCCCTGGCATTAATTAAAAAAAAATTAAACTGGGGGCGGGGGTGACTGCCTTGGCTGGCAAGCTCGCCAGCCTAGTTCTGGATGGGGGGGAGCACGGCGGGCAGCGGCAGCTGGGCTCACAGAGTTGAAGCACCCCCTGAAGCCCAGAAAGGGAGGGGGGCTGGCTGCCTCGGCTCTGTGGGCCGGAGAAAAGCCCTCTGCGGGCCACATTTGGCCCGCAAGCCACATGTTTGACACCCCTGGTTTATTCCTACTAGGCAAGAACATATCTTTTCATCATGCCTGCATGTGCAAAATACCCACATGGCTAACACATATATGGGTAAAAAGGAAGCTGAAACCAGGTTTGTTCCGGTTCAAGTCCAGGACTTACACTGTGGGTTTCACAAGGGGTACTTGCAGAGGTTTAATTAGCATAATGCACCCCATTGGTACACTTTGGGACTGATTTGATTCAACATTCAAGCAGGGCTGGATCTAAAGGGGCCCGGGGGGGGGGTGCCTGCCCTGGGCAGCACATAGAGGGGGCAGCGGCAGCAGCAAATTATATAAAGAAAGATATGTATATAATATATCGGGGGCTTCAATTTGTACTTTTGCCCCCCTTCAAAAAAAATGTAGATCCAGTTCTGCATTCAAGGTGTTATTTTACAACAGGAAATGCAAAAAAAAACAAGAATGCAAGACATTTTTGGTTTTTTTAGCCAGTATGGCATAGTGGTTAAGAGCAGCGGACTGTAATCTGGAGAACTGGGTTTGATTCCCCACTCCTCCAAATGAAGCCTGCTGGGTGACCTTGGGCCAGTCACCATTCTCTCCAAACTCTCTCAGCCTCACCTACCTCAAAAGGTGTCTGTTGTGGGGAAAGGATTGTGATTGTAAGCCGCTTTGGTAGAGAAAAGCAGGGTATAAAAACCATCTCTTCTTCTTCAAGAGATCTAAACAACTAGACACTTTTAAAAGCAAGCAAATTGTGGACAATTACAACTTTCTCACATTCTCCTCCCCACCAAACCCCCTCTACTCAAAACCAAGGGAGTGGATTATTATTAACTGGAATTCTTATTAAATTCTAGCCTTGCCTGATTCTCATCCGTGTGTGCGGCACATGGGACGCAAAATTACAGGGTTAGGGTTGCTCAACCAACTGAATGATCTGATTGCCTCAACACTGCTAAGTGCCTCCCCCAACCCCTTGCAGCTCTGGAAATGTTCATGCCCCATTTGTGGATGGGAGACCACCAAGGAAGCCCAGGGCTGCTGTGCAGAGGAAGGCCCTGGCAAACCACCTCTGTTCGTCTCCTGCCATGAAACCCCCCCCCCCAAAAGGGGTCGCCATAAGTCGGCTGCGACTTGACGGCACTTTACACACACAGTTTTGTTGTTATAAATTGTTGTGAGTTGCCTTGAGCACTTCAGTTTTAAAGTGGTTGATAAATGTTTTAAATAAATAAAAGCTTTCATGGATTTTTCCAAAAAATCCTGGTAGTTGTAGCATGGGGAGAACTGAAAGGGTCCAGTCCATAGAGAATCCTGGTTGCCACTTCCAGTATTATGTTATCTCTGTTTTCTCTCTAGCTACAATCAGCAGTGGGAGGGAAGGCAGCATGGTGTAGCACGATCTTGTCAGATCTTGGAAGCTAAGAAGAGTCAGTACTTGGATGGGAGACCATCAAGGAAGGCTCTGCAGAGGAAGGCAAGGGCAAACCACCTCTGTTAGCCTTCTGGCCATGAAAACCCCCCAAAAAGGGGTCGCCATAAGTCGGCTGCGACTTGATGCACTTTACTCACACACACACCTGGGGATCAGCTGAATTGCCAGGAGATTCCCCAGCCCCCAACCGCCCCAACCATTCGGCCCAGCCCCCCCTCCCCCGAGAAGGCTGAGTCTAGGGCCTGAAGCAGATGAGGAGCGGGAGGGCATCGTGGCCACCTCCAGGCATGGAGCAGGGGGCCACTGGGGGGTGGGTGGGGGGGAGGAGGTTGTGTATTCCCTGCGTTGTGCAGGGGGTCGGCCTCGATGGCCCTGGTGGTCCCTTCTAAGTCTACGAGAAGGCCGGGCAAACCCACGTGGCAGGAAAGCTCCCCGCCCGCCAAGCGAGCAGGGCTGCCTTTCCTGGCTGGGGGGTGGGGGGTGGGGGGGCAGGCCGGCCCAGGGGACTCCCCCCGCCTCTCACCATCCTCGGGGTCGTCCTCCGGGTCCCCCAGAGCGCCGGGCAGCGGGTTCAGCAGGCGCTCCAGCTCCTGCGCGATGGGCGCCGCCATCTTGCTTCTCCCCCCCGCGCGGAGGGAGCCGGCTGAGGCGACCACGTGGTTGCGAGAAGTCTGGAAGCGGAAGGGGCTGAGTTAGAACGCGGTGATGAGGCCCAGAAGGCGGTTGGGGAGGGACTCTTTTCCCTTCCGGCTACTCACGTTTTATTCTCCCCCCCTTCCCTTCTGTATTTTTTTAACTGTTAGTGGGGGGCTGTCAATCTCCAGGTAGTGGCTGGCGACCCCTCGCAGGGACACCTGGTCTCCAGACGCCAGAGGTCAGCTCCCCTGGAGAACATGGCTGCTTTGGAAGGGGGCTTGTGTGGCGTCACACCTTGCAGGTGAGACAGCAAGGTAGACTTCCCCTGACTATGGAAGATCCACTGATTTAGCAATTTGCAATTGAGACAGCAAGGTGGACTTCCCCTGACTATGGAAGATCCACTGATTTAGCAATTTGCAATTGAGACAGCAAGGTGGACTTCCCCTGACTATGGAAGATCCACTGATTTAGCAATTTGCAATTGAGACAGCAAGGTGGACTTCCCCTGACTATGGAAGATCCACTGATTTAGCAATTTGCAATTGAGACAGCAAGGTGGACTTCCCCTGACTATGGAAGATCCACTGATTTAGCAATTTGCAATTGACACAGCAAGGTAGACTTCCCCTGACTATGGAAGATCCACTGATTTAGCAATTTGCAATTGAGACAGCAAGGTAGACTTCCCCTGACTATGGAAGATCCACTGATTTAGCCATTTGCAATTGAGACAGCAAGGTAGACTTCCCCTGACTATGGAAGATCCACTGATTTAGCCATTTGCAATTGAGACAGCAAGGTAGACTTCCCCTGACTATGGAAGATCCACTGATTTAGCAATTTGCAATTGAGACAGCAAGGTGGACTTCCCCTGACTATGGAAGATCCACTGATTTAGCAATTGGTAATAATCTCTTTTCCTTTCTGTAAATGTATTGAAATGTATTAGGACAGCAAGGGAATAGCTTGTTGCTGGGCAGGATATCTCTGTGTGTGTATGTCTGTGTGCTAAGGAATTGGGGCAAGAGTCATGGAGGGTTACAGTAAACCATAACAAGAACTGGGTGAAACTGTTACTCTACTGCCGCCTCTATGTCTGTAGTGCTATCAGCTTCACCCTGAATGCTGATTGGGTTGTCACATCTTGAATTGGGATAAATATCTCTCCCTCAGTACAATTGGGGCTCAGAGATTTCTGCCCATTAGGGCCTCTGAGTCAGCAGCTGCAAATAAACTGTTTTCTTGAAATAACGATCTCAGGTCTCTCTCTCCCCCCCACGAACCCTTGTTTACCACATCACAATAATCTCTTTTCCTTTCTGTAAAATGTATTGAAATGTATTAGGGCAGCCAGGGAATAGCTTGTTGCTGGGCAGAATATCTCTGTATGTCTGTGTGCTAAGGAAGTGGGTTAAGAGTCATGGAGAGTCAGAGTGAACTATAAACAATGATAGGAGGAACTGGATAGAACTGAGCTGTACTGTGCCGCCTCTATGTCTGTAGTGCATCAGCTTTACCCTGAATGTTGATGGATTGTCATATCTTGAATTTGGATAAATATCCCTTCCTCAGTATGATCGGGGCTCAGAGATTTCTGCCCATTAGGGCCTCTGAGTCAGCAGCTGCAAATAAACTGTTTTCTTGAAATAACGATCTCAGGTCTCTCTCTCCCCCCACGAACCCCCGTTTACCACATCGCAGAGATCCCTCCCATACCCAAACCCTCCCCAGGCTCTGAAGCAGTGGTTCCCAACCTTTTTTTGACCAGGGACCACTAGGACTTTTTTGTTCGGTGCAGGGACCCCAAGGTTCAAAATAAAAATTCCGGGAATTTGAAAATAAACTTTAATCATAACTGTTAGTTAAACATTAAACTTAGAATTATATTTGAATATATATATTTTATAATAGAGAACTTTTAATTGAAAATATTAATTTATTATGGGTTTATAACTTTGTTTCGCGGACCTTAATTTAGTTCTTGCGGACCCCTGGGGGTCCATGGACCCCTGGTTGAGAACCAGTGGGAAGGCACCCCGAAAGTGCCTTGGGGAAAGCACGCACAGTGCTTTGAGGGAAGACGCTTACAGTGTCTTGAGTTCCAGAGATCAATCTGAATTGCCCCAATGATCTCAGTTTTATTAAGGAATATTACAATGGATAGCAAAGGTCAGTCAGTGATCACACAATGGAACTTAGGCAAGGCATACCACAATTAATGATTGATGAGATCAAGGCATAGAGAAGACAATGACACATTCCACCTTGTAGCCAGCATCCTTTGAGCAAACATTGGCTGTCTGTTACATAGAATGATGAGATTACTCGAAGCTAATCCCTTTAAGGCTGCTACACTGAGGTCATTAGGTCACTATACAGTCAGTAGACTTTGGCCAGGAGCATTTCCATAGACCTAGAATTTGTTATGACCAATATTTCAATATGGCAAGAATCAGGGTTCTGTGGAACCAATATTAAAATGGCAAGGGTGTGCCCTGCTGCCAATTAAGTTTCATAAATCTCTACAAGGCTCCATCCCCAAATCTCCAGGCATTTCCCCACCCAGAGCTGGCAACCCTAACCCAATTATTTTATTAAAAGGCAGGAAGCTAAGGGGCGACTTATTTATTTCAAGGGATCTGCATAAATATATACTTATATGTAAATATATTTGTTTATTGTGTGTGTGCATATATCACATTTCACCTGCACATCATAAATATATTGGATAAATGTGTTATGTGCATGTATGTGTGTAATGTGCCATCAAGTCACTTCCGACCTATGACGACCCTATGAGTCAATGTCTTCCAAAACGTCCTAGTTACCAACATTGCTCATAGAATCATAGAGTTGGAAGGGACCACCAGGGTCATCAAGTCCAACCCCCTGCACAATGCAGGAAATTCAGAACTACCTCCCCCGTCCACACCCCCAGTGACCAGAAGATGGCCAAGTTGCCCTCCCTCTCATCATCTGCCTAAGGTCACAGAATCAGCATTGCTGGCAGATGGCCATCTATTCTTAAAAACCTCCAGGGAAGGAGAGCTCACCACCTCCCGAGGAAGCCTGTTCCACTGACTGTTTCCATTTTCTAACTGTTCGAAAATTCTTCCTAATGTCTAGATGGAAACTCTTTTCATTTATCAGTTCTTGTAGGCTATCCGGGCTGTGTGACCGTGGTCTTGGTATTTTCTTTCCTGACGTTTCGCCAGCAGCTGTGGCAGGCATCTTCAGAGGAGTAACACTGAAGGACAGTGTCTCTCAGTGTCAAGGGTGTAGGAAGAGTAATATATAGTCAGAAGGGGGTTGGGTTTGAGCTGAGTCATTGTCCTGCAAAGTATTAAAGGTAATGTGCTAATCATTGTCCTGTAAGTATCAAGATAATGTGCTGTAAGTATCAAGATAATGTGCTATTATCATTTGCCTTTTTAGCTACCGCATCACACTGCTGACTCATGTTCAGTGTTCGGTCTACTAAGACCCCAAGATCCTTTTCACACACACTACTGCTCAGACAAGTCTCCCCCATCCTATAATTATGCATTTGATTTTTCCTACCTAAATGCAGAACTTTACATTTGTCTTTGTTGAAGTGCATTTTATTAGTTCTAGCCCACTTCTCCAGCCTGTCAAGGTCATCCTGCATCTTGGCTCTGCCTTCTACTGTATTTGCTACCCCTCCCAATTTAGTATCATCTGCAAATTTAATAAGCAACCCCTCTATTCCTTCATCCAGGTAG
The DNA here is from genome assembly GCF_029931775.1 of Euleptes europaea. Classification (NCBI taxonomy): domain Eukaryota; kingdom Metazoa; phylum Chordata; class Lepidosauria; order Squamata; family Sphaerodactylidae; genus Euleptes; species Euleptes europaea. The sequence goes on along the minus strand of NC_079330.1, from coordinate 32,970,153 downwards.
TAACTTTCTCAAAAAAGGAGATAAGATTAGTCTGACATGACTTATTCTTGAGAAACCCGTGCTGGCTCTTAGTGATCAGATCCATCCTTTCTAAATGCTCAAGGACTGACTGATGATTTGTTCGAAACTTTTCCTAGTATAGAAGTCAAGCTGATGGGTCGGTAGTTACCCGGATCCTCCTATTTCCCCTTCTTGAAGATGGGGACAACATTTGCTCGCCTCCAATCTTCTGGCACCTCACCTGTTTGCCAAGACTTTTCAAAAATAATGGACAGAGGTTCAGAAATTACATCTGCAAGTTCTTTGAGTACCCTTGGGTGCAGTTCTTTGAGAACTTTGTGATCTGGTCTAGGAGCATCCCATCCAAGTCATCTGCCTGGTTTGGTGGTCGATAGCAGACTCCCACCATTATATCACTATTATTTCTTATTCCTTTTATGTTTACCCATAGAGTCTCGACTGCACTACCATGCTCAGATTCATGTACTTCTTCACAAGTGTACACATCTTTGACATACAGTGCTACTCCTCCCCCTTCCTTATCTGTCTATCCCTTTTAACAAGTTGTACCCCTCAATCTTAATATTCCAATCATGAGTGACATCCCACCAAGTTTCAGTAATGCCTATTAGGTCAAAATCCCCTTCCTGTATTAGGGCTTCAAGTTCTTCCTGATTGGTTCCCATACTCTGCACATTAGTGTACAGACATCGGAATCCGTGGTTTATGTGCCCCGTGGTTTTCGTTTTTGTACTTACCTGTGAGTTTATGCTTCCTTGCATACATGCCACTCCCTGCAAAACTTTATTGTTCTCATCTCCAGGTATTGTCAGCATACAAGGCTTTAAGTTGTTGTCTCGCTCCCCCATAGGATTTAGTTTAAAGCCCTCCTGATCAGGTTTGCAAGGCTCTCACCAAACACATTTTTTCCTACCCTTGTGAGGTGTAAACCATCCCCCGACAGAAGAGCTTCTTCTCTAAAGCATAAGCCATGGTCCAGAAATCCAAACCTTTCTTGACCAACCACCTATGCACCAGTCATTAATTTGTAGTATTTTTCTTTCCCTTCCTAAGCCACAACCTTCGACAGGCAGAACTGATGAAAACACAACCTGCGCCCCCAGGTCCTTCACCTTCTCACCCGGAGCCATGTAGTCTCTTTTAATACATTCTGGGCTGTGCTGGGCAATATCATTTGTTCCCACATGAACGAGCAAGAAAGCGTAATAATCTGTGGGCTTGATGAGTCTTCCTACCCTTTCTGTCACATCCTGGATGCCTGCACCCGGTAAACAGCAGACCTCTCGAGACAACAAGTCAGGTCGGCATACTTTAGACTCTACCTCTCTCAGTAGGAAATCCCCAATTACGAGAACACGCCTCTTCCTAAATTGTGGAGCGGATCGAGTCCTCTCATGCGCAGGAGCCTGAGAAATTTCTTTCATGCTTTGGGGGGATAGCCCTTGTTCCAGTGGTCCAGAATCAGTATCTATGGGGAGATCCTGGAACCGATTGCTGCGCAAGAGAGGATCAGGATGTGTCCTGATTTTCCTACTCCTGTGGGCCACATTCTTCCATGCATCCTCCTCCTGTGTTGTTTGTACCTCCATTTGTTCAGATTCCTTACTCTCCTGCTCCTGTTGCTCGCTAAAGAGAGCTTCATGAGTTCTGTCCATGAACTCTTCACCCTCCTTTAAAAAATGGAGTGTGGACAAGCGTGCCTCAAGACCCTGTATCTTCTCCTCCAGCAGGGCTACCAATTTACACTTGCCGCAAATGTAATAAATGTTATCCTCAGGTAAAAAGACAAACATGCCACAGACCTTGCATGTTACTGCCTCAGCTCCCTCACTAGCCACAGTGCTGTGATCCATTGCTGAAGTTTCTTTCCTAGGCTACTCTGATAGTTCCCCTGACAAACCTCCTTTCAAGGCTCCCTCCTTGAAGAAGCAAAACACTCAGCGCATAAAAAATATAGAAACTTGTCAGTGGCTTACAGGGCCCCCAGGCCAGACCCCCAGGTTAAGAGCCACAGGGCACGCTCAACTACTGCTCCCCGGCCACTGAGGAAAACACAAACTTTAGAATAAAACTTTCACTGACCTGTCTCTAAGCTCCTCCTCTGTCTCTCTCCCAGCTGCTCAGGCCAGCATCTGGCAAGCAGAGCCTGTTTAAATACTCTCAGCCCCACCCCTCACCGATCAAGAGCACAGCAATTACCTTCGGCCACTCCAGCTACAGCTGTCTCTAAGCTCCTCCTCTGTCTATCTCCCAGCTGCTCAGGCCGGAGGACTGTGGCTTCCTCTGTTGAGTCAATCCATCTCATGTTGGGTCTTCCGCTTTTCCTGCTACCTTCAGCTTTTTCTATCATTGTTGTCTTTTCCAGCAAGGCTTGTTTTCTCATAATGTGACCAAGATACAATAGCCTCAGTTTATTCATTTTAGCTTCTAGGCATAGTTCACACTTGATTTAGTTGAGAACCCACTGATTTGTTTTTTGGGCAGTCCACGGTATCCGTAAAACTCTCCTCCAACACCACATTTCAAAGGAATCTACTTTCATCCTGTCAGCTTTCTTCATTGTCCAACTTTCACTCCCATATGTGTGTGTATAATATCAATGTATTACCCACCCCATAAAATAGATATCGATAAAATATTTATTTATTGGATATAGATATTACACATCCTATAAAATAAATATTTTTCTATTAATTAGATGGATGTGTATATATATTACACGCACAGCACATATAATAAGTAAGTAGCCCCTTGCTCTCCCCCACTTTTTTTTTTAAAGGGGGGTTTCCCACTCTCCCCCAAGCACTTTCAAGGTGGTCACCAAATAACAGCATAGAAAAAAAGCACAGGCACCATAACTGACTTTTGACATAGTTAATCTTACTTTGAGATTATTAATAGAAAGGATGCAAACTTAATAAAGAACCAACAATAAAGTGTACTTGGAAGTTGGGTTGACTATTTTTATGGACTGTGTATTTTAGGGAGGAGGGAGAAAAAGCAGGAGTCCAACATAGATGTGCATGTTTACTCCAAAGTATCTTGCACAAGCGGCAGATATGGGGCCTCAACATACAGCCTGAAACATCTCACCTGATCTTCTTTTTGAAAGTCCAGCCTAATGAAGAGCCAGACCAAATGATTTTGCAGGCCTTAAACGGCCCCTGGGCTTGACGCTCCCCACCCCTGCTGTAGGGTTTTCAAGGCAAGAGACATTCAGAGGTGGTCGGCCATTGCCTGTCTCCCGTGGGCTGGGAGAGTTCAGAGAGGAGTCTGAGTAGCCCAAGGTCACCCAGCAGGCTTCATGTGGAGGAGTGGGGAATTGAACCCAGTTCTCCAGATTAGAGTCCGCCCTTCTTCACCACTACGCCACACTGGCTCTCTACCAAGCCCATCCCTCCTCCTAAAAGTAAAACTAGGGACAGTGAGTTATCAGGGTCAGAAAACAGGGACCGTTATGGAAAATGGGGACAACAGGGTATATCTTGCAAGCTGTCAATGCCCAGATTTATACAAATACGAAGACATTGTCAGAGCAGTGCGTATTTTGGCAGCTGAGGGAATAGCAATAAGCACACAGTTCAGCACCTTGAGAACACGTGCCTTCATTACAAAATGTGTATGTAAATTGTGCTATTAAACTGATGTTGACTGATCCTTTGATCGTAATCAATGTTGATGGGGGGGGGAGCGTAGTCCCTACACAACTGCAAAGGGGAGGAGGCTTGCTCCCCCTAAGACTAGCAGAACAAATTAAGTAAGCCGTCTTGAATTTGCAAAGATAAAACGGCGTCTAAATATTTTACATAAATAAATTTTAATAAAAACAAATAAAAAAGTACACACGGGTGGCACTTGTCTTAAACTATAGAATTTCAGTTGCAAAATTAAGCTTGGCATGGGATTTGGGGTTTACCATTCCATAAAACACTGATTACATTTTAAAAACCTCTCTACATACACAAGTTCAGCCCCGGCTTGCCTCCCCTCAGGAATTTTCCTTTGGTGCGACTGGCGTTCAGGTTTCCTAATAGAAACCCTTCATAATGATGTTTCAGTAGAGGAACACACATAAAATGTGGGATAGGACAGAAAATGTACATACATTGAGTGGAAGCATTGAGTCTCGCCAAGAACTAAGGCCAATTTATTGCTCCATGTAAAAAATGCATTTCTAAACCCCCTCCGTGTGCAAGATTAATACTTCTCTCCTCAGGATAGGAAAGCAGAAAGTGTAAAGGATGTCTTGGTGGACCTAATTCAAACAAGTAGCCATTGTTGGTTTGTAACAACAGACACTCGCGTGTCACCTTAAAAGTAATTTATTGGGCAGAAGCCACATCAAGCCCAATGACGTTGGTCCTTGTTTCCAAAAACTCATGCCCCAATAAAATTCATCTTCCAGTCTTATTGTTAACACAAGAGCTCAGTCCTGCCGGCTTTAAGAGAACTTTTAGTGTCTACTAAAATGGCTTAAGATGGCAGCCTTCCAAGATGACACACGTCTCTTTGTCCTTTCCTTGGAAGGGGGAAGCATATATGGATAGGTTCTGATTTTGATGTGATGCTGCTGGTGCGAACCAGCCTCCTGTGGGACTTGGCATTCACAAGGCATCTCATTTAAACTGGGACGCTACCTGTACAAACTAACTGGCTGGGAATGCATAACTGCTTTTTGCAGCAGCCCATTTTAAGCAAGATGCTGTGCCAGAGCACGGTCCCATGGGATAGTGCTTTTGCCCTGCCAGCATCATGAAAGCCAGCGTGGTGTAGCGGTTAAAAATATCAGACTAGGATCTGGGAGACCCAGTGTTTAAATCCCCAGTCTGCCAGGTGACCTCGGGCTGGGTACAAACTCTCAGCCTAACCTACTTCACAGGCTTGTTGTGACGATAAATGTAATCTGCTTTGGGTCCCCATTGGGGGAAAAAGGCTGGACATGAATAAAATAAATAATGTAGAAATCAAGTCTCTGAGACGCTTCTAAAGACAGTGAAAGGACCATGAGAAAAATATCACCGGCTGACATGGTGCAGGGGGAAGGGGGGGGACATCTGAATGTAAAAATGACATTTTGCTATGGTAAGTTCAGAGTAGGAACAGATCCTATTGTAACAGCATCAGGATTGCACCCTAGGATCCCAACGTCAGCAGCAAATGACACCTTGCTTCCTTTCTTCTCCAAGCTGTCCATCTTTGTACCAGGGCAGAATCACGGCTGCTCAAGGAAAGTTCCCTGATTTCAGTGGAGCTACTTCGAGGGAGAAAGAAGGATAGTTCAAGACTTGGGGGGAGCAGTCCCATCCAGAGCAATAGCACACAATAGTGAAAAGCAAGTATGGTGAGGTATTGGTGTTTAGACATGGAGAGCACAGCCAGAAGCACAACTGAGGATTGGTGTAGCCCCTGAAGCTCTGGCAGCAAGGAACATCCCATACTGAAAAGGTGGTATTTAATGCAATGCACGTAAGGAGGGACGTTCTGCTTGAACGTGGAAAGTGAAATGTTAAGAGTTGATTGGAGCAGATTAGAACCTCTCATACTCTTAAGTAGCCAGCCTATTGAAGCCTTATATGCTAAAACTATGAAGGAAAGAAATGACTATATCTGTTCCAAAATACAAATATATAATATGTCGCCAAATCAGGCAAGTGGCAGTTTTTTGTGCTGTGGCTCTGGTGAATAAACCCAAAATCTTGCAGGAGTAGAAAGAACGGCAGGGTGCTGCTCTGAAATCTCGGCTGTGAGCTGAAACCACGAGCCAAATACTCCCAGATGTTTTTAGCACAGACCAAATGTTCAGATGCATCTCTTATGTTCTACAAATGGTCACTAGCCTTCAGTGGTCACACATAAGCAACATATTAAAGAGATATGTGAAGTGTCCCTGTGAAATGTCACTAGTCCGGAAAAAAACCTTCTAGTATCCTACAAGGCATTTCTTCAGAACCTTAAGGAAAAACCACTACATTCACTACAAATTTCACATGAAATATTATAGCAACCTGGTAACATGTGCAACCTCACTGAGAAATGACCCTGGAATGCTGAAAAGCTTTCCTCGGACATTTCATCCGAAGAAATGCCAGATTTACATCACTTGAAGAAGAATCCAGTGACAAGCTAGTGACATGCAGAATACCCTGCGGACAATTTTGCTATCCTTATCAAACCACTCTAACTTTCCTCAGAATTATTTGATCAGACTTGAACACAAGTCCAATGTAATCAGCTCTGAGAAAAGATTTCAGAAGAGAAGAATTCTGAAGGAAGAGTTGGCAGTGGAAGAACCCACAACTTCATTAACCTTTTGCTTTATGGGACAGTTCAAATCTCTCATTAAAATCCTTCTTCTTCCCACCTTACTCCAAAAATATATCATTAACTATTTAAAGTACTGAATGAAGCACGGGTTATCTAAACATCAGATTTTCTAGTTTTATTAAAAATTCACAATTTTTAATCCAACTGTTTCCCCCCCCTTTCATACAGTGAATGGTCTATTATGCGCTGGAGGTCACACAAGCTTAGGTTTATTTGAACAATAAAAGACATATGAGAAATTTAATATATAAAGAAAAAAAGTAGCAGCTGCTGGCTGCATATTTGACCATAAAATTTAAATATTTTGGACTTTTTCTTCTTTTAAAGACACAAAAATAAAACCTGTGTGGGTTCTATATAAGTCATTTTAACAATTCCATGAATGTTGAACAGGACTAAACATTAGCAAAGATGTTAAATTTTCTTTTTATCCCCTCAACCTTGTAACACTTTGTTTAAAATGGTTTCCCGGGCTATGGGTGTTAACACCCCAAAGAGGGTTTGTGCTATAGAATTGTTTTATTTGGCAATTGTCTGGTTTTATTTTATTCTTTGCCTTCTGTAAACACCACCTTTACAAACTAGCACAGTGAAATACAAGCCCTGCAATGTCTTAAAACATCTACAGAAACAGAAAAGAAAAAAAAAAGGGAAAAATGAACTATTTTGGTTGATTGCTCAAAATACTTTGCTTTTGAACAAGAGGTTCTAAAACAGGATTTTTTAGTAAAATGTTGCACTCCTGAATTTAACATTCGACGTAAACAGTTGACTGCTTTTTTCTAGTTCCATAGAGTCTTTATTTTTTTGTTTGTTTAGCTTTTCTTTTTTGTGAAGGTAGAATACTTTGTTGTTTGTTTATTTCAAGTCATTTTTTACTTAGAAGCCTACCAGAAGACCTCTGGGTTTTTGAGGATTATTGGTGTGTGTCATTTGGAGAAGGTAGAAGAGTTGATACTGAGGGCTTACATTTAAATATTTGCTATTTTGGCCAAAAAGCAAGATCGAAACGATAAAATAAAATACATTTCATTTGCCCCACCTGACATCTCTGGAGCTTAAAAAGTCTGTCGTTGCAGCTCTAAATTGAAATTTCGGAGGCAAAATTAACATATCGAGAATGCCAAAACCGTCTTTAAAAAAACCCAAAACACTAGAATTCCTTTAAGCCTTTCCTTGTTGTCTTTGACCTTTCTTTTATTTAATGTTTGTTTCCTTTTTTTCTGTCTGAGAAAAGTTTCTTAGGATTTCAGTTCCTAGAGTTATCATCTAGCAAACATGATACCCAGCATAAGCCATCCGTTATATATGGCAGTACTTAAATAAATCCGCTTCGTAGTGTCTTTTTCACTTGGTACAAAAAGAGATTTCTTTTTTTTAATCTTGTTTTCCTGTTGCTTCTCTGTTGTGAAGATTGTCCCCTAGTCTATAGCAAAATTTCCCTTGGCGTTGTTCTGGATTCAGTTCATTCCCAAGGGTTAAAAAAAAAAAAATCCCTGCAAACCCAAAAGACAACACTATATAGATATAGATAGATGCCTATATCTATAAATACATTGTCTTAGGGCAGGAAAAATATGTTCTATCGAATTCATTTCTGTACACCACAAATATAAGCAGAGTGGATGTCAATTGGCCCAGTCCTAGCAGTTAAAGCTACCATACAGCTGCCTCATTCATTTCCGGTGGATGTGACAAATGGTTGCCATAATTAGCACCACCGTTGACGGATATCGAGGAAAATGGTGGACTGGGGCCAAAAACTTCAGCCGACATGGAGTGCAATGAACCGGGAAGGTTGGGCTCCGGACTGGGAGAGTCTCCGGGCGGGTGGGACATGATATCTGTGAAACGCTGAGCTTCACTAGAAGGGTGGTGTCCAGGTAATGGGTGGTCCATGCCCCCAAGTGGTGTTCCTGATGGCCCAGAGGAGGGTACAAACGGGAGATCAACAGGCGTCTGAGCTTGAGAGGAAGGAGGTCCTTGTGGGAAAAAATCGTAGTTGCTTCCAGGTCCATAGTATTCACTCTGATAATCTGGTGGATAGAAAAAGAAAGATTGACGTATGTGCAGAAGGAACAAGCGCCAAAGAAGTAACAGTAATTCGTGAACTATGCCCTATAGCCTACGTGCACAATTTATGTCCTTGATGAAGCCCATTTGCAACCCCTCAGCCACGTTTGACAGCTTACCCAGGCCTCTGGGCTTTGCTGCCTGACCAGGAACAGGGGAGATGTTGACCAGCTGGCAGGCTGCTTTACACAGCAGTTGCTCAGCTTGGAGGATCATGAGCGGGAAAGGAATAATTAAATGAGATGCAATGGAAAACAAAACGAAGAGCTTGTGCAGCGCAGGGGCTAGAAACTGAGCTGATGTCAGTGGAGCAGACCTAACTTCAGAAAGGTTGATGTTTTGATGTTTTGCTCCACCTTGCCTCTCAAATGGGTGCTTTCTCCCCTCTCTCAAGCATCCACACAACATTGTCATGGAACTATGTACCTTCATAGATTTTCTCTGCTGCGCTACAATCTTTTCCAAGCGTGCTTTGGTACAAGCTCTCCAGAAAGATCGTAGTGAAAGTGGGTTTGCCCACTGTGTGAGTGGAGGAAAGGTCTTGGTTTTCAGACCCCCTCCCCAACGTCAGCAGCATTTCCCCATAGTATCCCCTCAAACCTGCCATTCCACCCATGCATAGTGGGCTTTTTACAGCTTTTAAAAAATACTGATAGTTGCTGGATCACTATAGCGTCACAACAATATAGCGATACAACTTCTACCTTCTTTTTAAAGCTAGCAAAGAGTTCTCTGGCTGCATGGCGGAGGCGATGGCAGAGAGGAGGTGATGCTGAGGAAAGCATGGAGAACATTCCCGTGAGGACGCTGCATTCACAGCAGCAGTGGCTACGTAATGGGGAATTGGTGTAGCCTAGAGCCAGCATGGTGTAGTAGTTAAGAGCAGTGGATTCTAATCTGGAGAACTGGGTTTGATTCCTCACCCCTCCACATGAGCAGCAGACTTTAATCTGGAGCACTGGCTTCGATTCCTTGCTTCTTCACATGAAGTACTGCTGGGTGACCTTGGGCTAGTCACAGTTCTCTCAGAATTCTCTCAGCCCCACCTACCTCACAAGGTGCCTGTTGTGGGGAGGGGAAGGTGATTGTAAGCCACTTTGAAACTCCTTTTGGTAGAGAAAATCAAGGTATAAAAACCAACTCTTCTTCTAGATGGCTCAAGGTAAAAATAAAAATCAGCAATATGGAGGGGATCATAATATTGGTCTACCTTATGGGTTTGTAGTGAAGATTTTACTGTGATGATACATTCAAATCATCTCTAATTCTTAAAAAAAAAACTTCACTATATAAATGCCAAGTTGTATTACAACATCACATTGCTTATGTCAGCAGGTGTCAAATCACTGGAAATAATATCACAGCAACAAACCCTGCATTAGCTTCTTCATTTTACCATACCCACCCATCCCAATCTGCCAAGGACTGCCTCTGCTAAATCCCTGTCCCTATTTTTGGCTTTCAGGCACGCCTGGTAGAAATTTTGTTACTGTGAGTCATCTGTATTGCCTTTTTCCAGGGTCCAGCTCCCCCTCCCCAGGGATCTATCAAAGACAAATTTCCATGCACTGGTGGCAGTGATGGATGCAGCTTCCCTGTCATTCACATACACATAAAATGCGCACGCATGAACACTAAGGCCGTCACATGCAGCCTCCCATTTCCCCAGCTGCTAAGCCTCACTTTCAAACAGCCTTGAGGATATTTTTCCTAACATGCTATTAACAAACCATCTCCTTGGCTTTTATAGCAATGCAGGGCCGGGTACTGGAAAAGTCAAGGTAGACTGCAAAGAGGGAAGAATCCCCTGCAGTTGTGGGGAGGGCAGTAGGGTTGCCAGCTCCGGGTTGGGAAATACCTGGAGATTTTAGGGGTGAAGCCTGAGGAGGGCAGGGTTTGGGGAGAGGAGCGACTTCAATGCCATAGAATCCAATTGCCACAGCAGCCATTTTCTTCAGGGGAACTGATCTCTATCGGTTGGAGATCAGTTGTAATAGCAGGAGATCTCCAGCTACCCCCTGGAGGTTGGCAACCCTAGAGGGCAGTGATTCATGGTGTGAGAACTGGAGTGTTCCAAGCATGGCCCTGGGAAAGGTCAGAAGGGATGGTCCCTCCCCCTCCATCACCCTAGCTGGCCTTCTCACATGATGGGGAAGGACCAAGGTGATCTACATTGCAGAATATATGCAGGCTTCCTCAAGAGGAGATCTTGGCGCTCCAGTCTCTAAACTCCTCCAAACCAGAATTCGTCCCCTTCCCCATCCCCACCAACCATGCAGAGTCACCCAAGCTGAGCCAACACCAAATTCCATTTTGCATGTTTAACAGAGACCCACAGAAACAGAAAGTAGAAAGCTTCTCTTCCCCTTCTAGGGTTGCCAACCTCCAGGTGGTGGCTGGAGAGCTTCCACTATTACAACTGATCTCCAGCTGACAGAGATCTGTTCCTCTGGAAAAAAATGGCCGCTTTGGCAATTGGACTCTATGGCATTGAAGTCCCTCCCCTCCCCAAACCCGCCCTCCTCAGGCTCTGCCCCCAAAATCTCCCGCAGATGGCGAAGAGGGACCTGGCAACCCTAGTCACACCCCAGGTCTCTGGGAGGCTGCACCCCACCCCCAACCAGACACACAGGGGTGCAAACCACAGGCCGCTCCCTTTCCACTCCCCCTTCTCCTGCCTCCCATCTTTTTTCATTTCTCTACAGAGCCTCTCGTCATCCTGGGGAGTTGAATCTGAATTACTGCGTGTTGGCATGGGAAACTATTTCTGCTTGACAAACAGTACCCCCCCCCTCAAATAAAAAAATATGCCAATAAAGGTGTCTGAATCTGAATCTGAACAAAGGTTGCCCGGAGCTTCCCTTTGGACCTTTCAATGTAGCGCTGTGGCCACCCTCTCTCCCGTAGGGTTGCTAACTCAGGTTTGGGAAATTCCTGGAGATTTTGGGTGGAGCTCGGGGAGAGTGGAGTTTGGGGAGAAAGGAGCTCAGCAGGGATGTGTTCCCATAGAATCTACCCTCTAAAGCTGCCATTCTATTCCAACTAACTTCTGCAGTCTGGATAGGGTTGCCATCCTCCAGGTGGTGGCTGGAGATCTCCTGCTATTACAACTGATCTCCAGGAAACAGAGATCAGTTCCCCTGGAGAAAATGGCTGCTTTGGCAATTGGACTCGATGGCATTAAAGTCCCTCCCCTCTCCAAACCCCACCATCCTCAGGCTCAGCTCCTAAAATCTCCAGGTGTTTCCCAACCTGAAGCTGGCAACTCTATGTCTGGAGATCATTTGTAATTCTGGGAGGTTTCCAGACCCCACCTGGAGGTTGGCATCCCAGCCCCCACCACTTGCTACACAGCAGGCAACTGATCCGACTGGGAAGTAAGGCTAGGGGAAGTTGCCAGAATTTTCTAACTCCAGGATGGGACATTCCTGGAGATTGGGTGGTGGAGCCAGTAAGACCAGGGGGTGGGAAGGGACCTGAACAGGGTATAATGCCATACAATCCACCCTCCAAAGCAACTATTTTCTCCAGGAGAACTGATTCTGGGGGCATCACTTCAAAAAGGATGAGGACAGAATGGAGCGGGTGCAGAGGAGAGTGACAAGGATGATCAGGGGCCCGGAGACCAAGCCCTATGAGGAAAGGCTGAGGGAGTTGGGAAAGTTTAGTCTGGAGAGCAGGAGGTTGAGGGGGGACAGGATTGCTCTCTTTAAGTATTTGAAGGGCTGCTGTTTAGAGGAGGGCAGGGAGCAGTTCCTGTTGACAGGAGAGAACTTGCAATAATAGGTTTAAATTATGGGTGGAAAGGTACCTGCTGAATATTAGGGAAAATACATTTACAGTAAGAGTTGTTCAGCAGTGGAATCGCCTGCTAGGGAAGTGGTGGTGAGCTTCCCTTCACAGGCAGTCTTCAAGCAGTGGCTGGACAAACACTTGTCACAGATGCTTTAGACTGATCCTGCATTGAGCAGGGGGTTGGAATAATTTTTTTAAAGACAAAACCTCCACTTCTTCAACTTCCAAACATTTCCTTAGCTCCCTTCAGGAACTGAATGCCCTCAGTCATCACACAAAGCCAACAGAACAACAACAACATCATCAAAACTCTTCTAGGTAGGATTACCAACTCTGGGTTGGAAACTTCCTGGAGATTTGGGGAAGAGCCTGGAGACGGTGGGAAGGGGAGGGACCTCAGTGGGGAATAATGCCATAGAGACTGCTTTCCAAACATTTTCTCCGGGGTAACAGCTCTCTATGTCTGGAGATCAGCTGTATTATTCCTGGGGATCTCCAGGCCTCACATGGAGGCTGGTAAGCCTACTTGTACACTACAACACACTGTGACCAAATCCCCACACTGACTTCTGATCCACCCTCTGCACAGAACCCTTGCCCTTTACCCTCCTGGTAGGGTTGCCAACCTCCAGGTGGTTAACCCAAGTAACAAAAAGGGTAGAACTATAGTTGCACAAATTGTTGGATTACACACAAAAAGCTGAGCAACTTAGGCTGTTTGTTTGGCTGTATAATTATACTTAAGAAACTATAATCCAAATATTCCAAACATCATAGTCATCTCCTATAATAAGTAAACAACTGAGAATCCCACCAAGTGGACCAAATCCTTAATAACAACTGCACATTCAATAATACAATATTACATTCATATGCATATAATGATCCCAATACATATAATCACAGACAGGTCAATAGTCCAACTTGGTGCTACAAACAAATGTCCATAGAAAGCAACCTGAATGTTTTTTGCACTTTCTCTTATCACCAAAGTTGGTGAATAGCCCAATTCTGTGTTATAGGCTGATGTCCATTGAGAGTGTCTTCTGTCTGTGATTGGGATCATTATATGCATATGAATGTAATATTGTATTATTGAATGTGCAATTGTTATTAAGGATTTGGTCCACTTGGCAGGATTCTCAGTTGTGTACTTATTATAGATGACTATGATGTTTGGAATATTTGGAAAAGAGTTTCTTAAGTATAATTATACAACCAAACAAACAGCCTAACAGCCCATTCCTGAGCTGACGGTGTACGGGGATGGTGGGGAAGAGGTGCAGTGGCACCTCTTCCTAAACCAATACCCATATGCCATAAAACAAACAAACAAAAAGCCTTTTTGTGGCTTTTTGTTTTGTTTTACCAGGGCCTTTCGCCCCATAGCCACAGCACCACCGTTCCTGGCACCGTCATACCCAGCCGAACCGGGATAGGAAGCCGCCTAACCTGTGGCTCCTCCCCCCGGCCCGGCCCCCGGATGCCCCCTGCACCAGCGCAGCGTGTCTACACCGTGGCCTATGCCATGGAGATGCCGCGCCAACAGAGGGGCAAGGCACAGTCCCTTGGCACTTGGCTGCCGGCGGGACTGGCCTCCCCGCCAGCGTCAGTGCATGTAATCACGGTTTTACATACACTTACGCCACCTCCTAAGAGGTTTCGCCCAGAAACCTCAGGAATGGGCTGTAAGTTGCTCAGCTTTTTTTGTTTTGTGTAAACCTGCAGGTGGTGGCTGGAGATCTCTCACTATTACAACTGATCTCCAGCCGATAGCGATCAGTTCTCAGGGAGCAAATGGCCGCTTTGGCAATTGGACTCTATGGCATTGAAGTCCCTCTCCTCCCCAAATCCCACCCTCCTCAGGCTCTGCCCCAAAAATCTCCAGATATTTCCCAACCTGGAGCTGGCAACCCTAGGTATGAGCTTTCATGAGTCACAGCTCACTCCCTCAGTCTCTTCCATTAAGTCCTCAGCTTGCCCCTTGATCCTCATTCCCAATGAAAAGCAGTCCAATCATGTACAATTGCATCGGCCAACATTCGTCTCTTCTTCTCCCTCCTTCTTTTTCCTTCCCACAGTTTAGGACCAGTTCACACATGCAGAATGACAAGGCAGGGCCCTGAGGTGGTAGACTGGGCTGTATCACTTGAGACTCCAGGTGGTGGTGGATTCCAAGTCTGACTGTGCTTTTATAGTCTTTTTCAGCAATCCCCACAAACGGAGAACTAGCCCCAAAAGGTTGTGGCCCCTCCCCATTGCTTTATTTGCTATGCTGCTTTTCTAGATACAGGGAGCTTTTAACAGAGGTGGGTGTTCCAAAATGCGACCCCCGCCCCCAGCAATCCATTCTTTGTCTCAGGTCTCTGGACTAGGGCTGCCAGGTCCCTCTTCAGCACCGGTGGGAGGTTTTGGCGGCAGAGCTTGAGGAGGGCGGGGTTTGGGGAGGGGAGAGACTTCAATGCCATAGAGTTCAATTGCCAAAGTGGCCATTTTCTCCAGGGGAACTGATCTCTATCAGCTGGAGATCAGTTTTAATAGCAGGAGATCTCCAGCTAGTACCTGGAGGTTGGCAACCCTACAGAGTCCTGCTTGGGGCTTATGTCACTCTGGAAAGAACTATCTACTATGGCCTTACTATATAAGATGTGAAGTGACCCCCAATGGCAGCCAGTAGCTCATCGGGCCGTCTTTCCATTACGAAACAAGCAATTAATGTCAACCAATCCTAGGCCACAAGATCAATACAGTTTATCGGATTTCCTACATCTTCCAGTCCTTGTTTGCTCCACATCCCTCCCCTCCCCCCCTCTGTCCTTCCTATGATATTTAAGGCTAGGGTTGCCAGCTCTGGGTTGGGAAATTCCTGGAGATTTGGGGTATGGAGTCTAGGAAGGGTGGGGTTTGGGGAGGGGAGGGACTTCAGTGGTATATAATGCCATAGTCCAGCTTCTAAAGCAGCCATTTTCCCAGGGAAACTGATCTCTGTTGCCTGGAGATCAGTTGTAATCCCAGGAGATCTCCAGCCATCACCTGGAGATTGGCAACCCTATTTAACCCTTCACATCCCCCTTCTCTCAATTCTCATGCTCAACCACCTCTCTAAGAGAGGATCTCTTAGACCCATTATACATAATGATGGTAGACCAGTAGGGTTGCCAGGTCCCTTTTTGCCACCAGTGGGAGGTTTTGGGGGGGAGCTTGAGGAGGGCAGGGTTTGGTGAGGGGAGGGACTTCAATTCCATAGAGTCCAATTGCCAAAGCGGCCATTTTCTCCAGGTGAACTGATCTCTATCAGCTGGAAATCAGTTGTAATAGCAGGAGATCTCCAGCTAATACCTGGAGGTTGGCAACCCTATAGACCAGGGATTCTTGATCATACCACTTCAGACTGCAGATTGGGAAAGATCTTTAAAATAATGCTCCAAATATTAAAACATAAAGAGCCCAATTCCTTTCATGTAGTAAACTAGCACTTCAGGGTTTGGTGGAGGTCAACTTTGGTATAGATGTCTCCCAGGCATTGTTTTTTTTTTTCTAATATGAACTTTATTTAAAAAAAAAAACCCACCTGCAACCTAAAGTGGTGTCCTAGATTTCTACCTTCTGAAACTATCACCTTATTCTGCATAACCTCAGTCATGTGTCAGGAGGTGACAGGGTGGTATCACTTTGGACCATAGATGGGTGTGTGTGTGTGCCATTTCTAGTAGTCCCTTCTCCCTGCAAGTAGAAACGTTGCCTCATTCCAACCAAGCCTGTGCCCTGCTGTGCTAGCTTTCTACTTGCTGGAATCTTTTAAAAACTCAGGAGATATTTCAGAAATGGTATTGCCCATCTTTTAGGGAGCCATGGTACACAGGTCTACTCAGAATCCTACTCAAGTCTATTTAGTGGGGCTTACTCCCAGAAAAGCATTTCTAGGATTATGCTATTAGTCATCTAATTTGAAACCTTGAGGTATTCCAAAGTTGTGGATGGGTGCCCAAATCTTATCCTGAAGTCTCTGGAGAGATCCATTAGCAGTTAGTGGCATCCATTCATTTATGAGTTACAGACATGCAGATTTTTATACATTTGTCTTACAAAGGTACCATTCATCCCCAGGGATTGGATCCCCAGACAGATCTGGCGGGTGAACAGCAATTTTGCAAAAGCTAAGTAGGTCTGGGTTGACCAGTGCATGTAAGCGAGAAATGCCAGGGGAACCCCACTGATGTTGCCTTGAGCTCTGTACAAGTGAAGTACGAGTGCGCTAAACAAACCAATCCTGGCAGTCTCTTAATCTTAAGCACGGGTTTTAGAGCACCTGCGAGCTCAATTTCACCCTCCTTGCTAGAAAGAATTGTGCTCCGACTAGCTGCGGCCCAGGGAATTGATCGCTGGACTGTTTTTCAGCCCAAAATTGGATCCCAAACTAGCTTAACAATCTCCTACCAATGATGCCCAATACAAAAGAAACAAAAGTCTCTTGGGGAGTGAGATTCTCAGCTGGAGCAGGGACACAGAGCTGCTGCCTGCCCTGATGGAGGGCCTAGTAGCCCAGGGAAGGCCATTCACACCATAGAGAGTGTGACTGGCCCAAGGTCACCCAACCAGCTTCCATGTCAGAGTAGGGAGTCAAACGTGGGACTCCCAGATCCTAGTCCAACACTTTAACCACTACACTATACTGCTGTCTTGGCCAATCTACATTGGCTCCCAGTTTGTTTCTGTGGGGGAGGGGAGGAGGAGGAGGAGGAGGAGGAGGAGAAGGAGAGTTGTTTTTTATATGCCGACTTTCTCTACCACTTAAGGAAATATCAAACTGGCTTCCAATCACTTTCCCTTCTTCTCCCCACAACAGACACCCTGTGAGGTAGGTGGGGCTGAGAGAGCTCTAAGAGCTGTGACTAGACCAAGGTCACCCATCTGGCTTCATGCATAGGAGTGGGGAAACAAATCCAGTTGTAATAGCAGGAGATCTTCACCTAGTACTTGGAGGTTACAGAAATCAACAGCAACAATGACCAAATGAACAATAAGGACTAGTAAAGACTAAATTGGTGTTGCATTATATAACTGTATCAAGACTCAAAAAGATAGTACTAAACAGTAAGAAATTCTAAACAATCCTATAGGAAAATAGTGATAATACTGTAAATGTACTACAACATCATAGCTGAATTAGTCCATGGTACACATAAAGCAACTAAGTCCATGTGCTGAGTTGGTGACTGACGAGGATCTGAGAGACTCAGAGTTCAAATTCCTCCACTCTGCAATGAAGCTTGCTGGGTGACTTTGAGCCAGTCTCTCTCTCCCTAGCCTACCTCACAAGGTTGCTGTGAAGATAAAAGTGAGGAGGGAGAACCGTCTATGCTGCCCTAACCTACTTGGAGAAAGAGTGGCATTAAGATGTGCCAGACAGAAAGGGGTGTGAATGCCTTTTAGCCAATTCAGCAACACACTCCCCTCTCCCTCCTCCACCATTCCTCGCCATTCCCCTTCCTTGTCTGCCTTGGTCTTTCAGTCTGTATGCCTCAGGGCAAAGCCCATTATTTTATTTGCACATTTTATTTATATGTACAGTACACACCAAAGCACTCCATTTTGGTTTTTAATTGCCACATGTTTCAGAAAAGTGGGGAAATAATTAAGTGTACTCAGAAGTCCAGTTGTAATAAGACTTGCATAGCATTTTTGCTAAATGTGCAGAACTTACAACCACCTGTACTATTATCTTTATGTTGTAGATGGGGCGGGGGGACAGAGCAAAACTAGCTTGCCTAAACCCCGCTAAAGCCAGCTGATGTGAGATTTATTTTTGGCAGACTTTCCAGTGTTCTGTCTGCCTCTCCAGGGCCCAATAAATAAATAAATAAATAAATAAATATATTCCTGACTTTATTTGAGACTGTCCCCAGAAGCTAAAATGACTAAACTGAGGCCATCGTACTTTGGTCACATTATGAGAAGACAAGTCTCAGTGGACAAGACAATAATGCCAGGAAAAGTGGAAGGCAGCAGGAAAAGAGGAAAACCCAACATGAGATGGATTGACTCTATAAAGGAAGCCACAGCCCTCAGTTTGCAAGACCTGAGCAAGGCTGGTAACAATAGGAAGTTTTGGATGGCATTGATTCATAGGGTCACCATGACTTGGAAGTGACTTGATGGCACTTCACATACCCACTGAGACATGGAGGAAAGCTACCCAGAGCACAAACTTCCTGCCCTCTGAAAATTTATTCAGCAATTTCTACTGGTGGTGGAAAGTGCCGTCAAGTCACAGTGAATTTATGGAGACCCCATAGGGTTTTCAAGGCAAGAGACGTTCAGAGATGATTTGCCATTGCCTGCCTCTGAGTAGTGGCCCTGGACTTCCTTGGTGGCCTCCATCCAAGTACTAACCAGGGCTGACCCTGCTTAGCTTCTGAGATTGGATGAGATTGGGCCATCCAGGGCAGGGCAGGAAAGATCTGTGGTGATGGTGAAAATTTCTATCAAGTCACAGCTGACTTATGGAGGCTCTGTAGGGTTTTCAAGGCAAGAGACGGTCAGAGGTGGCTTGCCATTGTCTTCCTCTGCATAACAACCCCGGGGTCCTTTGGTGGTCTCTCATCTAAATACTGAACAGGTCCAACCATGCTTAGATTCCGAGACATTATGAGATTGGGCTTTTCTGGGCCATCCAGGTCAGGGCAGTGATTTATATGGTTTCTGATTTCTCTAGGCCACCTACATCCTCCCAACCATAAGGTCTAGAACTCCCCCTCCCCCAATTTAAGTTGAAATATTCAGGACAGTAAATAAACACGGACAACAGCTTTCCTGCACTTCTGTAGAATCACGGCAGCACCTGGCCCTGCCCTGAGGTTAAAAATGTGCCTCATTCTCAATATCTGACCCTCACCATGATTCTAAAGCACTCTCCACATTTTCTAAATTGGCTTTTACATGCCAAACAGCGTCACACTACAAAAATAAACCCATAAGCGTGCATCTAGAAGTGTGTTTGTGTGTGTGTGAGAGAGGGGGGGGGAGATTTCTTGGTACCCTTAACTGGGAACGATTCTTTATCCCTGTGAAACGTCCCTCCCTAAATAATGCAGTTGAACAGGACTCTGGAGAGAGGTTATATCAACACTCCAGATATAGATAAACATGGGCCTGCCCAGTTTCACTTGTTCAGTGAGGCTTCTGACACCTAGACAGGCGATTGTTCAGGAGTGCGTTTTTATAAAGGGAATAGGGCAGTAGTGTTAACGTTTGTGAGAAATTTTAGCCAGTTTTCTTTGCATTTTTATAGTATATATCACACTATTTTTGCACTACTGTCTAATTTTTCAATCCACCCATATGGCACTGTTAGTTCTCCTATTTTTAAGTCTTGCTTTACTGCATTGTTGGGTCTATGAATTATGTTGTTATGTTTGTATGGTTCTCTCATTTTGTAAATCCATTTTAATGATTATGAGCTATACTGTTTTTATTACTGTGGGATTTTTTAAAAATGTAATCCGCCTTGTTGTGATTTTAAATTTTGGTTTTTATGTTTTTAATCTATTTTATTTTATGTGTTTTATCTATGTTGTAAGCTGCCTAGAGCTCTGTAAGGAAGAAAGGTGGATAATTAATGTTTTTAATAAATAAAAAATAAATATCAAGTCTCAGCTAGAATGGTGGAATATAAGGTAAGTAAATAAATAAATATTTAAAATTATTTTTAAAATCTATAAAACATCCTGGCACTTGTCAATCATCCCAGTGCCTTGACACACATTGGCTCTAATATCAGAAGGCGGGATCAAGCCCATCTTTACAAGCCATTACATGGAATCCCCACTGCTTGCATTTCCTTACCTCTCTTTTAAGCCAACTGATGAGAGACTTAAATTTTTCAATTAAAATGGAAAATTCCAAGATAGAGCCTGGTATACCAGCCCATATCCCTACCTGCAGACTTTCCTGCTATCTTTTCCTAACCCTCAGCAAGAAAATATCTACATTTTCTTTGGAAAAGAGATGCAGATGTCATGCTGAATAGAAAGCCAACCAGATGACACCAGAAGGCATACAAAATAAAGTGCAGAAGCTAAAATCTCTCCCTGTTACTGTTACCCAGCAACTGGTAGTGAGGGGTACACTGCCTTGGAGCATGGAGGTTCTGTTTTGCCATCTTGGACAATGGTAGATCTCTCCACAAATACATCTAGTCCCTCTTTCAAAGCCATCTGTAAGAACAGATGAAGCTGCTAACTCTGAGTCAGCCCTATCTAGTCTGTATTTCTGGCTTGGAAGAGATGGCCCCAGACAGAGGTATTTCCCCATCTTCGTTACCACACATCCTTTAATCGGAGTTGACAAGAAATCAACTTGGGACCTTTGCATGCAAATAATCTATTCATGGTCCTTCCTCACCACACTTCAGTCCTCCCCCCTTTGAATGGATCCCTTCTGTCTTTTTCTATCCTTATATTTGCAATGAAAGAAGAAGAAAAGTCACCAGCATCTTTTGTTACCTAATAAAGGGTCTGTATTTTCTGCAACAGTTGGTGGGCAGATATCCTACAGGTGCAGCATTCCCCAACACTGAACTAAAGTAACAGGCCTAGCTGCACATGTGGTAGTTTCACTCAAAGGCCCAGATATAGCCCCCCCCCCACCGCCAGAATAATCTATACCTATTTCCTGAAGTTTTAGCTTTTAAAAAGTAATTCATTCATTTATTTACTTCATTTTATACCCCACTTCTCTCCCCAATGGTGATTCTAAGTGGCTTACATCATTCTCCTCTCCTCCGTTTTATCTGCACAACAACCCTGTGAGGTAGGTTGGACTTAGAGTGTGTGATTGGCCCATGATCACCCAGCGAGCTGCCATGACAAAGCAGGGATTTGAACCTGGGTCTCCCAGACCCTAGTCTGTCACTCTAACCCCTACACCACACTGGCTCTCATTGTCACTTGCCGACCTATGTGCGTGTGTTAAGTGCCGTCAAGTCGCTTCCGACTCATGGCGACCCTATGAATGAAAGTCCTCCAAAATGTCCTATCTAGCTGACCTATACTCACTAATTATTTTCACTGGTCAAGAAAGGTGGAAAAGCATGCTGGGGAGGGGCTGTGGCTCAGTGGAAGAGCCTCTGTTTTGCCCGCAGAAGGTCCCAGGTTCAATCTCCCGGCATCTCCAATTTAAAAGGACCAGGTAGTTGGTAATGTGAAAGACCTCTGCCTGAGACCCTGGAGAGCCACTACTAGCTTGAGTAGACAAAACTGACCTTGATGGACCGATGGGCTGATTCAGTATAATGCAAGGCATGAAAACAACATCTCTTACAGAGTTTGCCCAGTTCCCCCCCCCCACTGCTGCCTTAACAGCTGGTATTGACTGGTATATTATCTCTGAACATGGAGGCTCAGTTCATAAGTCAGTCCACTATGAACATAAGCCATCCTTTCTAAAGAACCATTGCCAGACAGATGCTTCTGGGAAGGTAGTCGCCCTCCCAAGTGTTTCCTTCCCCCCAGCACCTAGAATTCAAAGCTATGATGCCCCTGAGTCTGGAGTCTGTGTTTATTATTATTACTATTTATTACTAATTTGATTTATATCCACCCCTCATCCCCAGCCAGGCTGGGCTCAGGGATCTCACAGCAACCAACACATACAACACAATAGAACCATATACAATAATATAAAATTCCTACAAAACCAGATTCCGATTCTAATCGGTTAGGCTAATTAAAACAATGACACTCTTCAACAAAACTACGAGGCCCTGGTTTATATCCACTGATAGATAAGACCAAGCCCTCCATCTATTGCCATGTATAAATCTCCTTTTAAGCTATCGAAGCCAATTACCGCCTTCTCATCTTGTGGCATTGTATTCCATAAGCTAATATTAAAATTAGAAGCCAACCTGCTCTGACTCCCAGCATTCCAGCCAATGAATGCAAAGCAAGGGGATAGAATCATAGAGTTGGAAAGGACCACCGGGGTCATCTAGTCCAACCCCCTGCACAATGCAGGGATTTCACAGCTACCTCCCCCACACACCCCCAGTGACCCCTACTCCATGCCCAGAAGATGCCCTCCCACTCATGAACTGCCTAAGGTCATTGAATCATCATTGCTGACAGATGGCCATCTAGCCTCTGCTTTAAAACCTCCAGGGAAGGAGAACTTAACACCTCCCAAGGAAGCCTGTTCCACTGAGGAATTGCTCTAACTGTTAGGAAATTCCTCCATATGACAGCCCTTCAATTACTTGAAGATAGCTGGGGTGGGGCTAGTGGGTGTATCACCCCAGGAAATATTTTTTAAAACCCACAGAATTTTAACTAATGTCTCTGTGACATCACTGTTTCTATTTGAGGAACAAGATCTTGTTTTCAGAACAGGAACATTTTTTTGTTTAAAAAACAAGATATTGTTTTCAGAACAGGAACAATTTTTTTGTTTAAAAAAATCCAGGTGTTTACAGAGGGCAAGGGTTAATTTTAAACAGTTGTTTCAGGAAGGTGTTCAGTAGGAAAAAGCTTCTGCAATTAAAAATTACAGTTCCTATTCGATGTATACATTTCTGAGGCTAACAATCCATAAGCACTGAAATACACAGTGGACTTATAGAAATTCCTGTTGGGTAGAAGGAAACTGCAAGATTTTTTTTGTTAATTTCTTTGATGCTCCACCACTTAATGGAGGAAGAAAGGCTATGATCCTGATGCAAAGCGCCAGAATAGCTGGAAAGCACTGAGCACTGTGTTGAATTCTTATAAAATGAAAGCAAATAATGTCTACAGTCAAATCACATGATGCCTTCAGCCCCCTTAGGTTGTGGCCATTCCACATGGACTGCATAGACATGCCCCCCCCCCCCCAATCTGGGTGCTCTGCTGATGGGCATCCCCCTTGGAGGGTCTCTGAATAAACCTGCACAGAGTCCCTGCCTGGGAGGGGAGGCCAGGTGGCAGGCCTCAAAGAGAGAGGACGGCACCACAGCCCAGAAATTACAAGCAACCGAATGGCCACTTTTAACTGTGGCTGTTATCGCACTAGGTATTCCCAGCGATGTATCAAGAGTTTGGAAATGTTATAAAAAATTCTGTTCGCACTTACTTTGGCCCCTTTAGCTGTGAAGATGTTTCCCAACCATTTTTTAGCGGTGGTATCCAAAAACCCTTTTAAAGTGATGTTTTTTATAACATTTCCAAACTCTTGATACATCGCTGGGAATACCTAGTGCGGTAACAGCCTGTGTCTATCATTCACTCCCTCTTAAGAAAACCAGTGGAAGGAATCAGGTCCACATGGAGGAATTTAGACCTGGAAGCCTCTAATCTCAGACACCTAGCGTCTGGCTATGGTTATTCCAGGGTGAAAGGATTTTGTACATGCTCAGAGGCACTCTGGTCCCCTCACATGATCGTCCGGGGGTCTACTCCAGACTGGCTATTCCACAGCCACTGAAATTGGAACTGCAGTGCACTTCAGAATACCCCCCTCCTAAAACAAGGGGATCACTAAAGAGTAGGTGCTTCTAGGTTATGTCTCTAGGGCAGGGGTGGGGAATGTCAGGCCCAGGGGCCGTTTAAGGCCTGCAAAATCATTTGGTCTGGCCCTTCATGGGTCCTGGCAGATCTCTACCTCAGAAGGATCTAAGGCTGGCGATCTGCCCCCTCCCGCGGACAGGAATAGCCTCTATTCAAGGTGGATGTGAGTTTGTTTTGCCAAGAAAAGGAACCTTCCCCCCCCCCTTGCAGAAGAGTTGTTAGCTATGGAGCTGCTAGGACAGCCCAAGAAACTGTGCTAACCCTTTCCCACCTGGGCCATGGAGAAACGTATTGGTCAGCTAATATTTAAGTTGATAATATTGTATGGCCCGCAAATGATGTTATAAATATCCAAATGGCCCTTGGTGGAAAAAAGGCTCCCCACCCCTGCTCTAGGGAGTCCAGGCAGCTCGCACTCTCAGCCCGCCCCCCGCAACCAATTTGGGATGGGGGGGCGCTAAGTTGTAAAAGTTCTTTTAATTCTCCCACTGGCTTAACACTCCTCAGCAGCTTTCCCTGGAAGCCAGTAGCCCGGGTCTCCGCGGAGTTGACCGGGGTGTGGGTCAGGGCTGAGCTGGAGCGCTGCCCTTGGCAGGGCTGGATGAACCACGAAGCAGCATCAGCCCGTGCCGAGGGCCTCGAGGGGAGGGGAGGGGAGGGGAGGGGGCACCACCGAAATCTCCCATTGCCCGGTTTCCCATGGACCCCACGGAGCAAAGCTGCAAATGGGGCGGATGCACCAGGGGCCACAAAAAGGAGGGGCCCACCGTCGGTGAAGTGGAAGCGTGCCAAAAGAAACCTTTGGTGGAAACGCACGGTCGCTTCAGATTTTGCATTGGATTGGTCACTCTGTAGATGCCCATTTCCCCCATCTGAATTCTCGAAACTCTGCCTGGCGGCTTGTTTTTGAGTTTTGAGAATAGGGATGGGGAAAAAGTGCATCGAAAGAGCGGCAAATCCAATGCAAAACCTTCCATGACCCTGTTATTCATGGAAGGTTTTGCATTGGATTTGCCACTCTTTCGATGCACTTTCCCCCCATCCCTATTCTCAAAACTCAACAACAAGCCGCCAGGCAGAGTTTCGAGAATCCAGATGGGGGGGAAATGGGCATCTAGAGAGTGACCAATCCAATGCAAAACCTTCCATGAATAAGCGGCATGGATGCAGCCAGGATCGAACGCGGGCGTTGCGCCTAATGCGCGCTCGGTCCTGGCTAAAACAGGGCGTAAAGGGGGAGAAAGCGGCCGTGCGTTTTGGCCCCTTCTCTCCCCCCCTCCCCGCACCTTTCGTGTGGTTTCCTTTCGGAACAGGCCGTTTGATTTGGGCGCAAACGCGCGGCCGCTGGAGCCGCCTTTCTTCCCTGTTCCAGCCAGGAGGCAGCCAGGATCGAACGCACGAACGTTCCAGCCAGGATCGAACGCACGAACGTTCCAGCCAGGATCGAACGCACGAACGTTCCAGCCAGGATCGAACGCACGAACGTTCCAGCCAGGATCGAACGCACGAACGTTCCAGCCAGGATCGAACGCTCGAACGTTCCAGCCAGGATCGAACGCACGAACGTTCTTCGAACGTTCTTCGAACGTTCGAAGAACGTTCGTGCGTTCGATCCTGGCTGGAATAGGGAAGAAAGACGGCTCCAGCGGCCGCGCGTTCGCGCCCTTGGACGGCTGGTTGGGGTTCCTAAGCGGAGCGGCCTTTTCCAGCGGGGCCCCCCCGGGCCCGCGAGCGCTCCGGGGCCGCTGCGGGCCTCGCCCCCTTGCTCCCCTGCCCGTACCCACCTCCGTAGAAGGAGAAGGGCCCGCTGGGGAGGAGCTCGCCGGGCTCCAGGCGGTCGACGAGGGGCCTCATGCGGCGGGGGCTGCGGAAGAAGGCGTGGCGGCGGGCGCCCAGCGCGCTCAGCTGCTTCATGCGCCTCTCCTTGGAGCGCCGGTTCTGGAACCACACCTGCCGGGGGAAGCACAGGGAGACACACGCAACCGCCCGTCAGACCCACGGCCCGGCCCAGGCGGCGGGGGCCGAGCCGCAGCCCCCCCCCTCCCCGCAGAAAACGCCTCTGACCAACTTTTCTATTTATACGAATTCCAAACATGTCATATTTTTAATTAAGCGCTTAACGGCTTTTATGAGTGAGAGATTGTAAGATGTTATAGGGGCTCACACCGGATGCACTTTTATATGTGTTGTGTTATGTATGTATATCTGGTATGTTTTTATGCTGGTCTTGGACCGTATTAAACTCTCTTTGTACTATATTACTCTTCCTACACCCTTGACACTGAGAGGCACTGTCCTTCAGTTTTACTCCTCTGAAGATGCCTGCCACAGCTGCTGGCGAAACGTCAGGAAAGAAAATGCCAAGACCACGGTCACACAGCCCGGATAACCTACAAGAACCAATGAACTCTGACCGTGAAAGCCTTCGACAATATCTCTTTGTACTCTTTGCCTCCGACAAACCCAGAGCGCCGAGGGCTTCGCGGCTGGCCACCCAGAGGTCCCCGTCGGACAGATCCGGAGCCAGGCTCGCTTGGCACGCAACAGGGGTCATCCATGCTGGCCAATTTTCTAGCGCAGGGATGGGGGACCTCAGGCCCGGGGGCCCTATGCGGCCCCCGAGGACCTTTTTGTGGCCCTTGGGAGCTCTGGGGCCCTGCCGCGGAGGCGCGGCGCAGGGCAGCCCTCCCTGGGGCCTCCTTTGCTCAGGCGCACCGCCGGCTGCCCTCCCGCCGGGGAGGGGGAGAGTGGGGGCACCCTCCAGGCCTGCTCTGCGTGGTGTGCCCTGGGGTTGCCAACCTCCAGGTGGTGGCTGGAGACCTGGCAACCCTAGCCTCTCCCCCCCACCGGAAGATCTACACCTGGTATGGCCCCCGAATGATGTTACAAATGCGCAAATGGCCCTTGGCAGGAAAAAGGTTCCCCACCCCTGTTCTAGAGGATGTGATGAAAGTGCGAAAACGTACAAGCTCTGATGTTTGATTATATTGTTCTTTGTTTTATTTCACTGATTTTATGTTTTATGATCCCTTTTTGTAACAATTGCAATAATTTTTATGCCAATTAAGGTCTATGGATGGATGGATGGATGGATGGATGGATGGGTCATCTGTGCACGGGAGGTTTGGCCTTGGGGTTGCCGCTCTCGAGATGCACGTTTCCCCCACCCGGACTCTCAGGCCTCAAAAAGAAGCTCCCGGGCAGAGTTCGGACCATTCAAACGGGGGCAATGGGCATCTCGGGAGTGGCAACCCCAGGGCCAGAGAGGCCTCCCGGGCAGAAGAAATGGCCACAGGCTGCAGCCGAAGAACGGGCGAGCTGGAGCTGCTGCCGCTGCACGCCCCTTCGGAGAAGCCAGGCGAAGCCGGGAAAAACATAAAAACACCTCCCCCAAACCCTAACCAACGTATATGTATGGAATAGGGGGAAGGACTAAAAGAAGTGCCCCCCAAAAGATGCTGGGGGCAAGATCAGGGCAGAATCCCCCCAAAACACACACACCACCCAGTTTGTTCCTCGACAGGCTCCTGCGCTTTCCCATCGGAACCACAGCCAATACCGGATCTTTCTTCGTAAGTTTCAACAGTTTTGCAGCTTCCTACGCACAACCAGCAGGTGCACCTATGCCCCCGACACAACGCCCACATTCACTCGTGGGGAGGGGCCCTGGCACGGTGGTAGAGCATCTGCTCGGCATGCAGAAGCTCCCAGGTTCAATCCCCAGCATCTCCAGTTAAAGGGACTAGAGGCGAAAGACCCCTGCCTGAGACCCTGGAGAGCCGCTGCCGGTCTCAGGAGACAATACTGACTTGATGAACCAAGGGTCTGATTCAGTAGAAGGTCGCTTCATGTGTTCACAGGTGTGGGGATACATGGCACGACCCACATGAATATCTCGCCAAGTTAGAAAGCCTGCAACCGAAGCTCAGGAGTTTGGGTCGGAAAGACTCTACAGATACCTGGTATGGGGTGATGGTGGAGGTATTGCTAGACCTGGTAGCCCCCCTCGCCCCCCCCCCAGCACAGGACAGCAGGCCAATGTGGCGGGAAATGACAGAACAGAGACGGGCTTCAACTGGTGTCGACCTACTTTCGTCGTTGATAAGGGGGAAACGACGCGCATTATTCCCGCTCCCGGTTGCGCAGGAATTTGGGGGCGCTGGCCGCACCCTGAACCCCGTGCCGCTTGGCCTTTCCCACGATTCTAACCCCCCATACGCGGCCTCGTCCCACGCCCGACAGTTTAAACCCCCCAAAGGCTCCGTCCCCCATCTCTCCGCCTCCCCCCACCCGCCTCCCCCTTCCAGAGCAGCAGCATCCCTAGGAAGCGCCAGGCGGGCAGGCCAGACTGGGAGCCGGACCACCCGGGGACAGGGCAGAGCGCCTCCCGGGCCCTTTCGGATCAGGAAACCGCTGCGCGGGGGGAACCCGAACCCCACACCCTCTCCAGTCTTGGACCCGATCCGAATGGGGCCCGGCGGCTAAGAGGCAGGGAAATCCGGATCAGGGATGAGTCCGTTGGGGCTGGAAGTGGAGTGACAAGAGAGGCCAGGGGACTAGCAGTGTGTGTGTGTGTGTGTGGGGGGGGGTTAGTGGTTAGTTGGGGGAAGCAGCGGAGGGAAATCTCCCCATAGGAAAGCACGGGTCCACCCACCCGCCCCTGCGTACCCCACCCCCTTGCCCGCCCGGGAGCAGCCCAGGGAAAGAAGAATGCTTTCCTTGCATCGGGTTATCCGCCCCCGCCTCGAATAAACCCCTCAGGAAAGCATGCAAAAGCACAGCCGCGCCTTAGCTATGCAAAGGGCGGTTGCTAATGAAAGGAAGGAAGGAGCAGGCGAGTGGGGTGTGTGGGTGGAATTTCTCTTTTGGCTTTGGGACCGTGAATCAAAATCGACCCTGCATAAATGGCCGGTGACTCTCTCCGAAACCCACGCCCCGCCACTCTGGGTGGTCTTTAAGGTGCCTCTGGACTCGAACCCAGCTCCAGCTGCCGACCAAGGCGGCTCCCTGACCGAAGCCTCATTTCACTCCCCCACCCCAAATGGACACGCGCGCACCCACTTACTCAGCTGGCCCACCCCGATATGAAGGGGCGTCTATCCTGAAAGTAATCCAAGCAAGCCCCCCACCCCACCCCACCACCACGCAGCTCCTCCGGTCACAAATGTTGCCAGGCTCGCTCTCCCCTCCCCCCCCCCATTTATCGACGCACCTCCCGCTCCGATTAGATTCACAGTGGCGGACTGGGTCTAAAAATATTGGTTGCCAGGAGGCCAAGCCCCCCCCCCCCCACGACAGAAGGCGATCATTTCATGGTTATAAGAAATAAATAAAAATGTCCAAGAATGCATAAGTGGGAAAAAGGGGCAGGTAAAGCTTGAGTCGCGCCGCATCAACAGCCCTGGAAGGTCTATTCTCGTGTCCAGCTCCGAAAAGGTGGTGGCCGTTGCAAACGGCCGTCTCCCGTTGCAGGGGCCCCACTTCATCCGGACCCCCGGGGCCCACGGGCCGTCGGGCACGCTGGCTGACCCCCAGGCCGGTCCCGCCGCGCCAAGCCGGGCCAGGGAGCCGGAGGGGCGCGTCTCTTCCCCCCCCCACCTGGTCTACAACCAGGGCCCGAGGCACCCCCAAGCGCCGGGAAGGGTCTCCTCTGCCCCTTCTCCCTCTGAAGCCCGTCTACTCAGGAGTAAGCTCCGCCGCATTCAACTGGAGGAGCCGCCTGCCGAGGCAGGGCTGCTTTAGTCCGGCCCGCAGCTTCTGCCGGGCGCGACGTCCGCCCTCTGCACGAGCCCGCAGGTTGCCCGGGGGGGTCTTTCCTCGCGAGTAAACGCGCATCCCCTCGGGAGGCCTGTCTCCCAGGGGGAGAAGATCCCCGGGAAGGATCCCCCGCACCCCGACATTGAAATGACAGCTGAAACAAGCCCGTTGCGCTGGATGTCATGAAGCCAGGGCCGATGGCTGGCTGGCAGCGACAATGGGAGCAGGAGAAAAGGAACCGATGGCGACACAAGAATGACACAGGGTGTGGATCTGTTGCCCTCCCTGGTGGGGGAAGACTTGGACATCAGGATGAGCTCTTTCGGGGCCACTCCGGAAAGGCCTCCTTCTCTCCATGTCAGTCCCGGCGACTCTCCGGCTTAAGTGGGAGTGGATCGCGCTGGTGCCTCCTGCAGGCACACGAGCAGAGGCTGCTCCGAGGCGGCCGGCCCGGTTCTCCGCCAGCCCCTTTCCACTCCGAGGGAGGCGCCCTTGGGTCCCCAGGCTGGCCCGCAACCGCCAGCCTCCTCTAAAGGAGTCTTCCCAAAGGGGGCGGCGGGGGGAGGCGGAACCCACCCGCCGCCCAGGCCGGAGCCCCCGGAGGACTTTGAGACCCTCCCGGCCCTAAGACAGTTTGGAGCGGTGGACTCTGAGCTGGAGAACCGGGTTGGATTCCCCGCTCCTACACACGAAGCCAGCCGGGTGACCTTGGGCCAGTCACAGCTCTCTCAGCCCCACCTAGCTCACAGGGTGTCTGCTGTGGGGAGGGAAGGAGATTGTAAGCCGGTTTGATTCTCCCTTAAGTGGTAGAGAAAGTCGGCATATAAAAACCAACCCTTCTTCTTCTAAGAGTGTGCGGCTGTCCTGGACGAGAGCTTTCTGGGTGAGCCTCTGGCTATTGCACCTTCCTTCCTCCCTGGAAGACTTTCTCACGGGAAGGAAAGGGGAAAAGAAATTCACGGAGTTCGCTAGCCAGGGCTCGATTGCATGCCCTCGCCGACACAGGGCCCGGTGGGACCGGAAAGAGTTCCGCAGGGCCTGCAAGACGAAGCTTTCCCACCAGGCCTACAAGAGCTGAGGGGCAGCCGCGGATGTCACCTATGCTGGCCTCCCCTGCCCCTGCCCCTCCAAAAGGAGGCTCTTACAGCAAAAGGGGTTTTTCTTTAGACGCCATCTCTGATCAGTGGTTTTGGTTTTTCAGTTATGACATTTTTAATGTTGGTTTTATGATTCGTAGTAGTGCTTTGTAACTGTGCGATTATTGGATTTTAAACGGATTTGACCCGCCCTGAGCTGGCTTGCTGGGGAGGGCGGGTTATAAATACGAAAATCAAACTAGAAGGACCGCAGGACGGAGCCGGAGCGCGGAGCTCTTTGGAGAGGCGAAACGGACCCGAGCTCCCCGGCCCCGGCGCGCCTGCAAGCCAAAGCGGTTCCTTGGGCGCAAACGCACAGTCGCTGGAGCCTCCTTTCTTCCCTGTTCCAGCCAGGATCCAGCCAGGATCGAACGCACGGACGTCCTTCGAACGTTCCAGCCAGGATCGAACGCACGAACGTTCTTCGAACGTTCGAAGAACGTTCGAGCGTTCGATCCTGGCTGGATCCTGGCTGGAACAGGGAAGAAAGGAGGCTCAAGCGCCCGTGCGTTTGCGCCCAGTTTCACCCGAAATCGACTCGAGTCTGTCGGCGAATACAGACAGACAGAAAGAAATACTCTCAACCATCAGCCCCCCTGCAGAGTTTGGAGACTCCAGGTGGGGGGAAATGCGCATCTAGAGAGCGGCCAGCCCCTGGCAAAACCTCCCGGGCGTGTTGGCCCAACAAGCCCCGCCACAGCGCTTCGCCCGGCGCGCCTTCCTGAAAAGCACCGGCTCAACTGCCTCAAAACTGTCGCCTTTGCCCACTGAACTGCCCGGCTCACCCCGGGGGCCGCGATCCCCGGCTCGCTTCCCGGGGAGTCAGCCCCGTCCAAGGCCACCTCCCCGGGAGCTCCGAGGGGCCCCGCAGAAAGGCAGCCTCGCCGCAGCGCTCCCGGGCCTGTCGAGTGCAGTGTGTCCAGGATCGGGGCCTCGGCGTCCCTGCGGGCGGGCCTTCTCGTAGGGAGACCTTTCTTTTCCTTTTTGGAAAGGAACTGCGAGTCAGGTCAAAGCCCCGCGGTTGACTCCAGGGTCGGTGCCAAAGAAGGCTCACCGCGTTCAGCTCGGTTTAAAGGCCAAACGGCCTCCGACGCTGGGGGTGGTGCGACTCCTCACGAGTAATCTGACCCTGAACAGAAAGAGAAGGGGAGGGTGTGGGTCAAACTCAGGGCTCTGGGGAGAACGCCCCCTCCTGCCTCATGGTGGGGGGTGGGGGGAGACAGTTACGACCCCCCACCAATTGTGTCTGCATGGGCTGCAGTCAGCACGCCCGACCCACATCTTCACATTGTCCTGGTGAAATCCCCAGAGCAAGCGAATGTCCAGTCTCACACGCACAACGAGACACGCGACTTCCCGGTCTAATTCGCCTCCACATCCCAGTTACCAAAGGCGGAGCTTTCCCGCTTGTGTTCCGGACGGCATCCGACCAAGGGGGCTCCAGCCCCGGAAGGCATCTGTTGCAATTAAGTCGTTCACCCCACAGAACTCGGATTGCCCGAAAATCAAGAGCCATAATCCTCATCGGCAGTACAAATGCCTCCTCGCTTTCTGTTGCGCCGGGAAAGTTCAACGGGTCGAGAAACGTCGTGGGAATCAAAGCGGCGCGGAAGACAATCCACGCGTAAGTTAGACCGAACAACACGTCTGACCGCCACGCCATCCCGAAACCGGGCAAGGACGCAGAACCACTGGCTTTTGTCACGTCGGAAACCTGTTACCGAAAGACAGTGTTCGGCCTGCGTGTTTTGCACGAGGGGTGCTTGAAAAACGCTTTCAGGGGTACGAGTGAATTAAGTAACCCAGGTTGCACCGTTTCCACATGACCTCTGGCTTCAGAATGCTAGCAAGCAAGCCAGCCGTTGGCTGAGATCCTTGAAGAAGTTAAGCCTTGAAGAAGTTAAGTTCAAAGCCTACACACATCTCCTTCCAAGCACACGAGGTTCGGTCCGCTTCCCTCCTCCCCAACGAGAGATCCCGCACCCACGACGCTTAGGATCCTGCAGAGTTTAAATGCGGGCAGTCGGCCGTGAGCCCCCGAACCTCTTCGCAGCCGCTGCTCTGAAACACGCGCCTCAGGCCAGAAGGCGCCTGAGCACCATTTATTGATTTCATTTATAGCCCGCCGATCTCTTTGGGACTCAAGGCGGATCGGGACCCACCATTGACCAGCCAGGCAGAGGATTCGGCGCCCCTCTTTCTTCCAGCTGGGGATTTGCTATCGAAAGAGATCCCAAACAGATCTACTCGGAATCCTACTCAGGTCTGTTCAGTGAGATTCACCCGATCTGGTGGTATTCGCCTACCCGCACCGGACCGGCGGGAGAGATTCTCTTTCTTGAAAGCAAATCCCGATTTTTGGGGGTGGGGGCGCGGTCGGTAGGTTGTGCTGGGCCCTGCATCGAAGCCCCCCCCCCCCCAAGCCAAGCAGAACTTCAGGACTAGCGAATGTGGGCACGATTCGGCCTCAGATAAACCCTTCTCACAATCCCTTGGGAAAGATTACCAGACCTATCCGAGTCACGTTTACTCAGAAGTAAGCCACGCTGACTGCCATTGAATTTCCCAATCCAGAGCACGCTAAGCAAATCCTCTGCACGCTTCCTTGGGAGCAAGTCCCATCGAAGTCACTCTCCCTTTGATAGCATCTTGTGCATCTGGAAAGCAGCCCGAGTAAATTTACTCCCAAGTAAATTGCTGTCTCTGGCTGGATCCCTGCCCAGTCTTCCTTAGACACAGCTCGGAGTCCGGAAAATCTCCAGCATCCGACCCTACCCCACCCGTTACGGATTCTTCTACGCCTTCCTTTTGAAGGACAGGATTTCATTTCGATATTTACCGCGTTTTTCCCGCAGCCTGGCGCGGAGCGGGCAGATGTCTTCCGCCCCCCCCCCCCGCTGTTCATGGCACCCCCGCCCCGTATTTCTTTCCTTAGAAAAAGCCCCCCCCCTCAATCTGTCTTCCGCGCGGGGTGTCCAATTCATACCTCAACTGGGCGGCATTCAGAAAAACCATCCCAGAGAGGGTGCCTTTCTTGGGGGGGGGGGATTCCTTGGGGGACTCCAAACCTTCCTCGCACCACAACTTGTAGCAAGCCACACAAACCACACACAATACCAAGTATTAAAACGGATTAAAAAAACAATTGTAAAGGAAACGTGTGGCCGTTCCAACATATTGAATGGGATGTAGGCGCGATGCTTCTCTACACAAACACGGATCTACAAAGCGGATTCTCCCGCGAGAGCAAGCAGGCCGGTAGGCACGCGCGATCCCACCTTCTTTCGAGCTTCAAAGCAAGCGTTTGGGGTCAACCGGGCACGTCGGAATCGCAGGCAGGGCACCACGACGTGGTTAAGAATCGCCTCCTCCGAGCCCAGGCCGACCCGCTCTTCCTTAAGCCGCAACAGGCGCAAAGGAAGGAGGAGGTCGAACCAGGTTCAACGATCTTCCTCGGGGCAGGGAACTCTTCCACCCACCCTTTTTGCTCACCTAGACCCATAATCATGCAAGACTCGTTCATATTAGAAGCGCCCACGATCCTTCGAGTCTCCCACTCTCTCCCGCATCCACTCGGATTGTCAAACACGAGAAGCCAGCCGTCGGCTCAACGGGTTTACTCCCAGGCCAGGGCCCAGAGCTTCGGTTCCCCGCATCCCAACGAAACTGGCTCCTGCATCCAACTACCGAGCCTGGGAAACTCCATCGCAGCACGCGGAGTTGCTTGTGCCGGATTAGACACTTTTATGCCCGGGAGGTTTTTTTTATGCCGGATTAGACACTTTTATGACTTGGATTTGCTGCTCTGTAGAGGCACATTTCCCCCATCCGAGTTCTCAAAACTCAAAAATAAACCCCCACGCAGAGTTTTGAGAATTCAAATGGGGAAAATGTGCGTCTAGAAAGAGGCAAATCCAAGGCCAAACCTCCCCGGCATCGATGGCCTCAGCCACCCACAGACTTGCGGAGACTGGATTGGGGCTGTTTTTAAGATCCGAGGAAAGGAAATCGAATTAACCCTGGAGACCGGGGGCTCAGCGCGGTTGCAGGGGCCAGTCGTTTGCAAGAAAGAAACTCGAAACCAAATTTCCACGTCTGTTTAAGATATTGTAGGCAGGTACACAGCAAGGCAGGGCCAATTGCGCATATTTAAGCCCTGCTCATACGAACTTTCTACAGCCCATCCTTTTGGGCGACCTTACTCTGAAGAAAGCCCCAGGGAGCTCAAGGGACTTCCAAGTTAGCACGCGGAGAACCGAAGCCTGAAACTCTTACTACGTCCTTCCTCTGAAATCATGCTTTTTAAATACATGATGGGCCCGATCCATATATGATGTCAGCGTCTTTGAAATCTGGTTCCTGGGAAGGGGAGATGGATCCCACATGTCATACAGGTTTACTAGCGAGTAAATTCTATTTATTTCAATGACTCTTATTCCCGATTATGCGAATCTAGGACCACCGCTTTAGAATGGTACTCTGCCCCTGAAAAGCAATTGGGGGGGGGGGGACTTTGGGGCCACGATCCAGCGAATCGTTCTCTCTCAGACTGTCTACATAGGCGTGATGTATATATAATGCTGCTAATACCCTCCCACATATATACGAATGCTAATAATACTGTATCGTCTCTTCTGCTAGTAATCTGGTCTAAACCCCGACTGCGCGATGGATTCCCTCTGTTCTCGCAGGCAGCCAGAAATGATTTCACCAGCCAGAAATTATTTCTTCCTTCCTTCCACCGAAAGCACCACGAAACTGAACTGCCTACATCTAAATATTCTTTGGCCTCTAAAGAGACACAGAGTTGGACCCAACCTTTTTTGGGGGGATGGTTTAAGAAGGGGGGGCGCATCACAGAATCTTCTGTGCTGGCGATCCTGGGATCTGCCCTGACAACAGAAGGAGGAGAATTTTGCAAGGCGGAGCAAGAAAGCTGGTGGGATCCACCCCCCCATAAAACCAAGAATTGGCATCCGAGCCGCGAAAATGTGGCATGTCTCGGAGAAACTGTAGACGCCGGTTCTGTATGCAACATATATGTATGAACATATACAGAGTGCTTTACTATTCGCATCGCAGGTTCATCTCCCCACCCCCCACAGCCTCAGGTGCATCGACTCAGGAGTATATCGGGCTATCCAGTGGGAATCACCGGTTTACTTGGAAGGAAATCCTGTCTCAATCATGCACCCTGTATCCTTGTAAGAACTACGACTAAGAGGGGCGTGGGCGAGGGGGGCTAGGGGCCCTAGGCTCCCTATAACCGCACATAAGAAAAGCCCTGCTGGATCAGACCCAGGCCCATCAAGTCCAGCAGTCTGTTCACGCAGTGGCCAACCAGGTGCCTCCAGGAAGCCCCCAAACAAGACAACAGCAGCACCATGCTGCCTGTGTTCCACAGCACCTGAGATAATAGGCATGCTCCTCTGAACCTGGAGAGAATGGGCCTGCATCATGACTAGTAGCCATTTTGACTAGTAGCCATGGATAGCCCTCTCTTCCATGCACATGTCCACTCCCCTCCTAAAGCCTTCCAAGTTGGCAGGCATCACCACATCCTGGGGCAGGGAGTTCCACAAATTCACCACGCTCCTTCTCTCACTTCCACAATTTAACGATGCTCCTTCCCACACTCCTTCAAATACCAGGGGCCCGCTTTGAATAGAGAATCCCACAGTGGCAGATCAAGAGAAGGAGGGTATTAACGGAGAGACACCCCCCCCCGCTAAAATCGCCTCCCTCCCCAATCCTGGCGCATCACCAGCTTTTCATCGAGCCATCAGCCCCCTGCCTTCTATGGCTGGCTGCTGCTGGATTCCCCCCCCCCCCCTTGAACCCATCCCAGTCCAGATTAGGGTCGGGGGCATCAGCATCTGCACAGAACCTTGGAAAACATCAGAAGAGCCCTGCCAGATTGGACCAGGGGCAATCCCCTCCTCCAAGATTTCTCCAGCGGAACATGAAGGGGATTCCTTTACTTGTCCCCCAGCACCTGGTATTCAGAGGTAGACTGCCTCTAGAGATGCACGCTCCATTCCTGATTATTATGGTTAATGAGAGCATAGGAATTGCCTCGCCCGAGCCGCCATGCTGTCGCCCCCCCCCCCAGGCTAACACCCTGTTTCCATAGGAGGCTGCCTGGAGGACCATAAACGCTCCCGAACAGCTGCGGATCTCCTCTGCGGTTTGCTTCAAACCCCAACAGCTGATGTGCAGAGATACACTATCTGTGCACATGGAGGTTCCATTGAGCTACCAAGGTTTATTAGCCTTCCACTCTCTCTGAGGTTGGAATTTTAGATGGAACCCCCCAACCTTTGGGGGGGGGGTTACATGAAATTTAATGGATTGTGACTATTACTACATAGACTGTACCATCGTTATTATGGGAAAATGTATAGGGTGTATATGTCCAGAGACCCGTCGAAGGCAGCAAAGAAAAATAAAATAAAAGCATTAAAAAAAAACTGTTTAAAATTTCTCCTAGACTGTATTTTTGGAGGGGAAGGGGGAATTCGAATGTGAGGGGTACCATTTTTTTTTACGTTGCACGATTTAAATTTTTTTCTCCTGGGGGGGGGGTCCTCTGTACTCCTCTGCCGAAAGCACCCAGATTCGGATGAACTCAATTAAGACAGGCAGCCTGAACCTATGGGCGTTTTACTCCGAAGCAAACCCTATGCACTGGAGGTTTTGCGTTGTATTTGCCATTTTCTGGATGCACCTTTTCCCCATCCGAATTCTCAAAACTCTGCATGGGGGCTTATTTTTGAGAATTCGGATGGGAAAATGTGCATCTAGAGAGCGGCAAATCCAAGGCAAAACCTCCCGGGCATAAATGGCCACTTGAATTTATGGTCCTTACTCCCGACTATGGGTGTGAACGTCAGATTGACGCCTTGGGGAGCGAGAATGCCGGATCCACAACTCAGTTAAGTCTGACAGGGGAATCCACGGTCCTTGCGGGTCTACTTGGAAGCAAATCTCATTCGTTTGCAATGAGACTCTCAAGTCAGCCTGGGGAGGATGCCCGATTTAAACTCTGTCCTCTACACACACTTCCGAAGGAGCAGACCGCATTGAAGACAGTGGCCCTTACTGAGGAGTAAACGTGATTTGGTATTGTGCTGCGGAGACCTCGACATAGGGTGGGTTCCGGGACCGATCCAGCGTGATCCTGGCTCACTGCAGCCGAAGCTGACGGGATTCCGACCCGGTTTACCCCCTTGTAGCACAAGGAAAACCCCAGAGCTGGTGTTTGTGACTTATGCCCAGGAGCTTGTACGTCAAGGGGCTGTTCCCACCTGCCCATTTCGCCTGAGACATACAGACAGAGTTTGGATACGCTTCCTATGGGGTAAGAGGGGAGTGACAAAAACATATTGGGGTGTGTATATTCTTTCTCTTTTCATATAGAATAGAAGTGTGTAGTGGTTAAGAGGGGTGGTTTGGAGACTAATCTGCTGAACGTGGTTGGTTTCCCTACTATTCCACATTAAGCTTGCTGGGTGACCTTAGGCTAGTCACAGCTCTCTTAGAGCTCTCTCGGCCCCACCTACCTCACATGTCTGTTATGGGGAAGGGAAGGTGATTATAAACCGGTTGATATTTCCTTAAGTGGTAGAGAAAGTTGGCATATAAAAACCAACTCTTCTTTGTTTATTTATTTATTTATTTATTTATTTATTTATGGCATTAACAGTTGGCCTTTCTAATTTGGACTCAAGGTGGATTTTGCAGAGGGAGTCAATAGAATCCATGGATGGGGCAGTCAATAAATAATACAATGGGTTGTAGAACCAGTCAGAAACCTAAAGACAGAACTAGATAAATAGATAGACGGATGGACAGACAGACAGATGGTTCTGGGCTGGAAAACTCCTGGAGATTTGGGGGTGGAGCCTGGCGAGCACAGGAGGGACCTCGGTGGGGTAAAATGCCATAAAGTCCACCCTCCAAAGTAGCCATTTTCTCCAGGGGAGCTGATCTCTGTAGTCTGGAGATGAGCTGTAACTCGAGGGATCCCCAGGCCCTACCTGGAGGCTGCAATCCCTAAAAAACATTGTTCCACCATCACCACTCACTGTCAAGATATTCTCCATCCCACTGCCTCAAACTAAAGATCTAATCTCACTATAAATTTCCCGTTTCCTTGCAGTAGGAATTTAGAGATATCTTTTGCTTTTTATTTTTAGCCCCTTATAATCCCCATTTCCCAATCTAGAGGGTATTTTTGGGGGTGTCTTCATACCCAGCAAGTTTTACACCCAGTTATAGGAAGCAACATGCCTCTCCTTTTATCATTGAGAGCCAATAAAAAGAGCCCCATTTGTTTATCTGAGTTTCCAAAGTAGCCAATTGGAAGTGGGGGTGGTGGTTTGGAAATCCAAAATTCTGCTAAAAGCCAGTCTGGCTAAACAAACTACTGTTGATAAGGGGATGCTGGAAATCATTTGGGTCCAGGGAGAAAAATATTTGGATTTAAAATATTCTAAAAATAGTTAGCAACAGTTCTAGGGGCACTTAAAAACGGAACCCTTTCACTGAGGAGTGATTTCCATGCATTTAAAAAATCTCCAAGGATTTCCCCTTCCAATTCTTCCTTCACAAATCTTATTGTAGGACCAGCTATGCCAGTGAACTTTCTTTCAAACACATCCTCCATCCAATCTGGGTTTTTTAAAAAAAATCTCCACCCCAGCTGGAATTTCTTTTGTAAAGGACAACTCCTTATCATTGTCAGTAGATAAGAGTAGGAGTCCAGTAGCACCTTAAAGACTAACAAAATTTCTGGCAGGGTATGAGCTTTCGTGAGCCACAACTCACTTCTTCAGATACAGCTAGGATAAAAGGAGAGGGATGTTGCTTTCTGTAACTGGGTGTAAAACCACTGGACTCCTGCTCTTTTCTACTGCTAGTGACAGACTAACATGGCTACCCATCATGATCTATCTCGTTATCATTGTGTTTTGCAAATATTTTTAAAATCACATTTTTAATCCAGCCCTTGGCCAAGGAGCCTGGGGCATTTATTGTTATATTGTGTCTCTGGAGGGAACCTGGAAGAAGGGATGCCCAAAGTCAGCCAGTGCAAAGGCCACATAGGGATTGGGACCAAAGCTCTCTCTAGTCCAAGGCTGCGATCCTATGCCCCTTTACTTGCAATCATATTTTGTCCCACTCTTCCTCCCCTCAGGAGCACAGAGCAGCAAACATGGTTCCCCTCTCCTCTATTTTATCCTTACAACAACCTTGTGCCTTGCTCAAGGGTGTCCATTGAGTTTTATGACAGAATAAGGATTTGAATCCAGAGCTCACTGGTCCTAGTGCAACACTCTCACAATTCCAGCACCGGGGAGTAAGTCCCAGGGAACATAGTGGGACTTACTTCCAAGTAGGCATGCCTAGGGTTGAACTGTTAAGTCCAACACACTAGCCAGTAACCCACACTAGCCAGTCTCCCCTATAGTTATTTGTCTTTGGAGTTGTTATGGGAGGGGGTATTCATTAATGCATACTGAACTGAGAGCTGGAGTAGTGAAATGGATAGGAGGCTGGGAAGGTCTGGGTTCAAATCTCCTCAGCCTCACTAAGTGGCCATAGACCAGGCTCTGTGCTTTAATTAAATCTACCTCACAGGATTGTTGTGAGAATAAAATGGGAGGGAAGTGTGTATGTGGGGGAAATATAATAAAATAATTTCTATTGTAGCCTGTGGCTGAAGAGGACCTTGAGATGGTTCACAAACACAGAAAATAAAGAAACTCCACAGCCACAGCATTAAACAGCGACAGTGACATCTATCCTAAAGCCGGGGATGACCCCTTGAAGGTCCTCTTGAAGAGAAAAATCTTTAGAAACCTTCTGCAAGTCACCAGGGAGCCCATCTGGAGAGGGGCCACTGGTGAAAAGGCCCTGCTCTTTGTGCTTTTGGCCTTGGCAGCACCAGTTTCCCAGGGCCAGATCTTCCCAGAGAGCTCATGTGGAGGGAAATGGCCCTTCAGAGAGCTCTAGTAGGTATTAAGGGAGGATAAGCTATGACCCAGGTACTCCTGGGTGGAAACCATCTTGCTATTGCTGTGAATCCACCAGATGCCTCTACACCTCCCCCACACCAGCCTGCCCATCTGCAAAAAGAGGGAGAATAATACCGACATGCTTTGCAGGGTTGTTATTGAGAATGTTAAGCACTTGTAACTGGCATGGAGTAGGAGCTACACATGTGAGGCACTCTGTTGTAAAGCATTTTTTTAGCTGGTCAGAAGCAGAAGAGGTGGTGGTGGTGGGAAGGGCCATCAAGTCTCAGCTGACTTATGGCAACCCCTTGTGGGGCTTTCAAGGCAAGAGGCGTTCAGGGGTGGTTGCCCATTGCCTGCCTCTGCGTAGCGACCCTGGATTTCCTTGGTGGTCTCCCATCCAAGTACTAACCAGGGCTGAATCTGCTTAGCTTCCAAGATCTGATAAGACTGGGCTACCCTGGTCAGGGCTGGTTTTTCTCTGTGTGTGTAAAGTGCTGTCAAGTCTCAGCTGACTTATGGTGACCCCTCAGGGGTGGGGTTCAAGGCAAGAGACACTCAGAGGTGATTTGCCATTGCCTGCCTCTGCATAGCAACCCTGGACTTCCTTGGTGGTCTCCCATCTGAGCACTAACTGGGGCCGATCCTCCTTAACTTCTGAGATCTAATGAGATCTGTCTAGTTTGGGCCATCCAGTAAGAATCTAACTATGTTTTGTGTTAGTTCAACTTAACCATATGAAAGCAAGTAAATCTGAGTTTTGTTTAACAGTTCTGTGAGGAACTGAGTTTATTTCTCCACAGGGCCACTGATCCTTACAGATTCAGTAACCAAAGTCACTAAACTAAATTTCGCTGTTTAACTCTGCCTGGGGATTATGTAAAGTAAAAGACAAAACTTTCACAGGTTCTATCACATATTCAAACGAATAATGACTTTACTGAAAAGATCCCAGAAAAGAGAAGTACATCTTTCTCTTCTTCAGGTCCAGGATAGCTGTGCAGAAGCAGGCAATTGGCAAACCTCTTCTGAATGTCTCTTGCCTGGCAAACCCTAACTGGAAAAACCCAGGGCTGAAGCGGGACATTCTGCATGCTCTGCTACTGCTCTACAGTCTCCCCCCCCCCCCCCGCTCAGTGGCAGAGCATCTGCTTAAGGTCCCACGTTCAGTCCCCGGCATCTCCAGTTAAAAGGACCAGGTGGTAGGTGATGTGAAGAACTTTCTCTGCCTGAGACCCTGGACAGCTACTGCCGGTCTTTGTAGACAATGCTGACTTTGATGGACCGATGGTCTGATTCAGCTTCATGATTTCATGTGTGCCCAGAAAGCACCCTATTTTCCACAGTGGCCAAATAGGTGCCTTTTAGGATCCCTCAAGGAAGGCAAGAGGAATCTTGTCCTTTACCTGTGTTACTTGTGAGCAACTGCTGTTCAACAGGGCCTCTGAACATGGAGATGGCATTGAGTCATCCCAACTAAAAGCAGACCTGTCTTTATGGTTGCCAACCTCCAGGTGGTGGAAAAAAACAGACACCTCTGTATAAATATCAACAGATGAGAAATTCAATACAGGAATACAGCTGTAAGCAATGCCAGGTGGTGGCTGGAGATCTCCTGGGATTATAACTGACCTTCCAGGCAACAGAGAGCAGTTACCCTGTATAAAATGGCTGCTTTGGAAGGTGGACTCTATGGCATTATACCCTGCTGAAGTCCCTCCCCTCAACAAACACCACCCTCCTCGGGCTCCACCCCCCAAATCTCCAGGAATTTCCAACCCAAGGCTGGCATCCCTGCTGTCCTCCATGGGTCTTGCCTCCAGCTGTTGGCACAGCAGTTAAATGCAGTCCTGCCAGTAAAACAAAATGGCTGCACTTCCCCTCAGCCATCCCAGCTGTCAATCAGCTTCCAGTCCCTCCCAACTCTAGGTCCCAGTTTGGGGCTTTCTGCTTGCTCGTTCAGGCTCTGCAGGGGAAAGGAACAGATGCATTTGAGCTGAATAGAAGTCTGAAAGCACCTTAAAAACTAAGATCTAGGATGAGAATTTGAGAGTCAGAGCTTACTTCTTCAGATGCCCATGGGGAGGAAATCTTTTTGGAGGGTTTTATAACAAAAATCACATATGACAGAGGGGAGAAAGAGGAGGAGGAGTTGGCGCATTTGGGTTTAGCCTGCTCTACTGTGGACCCAGTGCCCTGACCTGGATGGCCCAGGCTAGCCTGATCTCGTCAGACCTCAGAAGCTAAGCAGGGTCAGCCCTGGTTAGTATTTGGATGGGAGACCACCAAGGAATACCAGGGATGCTGTGCAGAGGAAGGCACTGGCAAACCACCTCTGGTTAGTCTCTTGCCATGAAAACCCCAAAAGGGGTCGCCATGAGTCGGCTGTGACTTGACGGCACTTTACACACACACACACACACACTGTG
This sequence comes from Euleptes europaea, assembly GCF_029931775.1. Classification (NCBI taxonomy): domain Eukaryota; kingdom Metazoa; phylum Chordata; class Lepidosauria; order Squamata; family Sphaerodactylidae; genus Euleptes; species Euleptes europaea. Next base: position 32,927,059 of record NC_079330.1, on the reverse strand, counting down.
GACCCAACGGCAGACATGCAGGGACATCCAGACTGTATTCCCAAAGGCCAGCTACTGTACTTGGCCATTGTTGGTGCGCATATGTGTAAACAAGACAGGCCATTCAAAACAATCTTGCTCCAGGTGTCTTAATCTCCTGTTGGCGATGCAAGAAGGTCAATTTGCAATCCAGTTTTGCCCTTTCTACTTTTCACAAATCCCCCCTTCACCACCCACCTGTACTTAAAGCCTTGAAGACCAGGCCTTCCCCACTTCTCCTTTCAAATGCCTTCCACACAATAAACCTGCAAACAAACACACCTGTCGTCTTTCTCTTGTCACCTCTATGCTAAAAGCTCAAACCAGTTCAACAGCTGGTCTCTACAGAACATGGGAGATGGTTATTTAGGCAGAGGCCTGTGATCTTTAGCAGGGAAATCTCACCCACGTCCTAAAACAACAGACCCTACCTAGTCAAACTTGGACCAGTTTAGATTTGTAGCCACAGTCTGCTTTCACTGGGACAATTAAGAACACCTCTTGAGCACTTGAGAATGGCCCTACTCCAAGAGAGAACTGATCAATGGATTTAACCCTATCAATTATTGATTAATTGAGTTAGAGGATGGTGTGTGTGTGTGTGGGGGGGGGGCTGATGGCTTAGTGGTAGAACAGCTGCTTTGCAGGCAGAAGAACACTGGTTCAGTCCTTGCCTTCTCCAGTTTAAGGAGCTCAAAGACCTTCCTCTGCTTGAGACCCTGGAGAGCTTCTGCCCATCCAAGTGGACTATGCAGAGGGCAGAAGGATCAGAGGCATATTCAAATAGATATTCTGTGTGTCCAAAACACAAAGATGAAAGGATTGTATAATTTGGCTCTCGCCTTTATCTTAGAGTGTACCATATTGCACCCCTGAAGCATGCTCAGAGCTCCTTAAGACACTGAAAATCACATGACCGCTATCCAATCAGGTTCCACACCCATTTTCGTCCAAGATCATGGCAGCATAGGATTTCTCCAGACCATTCACGGAGCCCTGTGTAATGGGGGTCAGCAACTGGCTCTGGCCTGTGCCAAATTTGGCTCCTTGGTTTGTGCAATCTGGCAATAACCCCCAAAGGAAAAGAAGGCGGTGAATCAGCAGCAAATGCGGAGTATTAATGTAGGATCAAGCCATTTGGGGGGAAGGGTAAAAAGCAGTGCTTGGACTGGCCCTCCCCCAATTCCCTTGTCCAACTGGTCATCTAGTTAGATTAGCATGCGAATCTGGACCAGTAAGGTGGCAGTTCTAAATATACTTTCCTGGGAGTAAACCCCATTGGATAAAATGGGAATCGCTTCTGAGCAGCCCTGCTTAGGATGGCTCATTAAGGCACTGAAAATCACACCACACTTGTCATACATGTGGTGGTCTATGTCCGTAACAACAACAAACAAACAAACACACCACACCCAAATGTTGACACACTTCTCTCTTGTCGTCTGCCGCTAAAGAAGAGTGAACCTACTCTAGGGTTGCCAGGGTGCAAACACTGAGATTCCCAATTCTCTTCCACTCTTCTCCATGCCTGCTGTAATGAGCAGGATTCCAGATGTGTCAAACAGCTGGCAGAGGAGGGATGTGAATGAACTGAGCCAGTACCTTGTCTTAGACTCATAGAATCGTGGAATTGGAAGGGACCATGCAGGCCATCTAGTCCAACCCCCTGCTTGATGCAGGATCAGCCTAGAACATCCCTAACCAGTGTTTGTCCAGCCTCTGCTTAAAGACTGACAGTAAGGGAGAGTTCACCACCTCCCCAGGTAGCTGATTCCACTGCCGAACAACTCTTACTGTAAAAAATGCTTCCCTAATATCAATCCGGTACCTTTCCACCCGCAATTTATACCAATTATTGTGAGTCCTATCTGCTGCCAACAGGAACAGCTCCCTGCCCTCCTCTAAGTGACAGCCCTTCAAATACTTCCCAGATGATGATGAATTTAAAAGGTACAGGGGAAATCTTTGGGTCACCAGCAGGCAGCCCTAAAGGAGTATAATTTACTTCTTAAAATATTTATATCCTGCTTTCCCTCCTGGCTCAAGGATGTGTAATAAACATATTTAAAACTGGTTCTTGTAGGTTATCCGGGCTGTGTGACCGTGGTCTTGGTATTTTCTTTCCTGACGTTTCGCCAGCAGCTGTGGCAGGCATCTTCAGAGGAGTAACACTGAAGGACAGTGTCTCTCAGTGTCAAGTGTGTAGGAAGAGTAATATATAGTCAGAAAGGGGTTGGGTTTGAGCTGAGTCATTGTCCTGCAAAAAGTATCAAAGGTAATGTGCTAATCATTGTCCTGTAAGTATCAAGATAATGTGCTAATGAGGGTGTGGTATGTTAATATGGAACCATTGTATCCATTAATATGGAATCATTGTATTTAAAACTGATTTAATTGTCAGGGCCCCCACCCCCATAAGAAACTCTGGGAACTGGACTATTGTGAGTGAGACTACTGTTTGTAACTGCTCCTGCTCATTAAATTACATTTCGTAAAGGACTTGCTTGGGAGGGAAATCAGGATAGTTTTAAAAAGCTTTGTATATAAACAGCGCACAGGTTGATCCCACCTGTAGATCTTGCATGGAGCTGCTGGCACATCAGAACACCTGATCTGACTCCTTTGTTCACAAGTTCTCAATACAGAAACGAGAACATATGCGGTCTGATTCATATATGCTCACATGTGCTCAGTCTTGTCTACCTGTGGAATACGTTTCCACCCCACAACACACAGATGGCAACCAAACAACACAGGTGTATTCACATGGCTAGGATCAGCACCTTTTAACAAAATGTGCTTTTCCAGTATGTGGTAGAACTGTCTATAAGGTATTCCTGAGGACTTGGGCATAACCAGCACCACCCAGGTCTATTTGAAATCGTACCCTCTTCTGACCCACTGGTCCTTTTTGAGACCTCCTCATGAAGTCACTTCCTGCTACTTTCCCCCACTAAAAAAACCAGGCTCTCAAATCAGTTAACAATAAACAAGTTTCTATTCTATTTTCCCATGTCTTGTATTTATGAAGATATAACTTTACAGAGGACAGGGCTGTGTTTTCATGCCCTTTTTAGCACATTACACATTTGCCATCAAGCGCCAACAAAGAAGTCAACAAAGAAGTACAGCTTGCTGGGTCACATCCCGGCCTGTCCACTCCAATACTGGGTTTCCAGAAATAGCCAAATAGATGTCTCTGGTGGCCAGCGCCCACCTGTGTTTCTCAGCATATCATAGGCCACAACATTTGCTCCTCCCACTTTACAAAGGTCTCTCATGCTTTCTCAAAGGCTCCACCTTTTCTCCCTTGCTGCCCCATAGGCCTAGAACTCTCCCCCAGAACATGGACATGGGCCCACCCATCTTTTCTTTCAGCCCCCACCACCTTTAACCTTTGGTGAAGATTTTAGCTTTACCTCTTGAATCCTCATCCCCAAGCATGAAATCACATCCCTTCTTCCCTTCCCTTTGTCTCTTCCCATCTCCTGTGTTGCCCACTACCAACATTTAGATTGTAGACTCCTTGGGCACAAAGACCTGTCTTCTTCTTGGATCTAAAACTCCCAGTTAGGAGGCTGAGATGGTAGAACGGATGGCGGATTGCAGCTACGAATATTCCCTTGTATAGAAAACGAACCCTGCAAGGAGAAAAGGTTCTACCCCTCCCCTTGTCTCTGTTGGCTGTGTTGATTTTCTATTTGGGTGGAAGGTTTGTTTTTGAAACAGAGGGGAGCATTTCCAGGTGGGACCCTCACTGTGCAGTCCACCCTACCACCTCAGCACCCTGCCTCTTCATTCTCATGTGTATGGGACCCAAATATGAAGACGAGGACATTCTCCGTCATCTAATGGATCTACCTATAATCCGCTCCATCCCAAAGGTTGTAACAGTATTTGGTCCCATTAGAAGCCCCCCCCATTACGTAGCTGAACCCCAAATTCATCCCAAGCAGGTTGGTGACTTCCTTTCTAGAAGGCGCAGAAGCTCAGAATACCTGCATGGAACATCTGGGTCGACGTTCTCCTGAGCCTCCACACCCTACCCCTGGAGCTTCTCTCAGCCCACTGCTGAGGTCAGTACCTGGATGACCCGCATGTTGAGGCCTGTCTCCTGTGCCAGCTGCTCGCGGATGTGCCGGGTAGGCTTGGGCGTGGCGGCGAAGGCAGCCTTGAGGGTCTCCAGTTGCTTGGCCTTGATGGTGGTGCGGGGCCCCCGCCGCTTCGCCCCCAGGTTTTGGTCATCGTTCTCGTTGCTGCCCACCTCCTTGTCGGACACGTTGGCGCTCTCGGAGTCCTTGGCGTCATCCTGGCAGGGGTCCTGGGAATCTGGGGACAGGCTGGGGTCGCTGCCGGTGGTGGCTGCCGGGGGTGGGTGGGGGTGGAAACAAAACACATCCAAAGAGGTCACAACTCTAGGCCCATTGTAGGGTTGCCAACCTCGAGGTAATAGCTGGAGATCTTCTGCTATTACAACTGATCTCCAGCCGATACAGATCAGTTCACCTGGAGAAAATGGCTATTTTGGCAATTGGACTCTATGTTTGACACCCCTGATGTAGAAAATCATGGATTTGCTTCCATATGGTGCTTGACTCTGGGTGGTGTGAGGTAGGGGCTGAGAGCCCATGGGGGTGTCTGGGGGCCCACAGAGGACCTCAGCAGCCCCATCTCCCCCCTCAGTCCATATCACATGTTTCTAGGGTTGCCAACCTCCAGGTACTAGCTGGAGATCTCCTGCTATTACAATTGAACTCTAGCCGATACAGATCAGTTCCCTTGGAGGAAATGGCAGCTTCAGAGAGTGGCATCACAGCTCCCCCACAACCTCCCCCCTCCCAAGCTCCACCTCCAAATCTCCAGGAATTTCCCAACCCAGAGATGGTAACCTCACATGCAAGCTAGCACTTGAAACTACAGACACCGAGTGACAAATATAACAGTGACATCTAGAATACAATGGTCAAAAATTAATTCTTTTAAAGGCAGTCCAATTGATTTCTAAACCATACATTTTGGTAGGTTGTTCATTTTAAATTGGACTACTCTATAGTAAAAGACATATGGAGTATGGCCGTATAAATCTGAAACAAGCATACCTAGTAAATCTTACTGATCTTCAGTAAGATATGTTTATTGATTTGCTTCATTTATATCCTGCGAATCTCCCTAACTGGGACCAAAGCGGTTTGTGTTCTTCTCCTCCATTTTTATCCTAACAACAACCCTGTGAGGTAGGTTGGACTGAGAGCGAGTGACTGGCCCAAGATCACCCAACTCACTTCCATGGCAGAGTAGGAAGTCAAATGTGGGACTTCCAGATCCGAGTCCAGCACTCCAACCACGACACTATACTGCTGTCTTGGCCAATCTACATTGGCTCCCAGTTTGTTTCTGGGCCCAATTCCAGAAAAGGAGTAGGAGTAGGAGTTGGTTTTTATATCCTACTTTTCCCTACCTTTTAGGAGTCTCAAAGCAGCTTACAATCGCTTTTGCTTCCTCTCCTCACAACAGGCACCTTGTGAAGTAGGTGGGGCTGAGAGAGTTCAGAGAGAGCGGTGACTAGCCCATGTCATGTGTAGGAGGGGAGACATGAACTAGGTTCTCTAGATTAGAGTCTGCTACTCATGTGGAGGAGTGGGGAATCAAAACCAGTTCTCCAGACTAGTCTTCTGCTCTTAACCACTACACCACGCTGGTGCGCTGGTATTGACTTTTAAAGCCCTAAATGGTCTGGGTCAAGCATATATTAAAGACCGCCTACTCCCATACAACCTACCTGACCACTACAGTTGTTTCCTTTGGCTCTGCTTCAGGTTCCACTGGGTGGCCACCTGAAAGTACCTTCTTGGTGATGGAACCAAGACTGTGGATCTCCCTCCCTCCCTCGGGGATATTCATCTGTCCCCTTCCATCACTATCTTCTACCAGCAGGTGAAGCCAGCATGGTGTAGTGGTTAAGAATGGTGGTTTGGAGCGGTGGACCCTGATCTGGAGAACCGGGTTTGATTCTCCACTCCTCCACATGAGGGGCGGATGCTAATCTGGTGAACCGGGTTGGTTTCCCCACTCCTCCACATGAAGCCAGCAGGGTGACCTTGGGCTAGTCACAGCTCTCTCAGCCCCACCCACCTCACAGGGTGTCTGTTGTGGGGAGGGGAAGGGAAGGTGATTGTAAGCCAGTTTGAGTCTCCCTTAAGTGGTAGAGAAAGTCAGCATATAAAAACCAGCTCTTCTTCTTCTTTTGTCTGCCATTCCCTCCTTCTTGCCCTACATTTTAATTGATGTTCCTGAGTGTTTGTATACATATGTACTTAAGTTCTGGTTTTAACTTGTTTTATGATATATTTGGGGCCTGGATTGGCCTGAAAGGCAGCATATAAATCTTGTAAGTAAATAAATAAATGATAGCTTAAATTTGTTTACATCCAAATACATATTAAATGGGGGGGGGGACACAAAATTTGAAAACAATACTCTTTTTATTCAGAATTATTTCATTTTGCGTTTAACATTCAGATGACAACATGAGTTGGAATCTTTGTTTTGTATAAAAAGTTGCTGTTCAAAGGCAGAGACAAAAAAATCCCTTGGTGATAATCTTTACAGGGAATTCAGAAGGATCCCTGAGATCATATATGTGATCAGGCAGGAAAAGTGCTTTATGACTGATAATGATTATTATATACCATAAGTTTTTGGGGAAATCAATTCATATGGATATGTATACTTGCCAAATAAAGATGCATTTCGAGCATCTGTCGATGTGGGCTCGAGTTCACAAAAGCTCGGGCTAAAAGAAATCTGTTAGTCTTTAAAGTGCCACAAGATTCCTTTCTCCTTTACTCACATCTTTACTTACCACCCTCTTCCTCCCCAGGGTAGCCAACAGGCCTGGGGGAAAATATCCTTCAACAGAGGATTATTTACCAGGTGAAGTTATTTACCTCCATGCCATGAAAAGCTTTAGCTGCCCATTAAGCCTCTATGGAAGGGACAGGACGTTTTTTCTCCAGGCCAGTTAGCAACCCTCCCCAAGGGGGGGTGCGTCTACATGGTCTTCTCCATTTTATCCTAACAACTACCCTTCAGGGTAGGCTAGGCTGAGAGAATGTGACTGCCTGATGCTAACTGATGATGTTTTATTTTGATGTCTGTGTTATTTTGATATCCAGTACCTATCCTGATCTCTTCAGATCTCAGAAGCTAAGGAGGGTTGGACCTGTTTAGAATTTGGGTGGGCAACCTCCAAGGACTACCAGGATTGTGAAGCAGTGGCAGGCAAAGGCAAAACACCTCTGAATGTTTCTCTTGCCTTGAAAATCTACTGGGTCACCATAAGTCAGCTGTGACTTGGAGGGACACTCACAGGATTACCTTACTATCTCATATTTTAAAGTTTTTGTATGTTTTTATTGTTGTTGATCAGTTGTTTATTGAACTGCCCTATGCCCAAGGGGTATAAGTCTAAAGTAAAGGCCCAGGGAGAGTGGTTAAGAGCGGTGGTTTGGAACCGTGGAGTCTGATCTGGAGAACCGGGTTTGATTCCCCACTCCTCCACAGAGGCTAATCTGGTGAACCGGATTTGTTTCCCAGCTCCTCCACGTGAAGCCAGCTGGGTGACCTTGGGCTAGTCACAACTCTCTCTGAGCTCTCTCAGCCCCACCTACCTCACAGGGTTTCTGTTGTGGGGAGGGGAAGGTGATTGTAAGCTGATTTGAGTCTCCCTTAAGTGGTAGAGAAAGTCGGCCTATAAAAACCAACTCTTCTTCTTCTTCAACTATGGCAGAGTGGCGACGTGACCTATGTTGAAAGATGCTGGTATGGATCCAACAGCGCGCTTCTGAAGATTTACTGCAAGGGAAGGCTTTGGAAGGCAATTTCTGCTGATTCTCTGCTTCCAATGCAGACCCCCCCCCCCAGTTGGTCCTCTGACACTGTTCCTGAGGGTCCGTTGATCCCCAGGAATAACATTCAGGGGTCTCAGTGGGCTGCAGTGGCAGAGAGAATCTGGAAAGGCCAACTCAGCAAAACCAGTGGATTGTTGGGTACACGCCATTTTCTATGTTTGGAGAAAAAGAAAAGTTGGTTTTTATACCCCAGTTTTCTCTACCTTAAGGCGTCTCAAAGCGGCTTACAATCGCCTTCCCTTCCTCTCCCCACAACAGACACCTTATGAGGCAGGTGGGGCTGAGAGAGTTCTGAGAGAACTGTGACTAGCCCAAGGTCACCCAGTTGGCTTCATGTGGAGGAGTGGGGAATCAAGCCCAGTTCTCCAGATTAGAGTCCGCCGCTCTCAACCACTACGCCATGCTGGAAGGTAAACAAGTCCTTGTTCCAGCAAACTTAAAGCACTTTTAAGGCTGAAGTCCTATGCACACTTTAGCAGATATGAAGCCCCGTTGGATACAGTGGGTCCTATTTCTGAGTAAACATGCACTACAATAATTTATCATTCTATAATGTTGTAACTTTTGTTTTTATCTTATGTATGTTTTGCTCAAGATCTTTGGTCAGGTGAGCTTGAAATGAAAGGAAAGGAAAGAGTAAACATGCACAGGATTGTCTGCAGAGAGCATTCCTTGCAACATTTAAAAAATTGCAATCCTATGCCCACACCAATGGGGAGTAAATCCCATTGAACCAAGGGTGGCCTGGCCATTGAACTTGCAAGGAAATTTCCCGGGGGGGGGGGCTGGCCTGGAGTGGGTTGGTGGACAAGAGTGAGGAAAGCCAAGCCCCAGCGTCGGCCCTGCAGTGCTGGCTGGTAGCCCAGCAGGAGCCACTGGTCTGGCCCCTTTTCACTTCCCAGCTGGCTCTTGCCTTGGACAGAACGAGGCTTACTTCTGAGTAAACATGCATAGTCTTGGACTGCAAGTCTCTCTCTGAGATCAATGGGGTGTGGGTTTGTGCTAGATGGTTTTATTTTGGAAAGAGATTTGGTTTAGCTAAGAGGAAGCCAGCCTTAACGATTCTCATGTCGGAGTGAAAATTGCCTCCATGTCGCTCCCCCCCACCCCGCTTGCACACTTTGCACATGGGTAGTGGCACATGGGTGTGAAAGTGACACAGCCGGCTCCTCACCAGGCCCGCCAGCCAAACATTTCCCGGGACTGTGAATTTCTTCACTCCCCACCCTCAACCCCAAAAGGTTTGCCACACATTGCTTGTGAGCTCTCAGGATGTGTGATTCTCTGATCTCCCCGGGCAAGTCAGCAGAATCCAATTTTCTATCGCACCCCCCACCCCAAACTTAGAGTAAAAGGAAGGCAGCCATAGACACCTCTGTCTGTCCCTCCCACCAGTTCACAACCAAGTGTGTATTGCAAACTGTGCCCGGGAGCTCTGATCTTGGAAAAAAATGTCCCTGGATTCTTTTAACACCCCCCCTGAAAATTAAAAGAAACGGACACACTTAACCACCCATTGTAACCTCCTCCCCACCCCAAATATTTGCCTGTGATTCTGTAAATCCTCCTTCTGTAAAAACATCCCCTCCTGCAGTTTACGGCTCCAGCTCCTCCCCACCACCCCGTCAATAACCAAATAGCATCCCTCTGTTCTTGAGCTATGATATTTTAAATACGAAAGAAAGAAAGAAAGAAAGAAAGAAAGAAAGAAAGAAAGAAAGAAAGAAAGAAAGAAAGAAAGAAAGAAAGAAGAAAGAAAGATCCAGCCAAGACTTCTCTGATCTTCTTTAACTCTGACCCTTTGAATATGGTAGAAAGACTAAGTCAAGTCCAGAGAAAGGTGTGTGTTTGTGTGTGGGTGGGGTGGGGGGGATAAAAGCACTAAAAGTGGAGAAAGAGGGGAGAAAGGCAAAATAAGAACTTGAGGAGACCAGGGAGATAGGATCTCTCTATCAGTGAGGTCTAAAGAGCAGTTAAGACACAGCCCTGGGACCTTGGAGAGTTACAATATTCAGAATTCAGTCTGTTTAGTATCTGAGCTGGAAAATAAATGTAGAACTGTACATCTCTGTGCCATTCCTTGGAAGCCACTGCAGCTGAAAGCAAAGAGTCTGACGATCCTACTCTGCCTTACTTGGCAGCAAGCCCCCTCCCAAAAAAAAAACAAAGGGCTCTGCATCTGAGTAAACACAGCGAAACTGGGGCTCTTAAGTACCTTTATAGTCATGGGTTCCTATGGGTTTAGGACTCAATGGGCCTGTGAGCCAAGTATGCTTACATCATGGAAGTAAGTCCCACTGAGTCAATGGCATTTCATCTCAAGGAAGCGTACCTGGGGTTGCAGCCTTAAACCTAAACGCCCAACTGCCAGTTTCATGGGCTGTCCTTATTAAGATAAATCAAAAGTAATGAATACAAACATTTAACTGTAGAAAATATTTTATCATTTTGATCTCTTCTTTAGGACAAGTCTTCGCCAACAAACAAAATTAAAACCCTCCAAAATTATATCAGAAAGTGTACCCGTCCATTTCAATATATCCCTATTGATTTATTTGAAGATTCTATAGAGAGCCAATGTGGTGTAGTGGTTAAAATTGGCAGGTCTGTAATCTGGAGAACCAGGTTCGATTCCCCACTCCTCCACACAAAGCCTGCTGGGTGACCTTGGGCCAGTCACAGTTCTCTCCGAACTCTGTCATCCCACGCGGAGGCAGGCAGTGGCCAACCACCTCCGAACATCTCTGGCCTTGAAAACCCCACATCAGCTGTGACTTGACGGCACTCTCCACCACCAGAGCACATTGCAGGCCCTGACCGGGATGGCCCAGGCTAGCCTGATCTTGTCAGATCTCAGAAGCTAAGCCGGGTTGGCCCTGGCTAGTATTTGGATGATCCAAAGGAACAGCAGGATCGGGACGTGGAGGCAGGCAATGGCAAACCACCTCCCCTACAGGGTCACCATAAGTAGGGTTGCCAACCGCTAGGTAATAACTGGAGATCTCCTGCTATTACTACTGATCTCCAGCCGATAGAGATCACCTTGAGAAAATGGCCACTTTGGCAATTGGACTCTATGGCATTGAAGTCCCTCTCCTCCCCAAACCCCGCCCTCTTCAGGCTCGACCCCCAAAACCTCCTGCCAGTGGTGAAGAGGGACCTGGCAACCCTAGCCATAAGTTAGCTGTGACTTGACAGTAGACACATACACACACACACACACACACACACGATCCAGGTAAAGTGAGTTGTGACTAAATCCTATTGAAAGCAATGGAACAAAGGCTGCAATCCTAAAGACATTTTCCAGGGAGTAAGCCCCACCAAATAACGTGGGACTTACTTCTGAGTAGATCTGCTTAGGATTGCTCCCAAAGTGCAGTTCCAGTCTTAGCAAGTTTACTCAGGAGAAAGTACACCCAGGTTTCACAGAGTTTATAATGTGCATAGGATTGTGGATTTATGTTGCCACTAACTTTAACTTCAGCACCCCAAGCATCCCTATGAATGCTAACTCAGAAGTAAATCCAAGTTGAACGTGGCCTACTTGGGAGTAAAACTGTGAGGCTCTAGAAAGATTCAAACTGTGACCCTATGTCCACTGACTTGAGATTAGGCCACATGGAACGCAGTGGGGTCTACTTCTGAGAAAACATGGTCAGGATCTTATTGCATAATGCACACTTGCATTTCTCCACACCCATTTTTTAAAGGTGTTGGCAGCTCTTGACTCCCGACCTTGCACTTAATTTTGTCCTGTTTTGTTCAGTCCTAATAGTTGGCCCAGGTTAGCTTGATCTCGTCAGATCTCAGAAGCTAAGCAGGGTCAGCCAAGGGTTGCTATACAGAGGAAGGCACTAGCAAACCACCTCTGTTAGTCTCTTGCCATGAAACCCCCCCAAAAAGGGGTCACCATAAGTCGGCTGCGACTTGACGGCACTTTACACACACACAATAGAAGGTGATGCTTGTTTCTGGATTTCACTTTATCATGGCAATGTTGAGCCCAGGGCTTGCCTCACTGATACTTCCAGAGGAGCCCTGCTGGATCAAGTCTTTCTAGCTCAGCATCTTGGTCCCAACACTTCACATCCCCATGAGAGCCCATAAGCAGGGGCTGAAGGCAGCAGTCATTCAGACAGAGTACACTGCCTTTGAGCATGGAGGCTCTGTTTAGCTGTTGTGACTAACAGCCACTGATAGGTCGATCCTCCAGGTGAATCCTTTCCTGCCCTTCCTCCTTCTCCAGCATTGCCACATTTCCCCAGGGAGAAATAAGTAAAAACAATCAGTCAATTTGGTTAGCACCCACCATAAACAACGATCTCTGTTTTATTTCTTCTTTTTTGGTCTGTGGAGAAAGACCATCTTGGGTTGGGATGCCCATAGTGGAGAATAAGAATTTTCACTCTGTTGCTGGAAAAGGCATTGATGCTCTACCAAACACCTGGTATTTAGAAGTAGACTGCTCTTGCATATGGAGGTTCCATTTTAGCTAGCAAGGTTAATAATGATTAATAGATTTCCCTCTCCTCCATAAATGTGTGCAAACCCCTCTTAAAAGCCATCTAAGCTTATCAATATTGCCATAGCTTGTGGCGGTTTACTCAAAAGTAAGTCCCAAAGTGTTTGGTGGTCCTCCCAAGAAAGCATGTACAGCCTTTGTTTACTTGCCAGATCTGTACAATGTAGCCGTTCCCCTCCCTTAATCTAGCCCAGATGAAACCCCTTCCCCATTTGCTGAAAACCCACTCACTTTGTATTTTTAACTGGCAGAAAAAGTAATTCCTATCATCAAACCGAATTAATAACGCTATGAACTTCTACTCTGCCTAAAACGATTTAGTTGAAAGTGAATTAGACCAATGGATTTATGTAATCTCTCTGCCCAGTCACCCTTTAAAATTGGATTGAAACTCAACAAAGTCTATGGAATTCAAACTCAAAACATCATGAGTTTAAGGTATATACTTACTTCTTACTACTACTAGTAGCAACAGTTCTCATAGTGCAACAGCTACTAATGCTATTAGTACTACTAGTATATTTTGTAGTCACACAACACAGAGGCAGAAAAATGCCTCACTGCAGGATTTTAAAATCTCCTTTAACTAAGGCTATTGACATACCTGGCAATGGGTCCTTCTGAGTAAAGTGGCATTTACTTCTGAGTAAACATGGGCAGGCTTGCACTATGAGGTTGCAATTCCATACACAAGTACTGATTAAACCCTTTACAGCCCTACTTTCCCCAGCCCGCTAAATGGAGGATTGTTTATAGGGTTGCCAACCTCCAGGTACTAGCTGGAGATCTCCTGCTATTACAACTGATTTCCAGACGACAGAGATCAGCTCACCTGGATAAAATGGCCGCTTTGCCAATTGGACTCTATGGCATTTAAGTTCCTCCCCTCTTCAAACCCCGCCCTCTCCAGGCTCCACCCCCCAAAACCTCCCACCAGTGGCGAAGAGGGACCTGGCAACCCTAGTTGTTTACCTGGGATTAAACTCCATTAAATGCAGTGGGATTTACTTCCAAGTAAACAAGACTAAGATTAGGATGCATGAAGGGAAAGGTTAGGTTTTCGGGAGGTATAGCTTGATCCTACATGTTTACTCAGCAATAAGCCCTCCTGGGCTCAAAAGAACTTTCTCCCAAAGTGTACAGAGGATTAAATCTGTTATATTTTTCTCCCACCCTTCCTCCAAGGAATGCAGGGGCAGCCATGGCTCACCGCTCTTCCATTTTCTCCTTACAAAAACCCTACAAGATAGGTTAGGATGAGAGAGAGAGACTGCTCCACGGTCATCCCCTGAGCTTCATGGTATGGGGATTTGAACCCATGTCTCTCCACATCCAAGACCAACACTTAATTTAAGAAAGAGTATAAGAGAATGGCTGTGGTCTCAGGGCCATTCTCTTAAGTCAAAGGCTGGTTAGATCGGAAAACATTGTATTTCAGTTTTCTGTCTTTTCAATTAACTTTGCTGTTAAAATAGTAATTATGCCCAAAGAATAAAGCTCAAGGGGTACAGGGCTGTACTAAAGTTCCCATTAGCCTTCATGAGTTAAATTTTAGACTAGTATGCTCCTTGGGGGCAGAGACTTCTATTACTCAGCATAGTGGGACATGCACAGATGCACAGGCTGGGGTTGGATAAGGGAGCCCCTTTCCAAATCCTTGAGACATCAAGCTCAATGACTAGCCTTGGGCTGATCGTCACCGCTCAACCTAACCTACCCGTCAGGATCGTTGTGAGAAAAATGAGAATCGCCCCAGTAAGCCATCTCAAGCTCTTTGGACCAAAAGTAGGATCTGAGGGTAAGAAATAACACCTTCCTGTAGCACTTTGAACATGAAGAAGTCGGGGCAGTCCTGTTTTATTTTGATTGACCTAGCTCTTTGCAATGTAATTTTATTTTTATTTTTTTTGCTGTCAAGTCACATCTGACTTATGGGTGACCCCTGGTGGGGTTTTCACGGCAAGAGACGTTCAGAGGCAGTTTGCCATTGCCTGCCTCGGTGTCAGGACCCTGGTATTCCTCGGAGGATTAAAGATGGCCAACTGGGGCTGAAAGAGTGACATGCCCCAGGATAACCAAGGATTTGAACCCAGGTCCTGGAACTGAAAAACAGTCACGCTCTAGAGGACTGGTGGAGATAATTCATTCATGATGACCTGGTGACAGATTCTTGTGAATTATTAATTATCAGTTCTCTCCTCCCCCACCCCTGATTATTTATCAATGTAGTACATTTTAATGATTATTATGGTTTTTTCCTGGCTGTTGCTGACTTTTTAGATTGTTTTCACTTTCATTTTGGGATGTTTATATGGTTCTAGCTGCCTTTTTTGAACCACATGAGGTTAAAAAAAACACACAACAGTGGATTTGGAAAATAAATAGGGGCAAAAGACACACTAGGAGCTCTGTTTGTTTATTTAGGTTTGTATACCTTGCCTTTTCCCCCAGTGGAGACCTAAAGCAGCTTACAATATCATTCCTTCTTCCTTCAGTTTGTCCTCACAAAAACTCTCTGAGATATTTTAGGCTAACAGAGAACGACTGGGCCAGTCACCCAGCCAGCTTCCACAGCACAGCAGGGATTCAAACCTGGGTCTTCAAGATCCTATTCTGACACTCTAACCACTACACCATGAGAAAGGGGGTATCCCCCCCGAGATCTCCGTGATCTGGTATTCCCAACAATTTTAAAGGCTAATAAACAACTGCCCTGGTCCCTGACTCAGATGGGGGGCAGCACGTGTGTGTGGGGTGTTCAGGGAAACCCGGCACTGTTTTGCTAACTGAAATGGCTGATTTCCCCCCCCCCAAGAAAAATCCAGCACTATCGAGTGAACAGTGGCTATCACTGGGGCCATTTTCAGTGCTTGTTATGGCACAACATATTCTAGTTGCAAACCAAGGATTATTAACAACATTCAAGATTTCCCAGATTTTATTTCATGAAAGCCGACACCCCCACCCAATACCCACACCTTCACTTTTGTGGTGAGATAATGAAACAACCAGACACACGTGAACACATGAAGCTGCCTTCTACTGAATCAGACCATCGGTCCATCAAAGTCAGGGTTGTCCACTCAGACTGGCAGCGGCTCTCCAGGGTCTCAGGCAGGGGTCTTTCCCATCACTTACTTGCCTGGTCCCTTTAACTGGAGATGCTGGGTATTGAACCTGGGACCTTCTGCATGCCAAGGAGGCTAGCCCGATCTACCACTGAGCCACAACCATTTTATATCTCCCATTTACATTTGTTCCTCTGTCTGTCTGTCTGTCTGTCTGTCTGTCTAGAGGCTTGCACCTTCTAACTGAGAATAACCCTTTGTGCATCAGATGAAGCGCATTCTAGTCCATGAAAACAGCTGCTGCAATAATTATGTTGCTCATTAAGCTACCATAAAACTCTTGGTTATTTTTTTAACTGACAATAAATATCAAATCATCGTTGGTACTTCTCACAGTAAAAGGAGACTCCCCCATGCATGATCACAAAAGCCTTAAAACTAGGCTACCCAATGACAAGGGAGAGGTTTTACTGTATTTGGAGAACTCCCCAGATATGCACAAAAAGATGACTTTCTGAATTAACAAAACAAACAAGGTTTGGTGACTGAGCATGTTCCAGGACGCAGTGAACATTGAGAGGCAAAGAGGGAAATGGGGAGGGGACAGAAGTATCTTGCTCAAGTCCCTGAAGGGGGAGATTTTAGGGGTAGACTGGGAAAGCATTTTCAAATTGATCTCCTTCCCTGTTCTCCCGCATGGCTTCCTAGCTCCTTCCCTCTAACAGGAAACTTGATGCCTGTCAAAAACCTTGTGAAAGGATCTCATCCGTAGACAAGGAGGGGGGTTCGGCATATTTGGAGGGCTCCCTAGGTGTACAGAAAAATGTGTGGAAGAAAGTGCCTTCAAGTCACAGCCAATTTATGGTGATCCCTTATGGGGGTTTTTAAGACAGGAACCAAGCAGAGGTGGTTTGCCATTGCCTGCCTCTGCAGCGCATCCCTGGACTTCTTTGGTGGTCTCCCATCCAAGGACTAACTAGGGCTGGCTTGGCTTAGTTTCTGAGATTTGACAAGATTGGGCTAGCCTGGGTCATCCAGGTTAGAGCCATAGAGAAAAACAGCAGCTTATAACTGAAAAGCCCCCTGCCACCCCAAAAACCCTCCCCCAATTAGGACAGAGTATCTTCATCGTTCTTGGGATGATGACAACATTTGGGAATCACTTGGGGCAAGGGGGAGGGAGAGAGTGGTGTAGTGGTTAGAGTGTCAGTCTGGGATCTGGGAGGCCTGAATTAAAATCCCCACTCTGCTATGGAAGCTTTCTGGGCGACCTTGAGCCAGTCACACATGCTCAGACAGTCCTACCTCACAGGGGTGCCATGAGGATAAAAATGGAGAGGGAAAGGATGTCAGCCATGTTGGGACCCCATTAGGGAGAAAAGCAGCATATAAGTAAAATAAATAAAATGAGGAAATTTGCCTGATCAAACTTCTGCAGTTTCCTGGAGGGGAGATCTAGGCAGAAAAAATGACCACTACCAATGATCTATTACCCCCAACTTGTAACTGATAATATGCAAGCAAGGAGGACTCTGTCTTGGTCCAGGCAAATTAACAGCAGCAACAACAAAAGCTTTGAAGGCTGAGACTCCCATCCCTGCTGGTCTCCTCACCTGAGTGCAGACTGTTCTCTTTGGCAGTGGTGCTGTTGGTCAGGTAATCTTCTTTGCAAACAAACTTGTTCTCGTCAATGATATAAAGTTCCTCGCCCGTGGAGAGCTGTTTGTTACACATCATACAGGTGAAACAGTTCAAGTGAAAGACTTTGCTGCGAGCTCTCCTGACTAAGTCGCTGGGAGAGATGCCCTGGGCACAGCCTGCGCACTTGGTACCAAAACACCTGGAAGGGGAAGGAGGAAAACAGAGGAGAGGTGAAACTGACTGGAGACGCAGGAGCGCTTCAGACTGATCAGGGCTGCAAACCCCAGGCGTACAGTTCCTCAGGAGTAAGCTGGCTGGAAGCAGTAGACTTATTTCTGGCATATGTAGAATCAGACCACACATCTTGCACATTAAATTCAATGTCATGCGCAGAACAGCAGGACAGAATAATTCAATTCCTACAAACCATAATATGGCTTCCCCCCCAAAAAAAATTGAGCCAGACATAGCTGGGTTTAGCCCTTTAATTTCATTGTAATGTTTAATAAAATAAAATAAAATTAGGGAAAATTTGAGATAAACCTGCATGCAGCCATCACGTCACATGTATATGTTTGTATCCTGTTTAAATTAATTACTACTGGTTTTCCAATCGCTAGGCTGAATTGGAATCTCCAATTCATCCAAAATTACATACTCAGATGGGGTGTGTTCGTGTGGATAGATACTACCCATTGTGACTAAGGCCTTTTATGCAAGGCTGTTTCCCTTGTGGTCACCCCCCCACACATTACTTTGGCACTTTGTTTTGATTATGCATGCCTTTTCCAACGTTCAGAGGTCGCCTCGCTCTCCCCACGTGTTTCTCCTGTGTTTTCTGGATGCTCTTTAGCCAGTGCCAGGAGGCAACATCAGGGGAAGGCCTCAGCCTCTGTGCCCTGTTGTTGGCCCTCCAAAGGAACTGGTGGGCCACTGTGTGAGACAGGATGCTTGGACTAGATGGACCCTCACTGGTCTGATCCAGCAGGGCTCTTCTGATGTTCTTACGATGTCCACATCCATACTATTTATTAACCATCGTCATTTTGACCAGGTGGTTAAAGAGCAATAAGAGGCAATTAATCATTAATTTCGGCAATGTGCCCTAAGAACATAACAAAACAGAGGGATAAGAAATGCAGGGATTCAAGCTTCCATCTTGGATGTCTTAGTCCTAGACTGTACTGATCAAAGGTGGGAGAAAGACACTCTGCCGATCCTCTGGTATCCCCCCCCCCTTTCTCTCTTATGATTCTAGAAGCAAGATCTGGGTAGAAAAGGAGAGAGCTGTGGTTATTGGTTATTTGTGCAAAGGAAAGAGGGAAAAATCCTTAAGATTGGTTTGCCTTGTCTCTTCTACATGTGGTGGCTGAATATGTGAAGGGAGTCCCACCAGTGTAAAGTCACAGGTCTGTGTGAATGGGAATGTTTTGTGGGTGTTATCTATCTATACTCCACCTTTCTATCAATTGGTCTCCAAGCTGGCTAAGCAACAAATATTAAAACAGCATTAAATCTTTAATCAAAAAAATATTTGGGAGGGAGGAGAGAGATATAATCAAGCAAAATAAAGGATTGCCAACTTCCTGGAGGAAAAAAATATATATCTTGACCCTTAAAAGAGGATTAAAGGTATGTTATTTACTGGGTGATATTATTTGCCTCCATGCCATTTCCGCACATGAGGCGTCCGTTAAAGGGACAGGACATTTTTATCCAGGCCTGTTGGTAACCCTAGCAAAACATCAACACAAGAAGCTTTTTTGGCTTCTGTCAGAAATAGATATATTCAAGCACCAGCACAATATCTATCATTCATAGAGCTGAACAAGCAAAGGAGAGCTTTCACACAAGCAAGATGCTCCGCCTTACCTTCGGCAATTTTACAAGGCAGATTTAAGAAGCTTCCATTAACAGAATGGGTGTGCCCTTGTAAGTCGGGGGAATTGGAGTCTATAGGGCATGTTTTGCTCAGGTGCTTCTTCTATGAGGAAGCTCATTGTAAGCTAATCATTCCCCTGCTCAGCCAAATCACAGTCAGCTCAGATGAAGGGAGAATTAAGAGTCTCCTCTGGGAAGGGAATGTCCAGATGGCAAAACAGGTAGCCACATTTTGGGCAATAGCATATAAAGTTCGACCCCTAATGTTGGGCAATTAGATTAAATCTTAAATTGCAATTACATTAAATCTTAATTTGATCAATTTTAGTATATTATAAATTATTTGGAAATTTTAATTAGGAATGTTTTTTGGTTGAACTGCTGTAATTTTTCACCTTTTGTATAAATGACATGTGTTTTTACTGGCTTATGCTGTATTAATAATAAATCTCAATCTGAATCAACACAGGAAGAAGGGGGGGGGGTAAAGTTCACCTGGTGCCTAAAAGGTAAGTGAATATGTTTGAGGTGGGCATTTCCAAAGAGAAAGTGCCACCACAATAAAGGCCCTGGTCTCCAGAACCCTCCTAACTAACCTCTGAACATCAACGGAGTGCCTGGCGATCTCAACAAAGGGGCCGATTTCTATGAGTTTCAGATCTGTGATGACTCCATTCACACACATTAAGTCATCCTTTGGAATGACCTTAAGAGATTGGATGGCAGAACACCAGGACCATGAGATGTTAACAGGCGGGTGAATGTCGGGCAGTCAATTGTCTGTTCCAAGAGGTGGTCTGGAACTAGATAGATGTCCTAGCAATTGGAATGGTTCCTAATTAGAGGAAACAAGCTGAGGGGCAGTGAAGAATCATGACAGGAGGGAATTGTTTGGAAATCCCACCCCACCAGTTCTTTCACTCCAGGATTCTTGAAATTGACCTTAGTTTGAGCAAACCCATTCCTTGCCAGGGCTCCTCCCCTTTGGGTATCAGCTGCTCTGAACACTCCACCTCTCTTAAAGCATGCTCAGTCCTCAGCAGACCAGTTTCTTGGAGGTTCCCCTTTTCCTTTTGGTTCGTTTACAAAGTCATATTTGTCTGCATGAGAGAGCCAGCGTGGTGTGGTGGTTAAGAGCGGTGGTTTGGAGCAGTAGAGTCTGATCTGGAGAACCAGGTTTGATTCCTCACTCCTCCACATGAGTGGTGGAGGCTAATCTGGTGAACTGGATTTGTTTCCCCACTCCTACACACAAAGCCAGCTGGGTGACCTTAGGCTGGTCACAGCTCACCTACCTCACAGGGTGTCTGTTGTGGGAAGGGTGAGGGAAGGTGATTGTAAGCTGGTTTGATTCTCCCTTAAGTGGCAGAGAAAGTCGGCATATAAAAACAAACTCCTCTTCTTCTGCATACCTGTGTGTGTGTGTGTGTGTGTGTAAAGTGCTGTCAAGTCACAGTCGACTTATGGCGACTCTGTAGGATTTTCAAGGCAAGAGATGAACAGACGTGGTTTGCCATGGCCTGCTTCTGCACAGGGGCCCTGGACTTCCTGAATAGTCTCCCATCCAAGTACCAACCAGGGCCGACCCTGCTTAGCTTCTGGGAGCTGGTGAGGTTGGGCTAGCCTAGGCCATCCAGGTCAGGGCCCACATACCAGTAGAGTTCCTCAAGTAGGTAGGGAGCCCTACCTTGTCTGTGGTTGGCCCCAGGGTGTGGCTTTGATCATTCACACAGGGCCAATCTACTGTTAGATATAGCCACAGGGAGGGTTTGGAGTTTTATTATTATTATTATTATTATTAGTTATTCCACTGCTGTTTCATTGAGCACACTCATAGTCTACAGCCGCCAGTGGCCATGAAAGTTGGACAAGCCAGGATTTCATTGCAATTATGTGCAGGATCAGCAACTGTTTTCTCTATGAGGGTTCCTGTGCAGCTCAGCAGCTGAAGGTGGCTGGCTGTCACTGCCTCCCACCATGCTGGATTATGTTTCTCCTGCTAAATATCTGCCTGTCTTGGAGATGCTATAAACCCCGAAGGCCCACTGGGGGAAAGATCAAGCGATGCATTTCAAACAGTTTGAACAGAGGCAAACTTCAGCCAATGTGGTGTAGTGGTTAGAATGTCAGACAGGGATCTGGGAGACCCAGGTTCAAATTCCCACTCTGCCACGGGTCAGTCACACACTCTCAGCCTCACAGGGTTGTTGTGAGGATATCAGGGAAGAGGCGAACCATGTAAGCTGCTTTGGGTCCCTGTTGGGAAGGAAGGAGAGGTATAAATGAAATAAATAACTTAAAAAATAAAGCAACCAGGACAGGTTTGTTCTCAGGGATTTTTGGTACAGAAACCCACATGGTCTTTATAGGATGCCAGCAGAATGGGAAGGAAGACAGCAGCCTTCCTGGACTTCGGATAGAATCATAGAGTTGGAAGGGCCACACAGTCCATCTAGTCCAACCCCCTGCTTAATGCCCTGCTGTGTAGAAGAAGGCAGTTTTAATCTGCTGTTCCCCTGGAAAAGGGACTAAATTCATTTTTTTAAAAGTCACAGTAAAGAGGTGCAACAAAGGCAAGATATTGCAAGAAGCAGGGCGGAAATTGCTCTGTGATGAATAAGGATGGGGCTGGAAAAGACACCCAGAGAAGAGACAGTGTGGTTCAGTGGTTAGAGAACATTGGAGGGAGGAAACGGGTTCAAATACCTGCTTGGTCATGAAGGTCAGTGGTTAAGATGGGGCTGCTCACTACCTTACTTCACAGAGTCATTGTGAGGATAATGTGGAGAAAGGGGGAACTGCGGATACAGCCTTGCATTCCCTGGAAGGTGAGATAAAAATGTGATGTTGGGTGTGTATCAGGCCAGGAGGAGAGGAAGGATGCAGCTGAAGAGCCCCCATAGATACCAGGGGGACTGTATCAACCCCACCGCCTCCTTCAGCCCAGCTAGGCCTTTCTCCTTTCAGCATCATTTTACGTACTGTGAATATCTGCTGCTAGAGTGAAGGAATTCTTCTTTGCATGCATTCTGAAAGGGATATAATACTTTCCCATTTGCATTGGGCCCCAAGATCTAAGTCTGTGTGTGTGTGTGTGTGTGTGTGTGTGTGTATATATATATATATATATATATATATATATCTCACCTGATTGTAAATTGCTTTGAATACATGCCAGAAAAGCAAGCACGCGCATGTTTTTAAACGGATTGACAATTCACTTTCATCATATGGAAGGTGGGCAGAAAAGGGGATTTCGAATAGAAGATCCGAAGCCACGGGCTTGCACCAACTTCCACCCAGCCACAAAGTAAGCTAGATGGTCTTAGGCACCCTGCCCTCCTTCCAGCCTTTCTTCTTCCCCACCCATTCCTTCCTGCTTCCTGTTACCTCCCTGCCCAGAAGCAGGCTGGCTATTTAACTTTCAGGGAAATTTCCCGGTGGGCCCTGCATGGCCAGGAGCAAGCAGAGCCAAGTCCTAGCAACTCTGCCCAAGCCTCAAGGGAGGAGGAAGAGGAGGTGGAGAAGGAGGAGAAGAGTTGGTGTTTATACCTCGATTCCCCTTACCTTTTAAGGAGTCTCAAAGCAGCTTACAATCATCTTCCCTTCCTCTCCCCACAACAGACATCCTGCGAGGTAGGTGGGGATGAGAGAGTTCTGAGAGAACTGTGACTGGCCCCAAAGTCACCCAGCAGGCTTCGTGTGGTGGAGTGGGGAAACCAATTCGGTTCACCAGGCTAGAGTCTGCTGTTCATGCGGGGAATCAAACCGGTTCTCGAGACTAGAGTCCTCCGCTCTTACCCACCACACCCAACTGGCTCTCTTAGCCAGGATCCCTCCTCAGCCATGGCAGCGGCTGACCAACCCCCTCCTCCCGCACTGCTTCTGGTTGGGGGCACGATGCTGTGGGGGAGCTGATGCCCCTTGCCGGCCCCACTGAGCTGAGAGGCAGGGGTTGCTCAGCATGACTTGCTCCAGGGCCAGCTGCCCTGCCCAGTCTGCTCCTGCCCTTGCCCCCTGCCTGTCTGCCTTTCTGGCTTACTCTGGCACTGTGGGCATTGGGGGTATCAGCACCCCCCTTCCCTTTTGGCCTCGAGTACCGCCCTGGGTTCCTGGGGGTGGTTTGGCATTCCCTTCACGACCCCTCCTGCCTAACCAACATTTTATATTTTGTATGTATTTTAACTCTGTTTTTAAAACTCTTTGGAAAATTTGTAATGATATGTTCGGGAGGGGGGTAATTTTAATGGTCTTATAATGCAGTTGTACACATTTGTATAATGTTTTTGAATGTAGTTTTATCATGTATGTTTTAAATTGTCAGCCGCCTTGGTGGCCACTGTAAGGGCAGAATGGCGGGATATACATTTTGTCAATAACAATAAATAGTAACTTTTTTAAAAACTGAAAGCATCATGTCCCCTCCCTGCCATGGGTCTAACATAGTTGAAATCCAGTGCTTCAACTCAAATGAGTTGCAGACGGGGGTGGGTGTTAATGGTTAGAGTAGCAATAGCGACCAGGGGTCAAAACCCCCCCCCCCCATGCCATGAAGCTTACTGCATACTCTGTCAACCTAACCTACCTCACAGGGATGTTGTGAGGAGAACACCATGCATAACTCCCTGGGCTCCCAGAAGGAAGGGTGGTATAAAAATAGACTGGATAATTGAATAAATGCAGTGAGGTCAGGGTAGTAATTTTGCAAATGGAAGAGACATAAGATCCTGTCTGATTAATATTTCTGGTTTCAGAAATATAGCTTCCCTTTCTACAAAGCTGTGTGAATTCCCTCATAATTTAACAGAAATCTAGACAAAAGCCAACTCTAAAAAAAACCCAAAACTTTGCTCCTTACTGGTTTCTGACAGAGGCCTTGTCAACATCCATCAAAACCCTTCCAGGTGTGGAATGGTGAACAGAAATGTTTTAGCAATAGCAATGTCTACATAGATATTTTTGGACAGACCACAGATGAGTGGCCCTGAATATTTTTTGGGAGGGTTGTTGTTCTTACAGCAAATCAAACCTCTTTCAATATGTTCTAGGATAAATGAAGCCTTCTTTAGATAGTGAAATTTCCAATCAAATAGGATTGCTGCCATGGTACCGGATGCTAATCCTGCTCCTCTGAAGCCAAAATAGCTACAGGTCTCAGTCCCAGTGCTGGTGACAGTGAGCATTAACTCAGAAGTAAGTCCCATGGATATCTATGGGGCTTTACTCACTAGTGAGTGTGGACTCCTAAATTCATGTATTGTAAGTAAGTTTCATTGGGATGCATGAAGTTTCATTGGGACGCAGAGGCAGGTGATGGCAAACCCCCTCCAAACATCTCTTGCTTTGAAAACCCTACAGGGTCGCCATAAGTCAGCTGTGACTCAATGGCACGCGCGCACACACAGAGGGCTTGCATCTGAGTAAAAATGGCATGTAGGCCGGAGCTAATGTTAGCAGGAGGGGAGCCAGCATCTTCAACAACAATGAAGAAGAAGAAGAGTTGGTTTTTATACGCCGACTTTCTCTACTACTTAAGGGAGAATCAAACTGGCATGCAATACCCTTCCCCTCCCCTCAACAGACACCCTGTGAGGTAGGTGGGGCTGAGAGTGTGACTAGCCCAAGGTCACCCAGCAGGCTTCTTGTGTAGAAGTGGGGAAACCAACCCGGTTTACCAGATTAGCCTCCGCCTCAAGTAGAGGAGTGTGGAATCAAACCCGGTTCTCCAGATCAGAGTCCACTGCTCCAAACCACTGCTCTTAACCACTACACCACACTGGCTCACATAAGATACCACAGACTGCAATCATTTGATTCTTATGGCACACTATTTCCACACTTTCCACCGCTACAAAAATACCAAGTGTGGACGTCTTTTGTCCCCTCCCTTCCATTAGATCACTGGTTCCCAACCGGGGGTCCATGGACCCCCAGGGGTCCATGCGAGCTAAATTAAGGTCCGCGAAACAAAGTTATAAACCCATAATAAATTAATATTTTCAATTAAAAGTTCTCTATTATAAAAATGTATATTCAAATATTATTCTAAGTTTAATGTTTAACTAACAGGTATGATTAAAGTTTATTTTCAAATTATCAGAATTTTTATTTTGAACCTTGGGGTCCCTGCACCGAACAAAAAAGTCCTAGTGGTCCCTGGTCAAAAAAAGGTTGGGAACCACTGCATTAGATACATTCCATGCAGCACTCGACCCAGAGTTGCACCGGCATCTAAGAACCTGCCTACCCCACCCTGTCTGTTGTTTCAAACCGTCCATCTGTTCTTCTTCAGCAGGAGCCCATTTTACAGATGCAGAAAAGCGAGGCTGAGAAGGACTTGCCCCCAACCTCATCTTATTCTCCCCCCAACTTTTCTGTCTTGCCTTAGGAGCACTTTTAATGCCCCCGCATTAAATTTCCATAGTCCAGAGAACGCACAAAGGGTTGAAGGTGTTCTGGAAGTCCTGGGTTCAAATCTCGCCATGAATTCCTCATGAAAATAAACTAGGGATGACTGTGGAGGACTGTTTTCTAGGTACGATTTCACTACAGGAGAAGAGAAACGATCTTCAGAGATTGGCAGAGAACCTTTGCTGCCCCCCCCCACATCATTAACTAGCTACAAGATGCAGCTAATACACACAGGGAGGGTTGTGGTAGGAGATGAAGCCCTGTGCTCAATTACATCGGACTAAGTCACACTGAATTCAGCAGAATTTACTTCAGAGTAGACATGCCGAAACGTGCTGGCCTATGCATATATGCTCCCTTCAAAGTAAAAGAGAACAAACTTAAAGCTATGTCATTGTTGGCTGGTTCAGTGTTTGATTAGGGTCATTCCTGCTAATAATAATTGAGAGGCCCTGTGATATAGTGGTTAGAGCACTGGACTGGAATCAGGGGGACCCAGGTTCGAATCCCCACTCTGCCACGGAAGCTTGCTGGGTGACCTTGGGCCAATCACACTCTCTTCACCAAAGCTACCTCACAGGGTTGTTGTGAGGATAACAAACGGAGGAGGGCAGAAAGGAGGAAGGATGGGGAAAATGTCAGGAAGAATGCCAGGACTCATAACCACATAACTTGGACCGGCTTCATACCGTCTGAGTCAATGACTGCCCATCCCGCGGATACATCTGTAGGGGAGGGGGGCCTCTCTGCCGCCCCCGCCCTCTGCCCAGGAGCCAGGAGTGCCGGCTGCTTGGCTTCTTTCCCAAGTTCTGTCCAGATCCAGCTGCTCTTCTGGATCCCTCCCCTGGAAAGCAATGAATCAACTGGATCTGGCCGCCCCCGCCCCTCCCCAGCCGTGGCTGTCAGTGGTCACCAGTGACCTGGAAAGAGGCCTGGACTGCCAGCTGGCCTCAAGGGTGGGGCCCCCGCCTCTTGGAGCTCCGCACCAGGCAACCTTCTTCTGCAATGCAACGCATAGTGAAATTGTGGAACTCCCTGCCCCAGGATGTGGTGTGGCGATGGCTGCCAACTTGGAAGGCTTTAAGAGGGGAGTGGACATGTTCATGGAGGAGAGGGCTATCCATGGCTACTGGTCAAAATGGCTACTAGTCATGATGCAGACCTATTCTCTCCGGGATCAGAGGAGCAGGCCTATTAAATTAAGCGCTGTGGAGCACAGGCAGGAGGATGCTGCTGCAGCCGTCTTGTTTGGGGGCTTCCGAGAGGCACCTGGTTGGCCTCTGTGTGAACAGACTGCTGGACTCAGTGGGCCCGGGTCTGATCCAGCAGGGCTTTTCTTATGTTCTTATGACATGTGCATGGAGGAGAGGGTTATCCACGGCTACTAGTCCAAATGGCTACTAGTCATGATGCAGCCTGTTCTCTCCAGGATCAGAGGAGCAGGCCTATTATATGGGGTGCTGTAGAGCACAGGCAGGGCAATGCTGCTGCAGCCGTCTTGTTTGGGGGCTTCCCGGAGGCCCCTGCTCGGCCCCTGTGTGAACAGGCGGCTGGACTTGGGGGCCCGGGTCTGATCCAGCAGGGCTTTCCTCAACCTCTGGAGCTCTGGGCTGGTTCTGCAGCCGGGCTGGGCTCCCCGGCAGCGCCAAGCCCCGAGCCCTGGCTCCCGTCTGGGGGCCCCCTCCACTCGGCTGGCAGCGGGGTCGCCCTGTCCGACAGGAGACCCCGGGCCGGGCTTGGGTGCGCTGACTCGGGGCCCTCTGGGGTCCGTCGGCAGCCGGACTCACCGGGCTGCGTTTGGCGGGTGGGGTGGGGGGTCAACCCTGGCAGACCCCTCTCCCTCTCCAGCGGGGGAGGAGGCCTTTCTCCGCCCCTCGCAGTGGACCAGACCGGCCCAGAGGAGGAGCGTTGGGGCCCGTTCCGACGTGCGACGGGAGACCCGGGTTCCGAGAGCAGCCGCTCTCCCGCTGGGGCAGGATCCCGGCGCTCCGGACTCGGGTCCCGAAAGGGCGGGCCCCCACCTCGCCTGGGCGGGTGTCAGAGAGCCCCGCAGCTCATTCACACGCCGCCTTTCTGCCTCGACTCGGGTACAATGAATGGACACTAACCGTGCACGGAATAGAACGTGTACACCCGCAGGTGGGTACACGTGGAGAAGGGCGGTTGTACGCACACGGGACGCGCAAGGACCTCACTTTCGGTCAACGTGACGGCTCCTCTTTAAGCCGACGGTCAATTCCCGAGAGGCCAAACCCGGCCGAAGAGAAGACCCCTTTCCAGGGAGCGCATTTGGGGGACAGTGAAAGCAGGGGAAGGCGCAGCCCCGATCCTATGCGTGCCAATTGGGCGAGCCCAAGGTGACTTACTCCCGGGTTGTAAAGGCGGCGGCTGTAGGAGGGACGGCCTCCCTGGCCCGGATGTAAGCGGAGCTAGAAGCGCGTGGGAGCGATCCTAAGCGGGTCTGCGCAGGTTTCTGTTTTGGTCTACTCAGTGGCGCTGGCGCCCAGGAAAGTCTTCCGAGGATCGCCCGGTGTGTGTGGTTCCATCACGGCTCCTATCCTGGGACCGACACTGGGAGCTTCCGCAGTTACTTGAAAGTAGACCCCCTTGGAACTGCAATCCCAAGCCAGAACGCACGTTGGGCACAGTCGGGTTTACTCATCAAGAAAATGGGCACCAAGGGGCATTCTGGTTTGGGATTGCAGTTCCGGAGGATTTACTTTCAAGTAATTGCGGAAGGTCATCGTGACCCCCTTGTGCCACTGCTGCGTATCCTGCACTGGGAAATGGGCGGCATGCAGACTTCTCCATCTCGATTTTCTGGCCATCCGGCTAGAAGCGGGGAAGGGAGGGGAAGGGTCGCGATCCAGAGAAAGTTGAGAACTTTTTACGCCCAGCTGACCCGAACAGGGACACCCCACGGAGGCAGCTCCTTGGACACGTTCAAGGCGCTTCAGCCGGATTTGGGCGCGCCGCATCTTCAAGCGCCTTCGGATAAGCGGCCACCGAATTGGGCAGAGACATATTTCGGAATAAAAACCTTTTATTGCAAGGGGCAGGGAGGGAACCGTGCAGCCAGGGCTGACGACAGCAGGCCATTTATGCACGGGGGGTTTTGCCTTGGGTTTGCCGCTCTCTCTTTGCCCGGCCCCCCCATTCTGACTGGGGGCTGACTGGGGAGTTTGGAGCATTGGGATGGGGAAAATGTGCGTCGAAAGACCGGCACATCCAAGGCAACACCTCCCGTGCATGGCTGGCCCTGGGTTTGCAACCGGATCCTGGCCGGCGACCTTGACTCGGGAGCGAGTTTACAGTGACTCGGGGCTAGCCCACCTGCACACCAGGGGATCGGGGCCTCCGGCCTTTAGCTCCGGACTCCCCGCGCGCTCCTGGGGCCCCGGCGCCCTCGGAGAAGGCCGGGCTCTTCTGGGCCGCCGCAAACCCGCCAGGGGCGCCCCAGCGGAGGGCCCGGGGACCCAAACCTCACCCCCCCCCCGGCCCCAGGACGGGCCGGGCCGGGGGAGAGGCAAGCACCGGGAGGGGAAAGCGGGGAGCCGCCCGTGGGTTTGGGGGCGCCTCCGGATAAAAGCCAGCTTGGGGGGCTTTTTCCTACTGGGTTTTTTTTTGGGGGGGGGGTCCTGCAGAGAAAAGGGAGAGGCACCAGACCGACCGAGAACTTGCTTTAAATGCCTCCCCCAAACCCCTTTGCGCCTTTTAAAAACCAATCCCGGCCTTTACTTCTTAAAACACTTTTCTTTCTCTTCTTCTTCCTCGGCTTCTTCTCTGTTCAACCATCAGGGTTCTCGGTGTTTTCCTTGCTAAAATTTTCTTTTCTTCTTGCGATCCCCTTTTTCACCCTCTCCCCCTTAGATCTTTCTCAAATGTCCGCTTTCCTCAACACCCGAGTTTCGCTCCCTCCATTTCCCCCCTCCTTTCCCCTTCTTCTCGGCTTTCTTCCCTTCATCTTTTGGCTTCTTTCTTCTTTCCTTTCTCTCTTTCCTTTGCCCTCTTTTCACAGGAATCCTAATCTAAACACACTCTTTACTCAGGTCTACTCAATCCGCCTTACTCCCAGGGAAGCGCTTTTAAGAGTGCACTGTTAGCCACCCGACACGATGATTCTCGGGTTCAGTCTTTCCGATCCCCCTTTCCTTTTCGCCGCTTCTTCTTCGTTTTATCTCTATTTTTGCAACGGACTTTGATTTTTCGAGTCAGTTTCCAAGCGCTGGTCAATTTCACTCCTCATAACCCCATTCAACATAAGACCGGGGTTCTCTCCCCCCCACCCCAAAGTCTGAGCCCTCTCACGCTTTGGACACCCTGCATCAGTTAAACCCCCCCCCCCATCCCGATTAAAAAAAGTGCGGCTGTTTCCGAGCCCGGGTGTCTGCAGTTGGAAGAAGATTTAGGCGGGGTGCAAAGTGGATTGCCAGATCTACTGGAGATGGGAGGATTATTTTTTTAAAGTGTGGGGACATCAATCACTTCCTCCTGGGGAAACACCTTTCCGTATTCAAATCCAGTTAACCCTCCAAACAAACACCCCGCTCGCCGTCGAGATAATGTTGGCACTTGAATTTAGCGAACACACAATTTCAGGTTTCTTTGCCTAACGCCTGCTTGGGCGGAGGGGGGGGGGGTGTTACGGGGGGCTTTCTTTTCTTTTTTAAAATTTTGTTTTTATTTTAAGACGCAAACGTGTGATTTCCTATTGAATCATAATTTCTGTCTACGGGATCCGAATCCACCGATTCGGATGAAAGCAAGGCTGTGCGTGTTTGTGTCTACCTAAACGATTTCGACGCCGCCGGAGTCCATTTTCAGTACGGGAGGGTCTCGCCAACCCCCCCCCCCGGAAACAGCGGCCTGTTCAGACCCCAAATCATGTAAAAATTGGGAATAAGAAAATTTAAATCCTCCTTAGACAGAGAGAAGTAAATTCAACCTTAAAAATAATCCCACCGGTTTCATTAGGAGAAGTGTATAATCGCAACGCGTCTTTAGTCCTGAATTTCGTGGGCTTTACTCTTTAGGGCCGCAAAGCCCAGCTTTGCCATCAAGGGATCTCGCCGCTCGACCTTAGAAACCCGTCACCTCGGAAGTAAGAACAAGCGAATTCACTCAGGCCCGCGCTCTAGGCAACTATGTAGGGGATCGTAGCCTGAGAAGGGCTTAACGCTGTCTGGACAGCGCCCTAAAAAAATTTTTTTTTTCTCCCCACCATAAAAATAAACCCAATTTCTCTTTCCCATCGGGTCACGTCTTGGATCTCGGGAAACGCTTTCCAAAGCCATTCGTTTTAGAAACGATTCTCAGGTTGGAAGTGTACAGGCCGCCTGCATTTCCAGCTGTAAAGGGCGTGTTTGAAGAAACAAGCTTTGCTGAATGTTTTCAGATTATTACTCTGAATGTTATTGTGAGGGTCCCGCCGAGAAGAAAAAGCGGGAGAAAATATATTATATTGAAAACGCTTCTCAGAAACCTTCGGTCACTCGTCTCCTTGCCCTCTTAGGCCACAATAATATTATCTGGGTTTAAAAAACGGGTTAATATTTTCCCTTTGATTTACTGAAAAACCATTCAACTTTTTTTAAAAAAAAATCTCAAGGATGTTAAAAACATCCTTTCTCCCTCTGGATGGAACGGCCACGGTCATTTATTTAATTTTCAGGGAGGGGAGGAAAGGGTGTTAGAAATATCCCTTACCGAATAACATCTCAATTTAAAAAAGACGAACCCTAAAGAAAAGAAGTGTCCCCCACGGAAAAGGGAACAGCAATTAAAGCAAGAAACAAAACAAACAAAACCCCTTTCTTTCATCCGAAAGTAGTGGTTTTTCTCTCCTCCCGCGTCCGGGTCCCTCCCCTGCGATTAAAACAGAAGGTCTTCCTCACCCCTTCCTCAGCTGCTGCAAATAGGAAAGGGAACTCCATAAAGCCTCAGAGAGAGTCAACATTTGAAATAAAAACCCGGGACTATAATTTTGCTTCATTCCAAGAGAAACTCACTTGGTAAAGAAACAGAATTAAAATAGATAACCCCCCCCCCACAGTTATTTAAGAAACAACCCGTGCCATCCTAAAAACCCATTCCTACAACCAAGGCCCATTAACTAGACCCGATCCGAATTCTGAGTAGACCTGCTTCGGATTGCTCTTCATTTTTTTAAAGTGGATCCTGTCCTTCTCTGACTCACCTCCGCCCCCTTCGGTTCCTGGTTTGTTTTCAGGAAGGGGAAGCAGGGCGGAAGAGCCCCCCCCCCGTGAAAAAGGGTCGCCGAGAGAGAGAGAGAGAGAGCCCCCGACGAACTTTGGGGAAGTTACTTCTTTGCCGGGTAAGGAAGCGGCGGTTTGATTCAAATCGGATCGCCTCCTCTTAGGGGGCCTGATTGACAGGTGAACAGATCCCTCCCCAACGAAGGCCCACCGACAAAGCAGACCCCCCCCCATTTCCCAATATTACTGGCATAGGAGTATTGTATTTTTTAAGCGAGGGCGCTGCAGGAAATGGCCTGGCTCTTGGGCGGCGCGTTTGCGGGCTCCCTCGGCAGGGTCTCCCCACTTCTCATCTGCGAGATTGATTGATTGATTGATTGATTGATTGCGAGAGAAAGAGATTCCGGCTCTGGCCTCTTTTAGGCGCAGTCCCGGGCGGAGGGACTCCAGACTACGGGTCTCAATAGGCTTAGGCGAGAGTAACGTTCCCGGGGCCCGCACCCTTACATACAACGTGCAACCCTGCGTCGTTTTGGAAGGTCAGCTCTCTCACACCAAGACGCCTGGCCTTGGAATGTCGCTGGTTGAAAAGCACTTTGCACAGGCTCAGAGGCGCTCTTGGCTGCCTCGCATCCCGCGACGCAAAACCTGGCTTTGAAATCCTAGCTGCTTTTTTTTTATGTGCGTGTATCATCTTTTGCAAGGAGCAATCACCCCCCCCCCGGTCACACACACACCCCCGTCTGTAACCTTGTCTAAAGAATCGCCTTTCGGTGGATGTGAAAAATGGGGGGGGGGGAGGGGGCGGCGGCAGATGGGTTTGTTAAAAGTGGGAGGTCTGGTTAAGGAAGGCGGCGGAAACGGAGGGGGAAAGGGGGGTGAGCAGGGAAGGGCCCCGATCCGGCTCGCGGGCTGCGGGCCTTACCTGAAGAAGTCGTTCTTGCAGTAGAGCTTCCCGTCGCGGGAGAAGCACTTCTCGGTCAGGTTGCATTTGCACTCGCAGCACTGGACGCACTTGACGTGCCAGGCCCGGTCCAGCACGTTCAGCAGGAAGCGGTCGAGGATGGGGCGCTTGCAGCCGGCGCAGTGAACCATCGTCCTGGGCGACTTTGGGGTCGGAGGCGCGGAAAGTCGGGGGGCGCACGGCGGGGAGGGAGTGGGGGGGGCTTCCCGAGACTAAAGCAGAAGGGCAACAAGAAAAACCAACGCAACGAAAGAGAAGCCCAGAAAGGGGGGGAGTGGCGAAGAGCCCCCCTCGGTTCCTAAAACGCCTGGGAGGGTCCGCCCAGGGGCTGGGGCTGGCCGCGATCCTGGCGCTGCTGCAGCCGGGTCCTGAGCTCCGTCGCCCCGAGCGGAGAGCCGCGGCGGTGCCCGAGCCGCCCCCCCCCGAGTGCAGAGCCGGCGGGGCCCCCAGCCCGGAGCGCGGTCCGGAGGCGCATCGGCCGCTTCAGCGCCAAGGCCGGCCGGGCGTCCCGCCGTTGAGGTAGAGCAGTCCGAGGTCCAAGTGCCGGGGGGCCAAGCCTGCCCGGCCCCCCGAAGGGACAACCCCACTCAAGGGAGAGGAGTCGGGGGGGGGCTTGCGTGTCCGTGCAGCGTTGCAAAGAAGGAGCGATTCGGTTTTCAAAGCAAAGGAGGGGGCAATAATTTGGGGAGGGGGCGGAAGATGCTGTTATATCAATAGAAGGATGTTCATAGTAGACGTCGGGGGCGGGGGGGAGGTCGCCCCTCGGGAATCTTCTCCTCTCCCCTCGGGTCTCTTTCTCGCGTGGGGGTCGTCACGCAAACACGCGCCCGCTCTTCTCCGGCGGTTCTTCCTCCCCCCTCCTTTCCCTTACAAAAACCCCTCTCTTCTCTTCGTTAAAAAAGAAAAGAAAAAAAGGGTACCTACCCCTATTGGGCAAAAAAGTCTGTCTCCTGGCCCATCGGGGCGGCTTTTGGCGCGGGGGGGTTCTTCGAAGGTGTCATCCAAGCGGGAACGTCCAAAAATGGATCCTCCTCCCCCCCCTCCCCAAAAGGACTTTGCAGGCTGGCGGCGGAGAGATGCGCCCCCTCGGCCTGGCCCTCTCCTCGGGGTGGGTGGGTGGGTGCGGGGGCGGCTGGCCTGGGCAGAGGGTCCCCTCCGGCTGGGGCTCCCGGCGTCTCCCTGCCGCTTCGGGCGGCCTCTGGCTAGACTGCATGTTGGCCACCGCCGACGGACCCAAGCCTTATGCACTGACCCCCTACGTCACGGCCCCCGCCAGCCAATCGGCGCCCCGCTCGCCCCTCCTGCCTCTTTCGCCCGCATCCGAGCATCCTTGTCGCGAGCGGGATGGTCCAGGCAGACCCTCTGATAGGGGGGATAAGAGGAGCGACCCGTTGCCAAAGGCTGGTACGTTTGGGGCAGGGTTTGCATTTGTGTGTGTGTGTGTGTGTGTGTGTGTTGTTGTTGTTTTTTGGGGGGGGGAAGAAGGATGGAATATAGTTTTTGGGAAATTATTATAATTCTTCTCATTTACAGTGGGTAGCCTGTAAATTTACAGTGGGTAGTGTTAGTGTTCTTCTTATTTACAGTGGGTAGTGTTAGTCTGTTTGCAGTAGTCAAAAAGGGCAAGAGTCCAGTCGCACCTTAAAGACTCACAAAAATATTTTCTGGTAGGGTAGGCGCTTTCGGGAGCCACAGCTCACTTCTTCAGATACAGCTCGAATGTGGATCTTCTTATTTAGTTCACCTTTCTTGAAGTTTAGGTTGGGGGGATCAGACCAGGTGCAAACCTAAAGAGGTTACAATGTATTAGAAAAGGGATTAAAAATCCCCAAACACCGGAGCGAGTTTTTAAAACAAATAATAATAATATTTTTTGGGGGGGGTATTTAGTGCTGTGTTTGAGGCGGGGGCGCTGATCCAATGGAGATGCTCTGTTCCTAAAAGCAGTTGCAAATATTTGAGAAAATGTATCGAGGTTTTTGCTGGAGTGGTTGCTATTCTCTACGTTGATTCGAAGAATGGGAGGGCGCTGAAGTCGATGTTGGATATGTCTCAAGAGTTGTAAAAAGTTCGTGCGTGAGATAGAATTTTTCGGGGCGGGGGATTTCACCCTACTATTGAATGCAACATTTTGTTTGCTTATACCCAAGAGAGCCTCGTCGGGAGGGGTGGGAAAGAAAGGCATGTCTCTCTATGTGTGATGTCTAGAACCTTGACCAGGAATGCTTGGACCGGAAAGTTATCCCCCGCGGTTGGCAACAGCACTCGCTTCCGTGGAAGCAACGGTTTAGGGTGGGGGGGAGAGATTCTGTCGCAATCGGGGGTCTCAGCCATGTAAAAGTGCTTAAAAGATTCAGCAGCGAGCCGAGCACGATTGAGGCGAGGTAAAGAAGGCAAGAGAAGGGAAAGGTATTTTGGGAGTGTGTGCCGAGGTGGTTCATTTTGGAAAACTTTACAGTTTTCTTCTCTGGCCACAAAGGTGACTTTAACACCTTTCTCTGTTTTTAAGGTGGTGGTAGAAATCTCCTTCCCCAAGCATGATGTTTTGAAGGGTTCCCCAAACCAACGCGGGATTTCATTCATTATCCATTGAAAAAAACAAAACAAAACTGTGGATTTTTTTCTGGAGGGTCTGCATAAAAATCAAAAGGAGGTGAATTTGGTTTTAGCTAGATTTGCTTTCCAAACTGATATGTCTATTACCTTTCCCCCCTAACCTCCTCCTCTGTTTGCTGCACTTAGTATGGTTTGGAGAAACCTGCAAATATATAATGTTGTGTGTGTGTTGGGTGATACTTTTCTTTAGAAATTGGTGGACATTCAAACCCTGCTAATCCAGATAACACTTGTTGGGGAGGGGTGCTCCCCCTTTCCCGTGTCATCTGTCCATTCTGACCATTCCTAAAACCCAGAGATCCCCCCCGTTTTAGAGAGAGAAACTTCTGAGACAGCTTTTTAAAGAAGAAAACTAAATTTAATTTGCCCCCTCCAGGACACAACTCCCCCTCCTCAAACAGAAGATTAAAAAAATCCATTCTATTTTTTTAAATAATCCAGTTGTCTGGAGGCAAAGAATTTCACATGTAGACGAGAAGTCTCACACTTTTCGAATGAAATTGTCTCTTGGAATGAAAACAGAGACATAATTTGATAGGTAGATTTTTTAAAAATTCCGCTAACTAGGAAAATTTATGGGAATAAAGGAATCGAAATTGTGTAAATCTAATTATCTGTTGAGTTTCAAGCCATTTCCGTTTTTTTATTTTTTAAATTATTTATCTTTTTGACGCAGCATCTTTGTTTCATGTTCGAACTAAAACATTACCCTGTTCTTACAAATCTAGATTTTCTCTAAATCAGGCACTATGAAATAAACGATTTTTACCTTCGTGTAAGAATGCTTATGATTGGGGGTCGGTTTCCGAAACTGGTTAAAACCAGATGAACAGAATTAAAACGAAAGGTGCTTTTGAAAATGACTCTTTAGCCGCTTTTCTCGGTTTGGAGAACGTTTAAAAAAACAAAACTGTTCGGGCTTAAATCTATTGAAGAGGTTTAGACTAATCGGCATACATCAGTTTGCATCCGGTGCCCTTTCCTGCAAATTTTTAAGGGTCTTCGGTCGCTTCGGAGCCTTGCAGAGAAAGCGGCCCGTTTCCCCCTCCCCTCCTCATTTGCCAGGGCTGATCCGAGGAAGATTCAGCTTCTTTTCCAACCAGATTCACAAACGAGCGAACCCGGAGTGACGCCTCTTCTATACACTCCCCCGGTCTAAACATACTGCTGGGGGAAAGGGTGCCTTGCTTCCTTCCTTCCCCGCAAAATGCAATTGGATTCCAAACTGCGAGTTGCAGGAAGCAACCCTTAAACAGGCCGACTCAGAAGGAAATCCCATTTTATCCACCGGGGCTTACTCCCAGGAAAGTTGTGTGTGTGTGTGTGCAAGGATTGCGGGGCTAGGACGGCACGCCCAGATCCCATAGCCCGACCAGCAGTCTAGTTCAGTTTAGTTTAGACGCTGGTGATCTCAGTTCAGGGGGTTGGAGACCCGCCGGTCACGTCCCGGGGGCTGGTTGCCAAAGCCGGGTCTGCCAGCAGCTCTCCAGGCGTCCAAACGCGGCATCCTTGCCGGCGGAGTCGCTCCCATCCAATTCGGTGAGATTTACTCCTGGGGAAACTTCTGTGAGCCAGGGGGAGTTCTTTTGGCGCGTGGGGGTGGTGGTGGTGGGTGGTGGGTGGTGGGTGGGGGTTGCCAGAAGGAAGGAAGGAAGGAAGAGAATAGCAAGAGGGAGAGAAGGAAAGAAGGGGCAGAAGCAGGCGGGCCCTTCCTCGTTGGCTCCAGCCGGCCCTCCTCTTTCTAGCCCCCCCACCCCGGTTGGCCAGCCGAGGGGGGGGCGTTGGGGGGGCGAGTCTCTGGTCTGGAGTGGGATGCAGAAGCCCAGTTTCAACGACCTAGAAGCCTCGGGGAGGGGTCCTTCTCCTCCTCCAAGAAAGCCCCCGGGGGCATGGCGCGCCTCGGAGATGCCCCCGGGGGCTTTCTCGGAGGAGGAGAAGGACCCCTCCCCGAGGCTTCTAGGTCGTTGAAACTGGGGGGCTGGAAAGCACACAAGCCTGGGCTCGCGAGGGTCTCGGAGCATCTCCAGAGTCTTCTTCTGCCGCCTGCTTGGGGTGGGGGGTCTCACTGCGGTGGGGATGGAGCGGACGGGCTTCCAGGGAGGGGGCGAAGACCCTCTGCCCTCGCATGTAGGCAAGGGGAGGTGGAAGGAGGGGCCGGATCCGAGAGGGAGGGAGGGGCCCGATCCATTTGGATCTCGCAGCCGGCTTGGAAGCTCCTCGCCGCGGCAGAAGCCCCGGGGAAGCAACGAAGGTGTTTACTCAGAAGTCAGCTCCACGGAATCAGTGCCATTTGTCCCTAAGCATCTGTCACGCAGAGTAACAGCCCGCCTGGCACCCTGCTCTTAGGTCTATTCGTCCAGAAGTTAGTCCCTCTTGGTTCAGTAATGATTACTCTCGAGTAAGTATGCAGGACCCAATCCTGCGCCATAGGGGGCCTCAAGTTCTGGCTACTCCCTCTGCCTAACCCTAAAATGGGGAGGATAAGGATGGTCTACTTTGCAGGGTTGCTGTAAAGCAGAGATCCCCCTGCCATGACTTCCCTTGGCACCTGCCAAGCTTTCCAGAAAGTGGGTGGGGCCACTGTAAGGCAGGGCTTGTTATTGGCTGCCCCCATTCAAATGAAAGTCATTTCCCTTGGAGGATTAGGAGGATTGGGGGGCACCGGGGCTTTCCTTAGCCAGTGGGTAGTTTCAGGCTTTCCTTCTTCCCGGGAGATGCAAGGAGGGAGGAATTCCCTTT
The DNA here is from genome assembly GCF_029931775.1 of Euleptes europaea. NCBI lineage: Eukaryota > Metazoa > Chordata > Lepidosauria > Squamata > Sphaerodactylidae > Euleptes > Euleptes europaea. The sequence goes on along the minus strand of NC_079330.1, from coordinate 32,889,071 downwards.
GGCTCCACCTCCTATAGCAGCTTGGTTGGGTTTGGCTCCGCCTCCTGTGGCAGTCATTTTGGGGTGGGGCTCACTGTTGGAAATATCTCTTCGTCTTGATATTTCCGATTAATTAGCGAAGTGCCCTAGGCTTAGCAAACAGCGGAAGATTCCACGTGGGCGTGCATGTTGGAACCAAAGAAAGCAACAGGCTTCTTTCTAATCAAACTAAACTCATTTATTATGGAAATACAGTTTGATAGTAAAGAGACAAGACAAGTCCCCTAAACTAAACCAACTTGCTAAGTTTCAAAGTATAGGAAGGTCTCCACTTTCCTCTCAGAATTCCAAAGATGCCCACGGGCTCGAGAAGGTTTAGGGAAGGCTGCTGTAAGGTGTCTGCAAAGACTTTTGAACTGAAAGTGCCTCATAAAATATTATAAGTTGGATCCTACCATCTTTTCTGGGGGCCAAAAGGGCGCTTTTTCACCACCACAAAGTCTATGCTGGGGGTCATAACGTTGGAAGGGACCACCTTCATAGAGTTGGAAGGGACCACCAGGCTTATCTAGTCCAACCCCCTGCACAATGCAGGAAATTCACAACTACTCCCCCCCCCTACTCCATGCCCAAGATGCCCTCCCTCTCATCATCTGCTTAAGGTCATACAATCAGCATTGCTGACAGATGGCCATCTAGCCTCTTTTTAAAAACCTCCAGGGAAGGAGAGCTCACCACCTCCCAAGGAAGCCCGTTCCACTGAGGAACCACTCCAACTGTTAGGAAATTCTTCCTAATGTTCTAGTTGGAAACTCTTTTGACTTAATTTCAACCCGTTGTTTCTGGTCCGACCTTCTGGGGCAACAGAAAACATCTCGGCACCCTCCTCTATGTGACAGCCCTTCACACAGACAAGAGCCATGGGTGACAGGGACTTCATGGAGAAGAGGAATCCAGCAAGCGGAAAATCTGATAGGATCATTCGTACACAAAAGGCTGTTATTTTAAATGCTGGTCTTCTTGCAGGTGGGCACCAAACGTTCCCTCTCTGTACAAATGACAGAATCTAATGATCTGTTTTCACCCCACCGTGTAACTTGGGGTAGTATACACTGTTTTTTCAGCCCCTTAACTTCACAACAACCCTGTGAGGTAGTCTAGGCTGAGAGAGAAGAACTACCTCAAAGCTACCCAGTGAGCTTCCATGGCAGAGTGGGGATTTGAACCTGGTGCCACCAACAGTGTCTTTCACTCACTAGAAAATGCCCTGCTTGATAGAAAGGAAGCACATTCAAGATATTTTAGATAGACGTGCTTCAAATGTACTCAGAACATTTACTTTTAACCCTTACCCATGCCAGTGGAACTTAATTCCAAGTGGGGTTTAGGAATGTAACATAATGCCTGAGATTTATTTATTTACTTACTTGTTTATTTATACCTCTCCTTTCCCCCCAATGGGAACCTGAAGGAGCTGATATCCTCCTCCTCCATTTTTATTCTCACAACAACCCTGTGAGGTAGGACAGGTTGAGGTTTTGCGACTGGCCCAAGGTCACTCTTGTGAGATGTCACAGTCAAGTGGGGATTCGAACCTGGATCTAACCACTGCGCCTAGAGCCTCTGGGCTCTTGCTGTGGACCCTCTGGGGCATCTACTTGGCTAATAAACAGGATGTTGGACCGGGAAGGCCATGGCTCAGTGATAGAGCATCTGCTTGGCATGCAGAAGGTCCCAGGTTCAATCCCAGGCCTCCCCAGTTAAAGGGAATAGGCAAGTAGGTGATGTGAAAGACCTCTGCCTGAGACCCTGGAGAGCCGCTGCTGGTCTGAGTAGACAATACTGACTTTGATGGACCCAGGGTCTGATTCAGTATAAGGAAGCTTCATGAGTTCATGACCCTAACCCACCACACCCCACTGGCTCTCTTAGCCAGGATCCCCCCTCAGCCATGGCAGCGGCTGACCAACCCCCTCCTCCCGCACTGCTTCTGGTTGGGGGCACGATGCTGTGGGGGAGCTGATGCCCTTGCTGGCCCCACTGACTTGCTCCAGGGCCAGCTGCCCTGCCCAGTCTGCTCCTGCCCTTGCCCCCTGCCTGTCTGCCTTTCTGTGGGCATTGGGTGTATCAGCACCCCCCCCCGCCCCTCGGGCTCGAGTTCCACCCTGGGTTCCTGGGGGTAGGTGGGTAGGAAGGACAATAACAACACCGATTTAATCATTGTTTCGTTTGGCATTCCCTTCATGATCCCTTCTGTTTTATATTTTGTATGTATTTTAACTCTGTTTTTTAAACTCTTGAGTTTTTTAAAATATTATTGTTAGCCACTACACCACGCTCTTAACCACTACACTATGCCTGTGCAAATTCAGAACAGGGAGGTTACGGCCTTCTCTGGGGTGTTTTTGGCAAAGGCAGTTTTTAAGTCAACGAAGATTATTCTTTTGGCTCAAGGATGACACTTAAAAAGCCAAACACAAACTCACACCATTTCCACCCAGCGAAAGTGTCACGTTGGCAGAAGCCGAGCTGCCTTTCCTTCCTTATGCTTCTGCTGTACCAAATAAGCTTGAAAATCCTGGGAGGCTAAATCCGTGTCAGTTTCAGTTTGAGAATAAATTCATTTGTCTTCTGAAGAAGGGGATCCCCCCCCCCGCCTTCATTTTTGGGTAATGTTTCTCATGTGCATTGGGGCGAAGCTGTCTGGGATGCAGGATGCAACGAGGGGGGGGGGGAGAGGAAGGGAAGGAGGAGGTCAGGGCTGTGGTCGCTTGGAAAGTCCCGCAGAAGGAGATTATCCAACCTGTTCTTTCTCTCCCCTCCTTAAAAAAAGCCAGCCCTAATGATTTTAGGAACCTGTAAGTGCAGTGAGCTGGAAAGCATTGTACTTCCCTTTGCCAAACTGCTAAAGCAAACCTGCCTTTTGATCTGATGGATTTTGAAAGGGCTCATTGATTTATTGTCAGGGTTTCCTGGCAAAGCCTTCCTTGGTTGGGGCAGATCATTTGGGAAGGAGCCACTGAGCAGAGAGGCGGCCTTCCTCCTCCCGCACACACGTCCGGTTGCTGGATCAGACCGTTAATATGACATGAACTTTGTCATGGGAACTGTGCAGGGGCAATTCACTTTGGGGGCAAAAGCTGTGTTGTGTACGTGTGTATGATCTGTCCTGAAATTATTTTACTAAAACATTGCAAGTCAACTTATGCACCGTATAAAGAGAGAATCAAACAAAAGAAGCGTCCTGTGACACCTTATGGATGAACACATTTTTCTGATGTGCTTGTCAGAGCCACTGAAGTCAGCTCTAGTTCACAAAAGCTTACACCACAAGCAATATACCAGTCTTGAGTGTGTCAGAGGACTCTCCCCCCCCTGCTGAAATACGGCCATCACACTGGCAGTTCGTATATAAACAGAATTGATATGACAAAATCCTAATGGCTGGCAAGCTGGTAGACGCAATCCTAAAGAAAATGGGTTGTGGAAAATTAGCAAATTCAGGGACCAATGGTCATATAATGCTTACATAATGACCAGGTGGAATGACCACTGCAGGAGACAGTTACGGCAAGGTATTGTCCAGAACGGCAGATGGTTCCAGCCAGCCTGACTCTAAATGTGTGTGTGTGTGCTCGATTTTATCTGCAAATTCTAAGCATGCAAACTAACTGGTGAACAAATGATTGTGCACGAGAGAGACCAATTTACCTGTGCAATCCACTTTATATACCATTATTTCTATGTGTGGCTGGTGGGGAATGTTATGAAAAATATATCTGTGTATACATTCAGTTTACTCATGTTTAAGAGCAAAAGGGTGCATTGGGAACTTCTTAAACAGAAGTTCACTTTTTATTTTTAAAAACTATTTGTATGAGTCAATTTGCCTGCAATTTGCCTTTCACAATAGTGGAGAATAAGTGTGTTTGTGTATGTCGTTTAGGGAAAAGAAATGTGTTTATATTTGAATGGGCGGTACTGAATTTACCTGGAAATATACATACACACAATGTGTGAATGGGTACGCATGTGAGAATGTAAGCCTGAGCAGCTCATTGTATGGAAAAGTACTTGTGTATGCACATGGTGCTAAGTGATAGATGCACACTGTGAAAATTTGCAAATGTGTGTGTAACATGAGAGAGTGAGATCTATGCAGCTGATGGTTTATAATTTTCCCTGCACAAACAGACCAGGAAGTGTTATGTACACTCAAGTCCTGTTCACACCTGCCTCACTTTACCAGAATATACATAAATGCCATCTAGAGTTTAATTATAGGCATGTTTGAACATGTAGTGTCTGTGTGCCATGTGGGGGAAATTGCTGTGTGTGTGTATGAAGTGTACAAGCACAGTCATCTTTGTATAGCTGAACGCATGTGACTGTCTGTGTCATTTGATCAAATGACTACCATATTAGGTTTCCAGGAATGTGCAGAGATCATACATTTATGACATGAAGGAAAGAGAACATATGCTAGATGCAAATGAGATCTGGGAAATATGCTATGTACAGGGCACAAGGTGAGTGAGTGAATGAGAAAAGTGCACACCAGGGGTCAGAGTTCAGAAGGCCCAGCGTCAGAACTTAACTGGCACGCCGGTCCCCTGCCAACCATATGGAAAGAAAAGAGGGCGAGGAGGAAATAGCAACTGTACTATTTGCTTGGCAGCAAGCTACATGGGTAAGGGGGAGGGATCATTGGAGCCTTGGTAGAATTGCCAGATCCAGGTTGGGAAACTCCTGGAGATTTGGGGATGGAGCCTGAGGAGGACAGGGACCTCAATGCCACAGAGTCTACCATTCAAAGCTGCCATGGGAACTGATCTGTAGAGGGATCTGATCTCTGTAGTGGGAGATCTCCACCTAGTACCTGGAGGCTGGGAGAACGAAATAGACGCCACTGTACAAGTATCAAGGGATTTGGAAATCAGTACAGAAGCGAAACCAATTTAAACAAAGTGCAAAAATTCTTTATAAGCTACCACATATAATTCAAGACAACACACGACAAAATGTACATCAAAAACCCACAAAAAAACCATATATACAATTCATATTTACAAAAGTTGTTCATCAAAGTTGTCTCAATGATGAGTACAGAATCTTCTTATTGAAGGCAGATATCATGTAGCAAAATAAAGGCAATCAGTTTATGGAGGATACGGCCATTTCAAATTCTTAGCTTATCCAGCAAGTCCATTCAATATCCTGCATATCTTTCTATATATTCCATTATCATAATGTAGGTAACTTCAATTGTCCCACAAGGGGTACAGAGCCAAATCACGTCCCACACTGGGTAAGGATACACTCATCATTGAGACAACTTTGATAAACAACTTTTGTACATATGAATTGTATATATGTTTTTTTGTGAGTTTTTGATGTACATTTTGTCGTGTGTTGTCTTGAATTATATGTGGTAGCTTATAAAGAATTTCACTTTGTTTAAATTGGTTTCGCTTCTGTACTGAGTACCTGGAGGTTGGCAACCCTAGGGAAGGGGCTGTAAGCTCTTTTAAGCGGCACATTTGAATTTGGTTTTAGGATGGAAGAGTCCAGCCTCAAACAGAGCCCCCTCTCTCCATTTTTAATTTCTTCCATCCTTATAATTTATTCTAACCTGCTTCTGCATAGACCCCTGAATTGACAGATTTTAGGAGGAAACCTTTTGGAAGATTGGTATCACTGCGAGCTGTCAGATACAGGATATTTTGTTGAAATGAGAACAATTAATATGAACCCAGTTTTATTTAATTTGGATTTTGGATGGGGCCCGGGCACTGCTGGAATTGCCTGTAAGTTTCAATTTCTCGGCTCAAGGCAAAGACATCATAATCGCACGGCCCACAGATATAAGCTATGCACATTGCAGGACTTCTGGTTTGATGATGGACATTTATTTGGTGCTGTTTGAAGGGGGAAAGCATGAACAGGAACAAGGCATTTCAGCACTGATTTTGGGTTGCAGGGAGGTTTGAGAGGAGAAACTAAAGAAGAGTTTCCTTGTGGCCAGGCCACAGTACTTGTTTTTTCAATGAGATTTGAACATTTCTAATTGCACACTTTGCAAATAAGCAAAAAGAGAGGGGGCTGCACCAAAACAAAACAGAGACAAAAAACAACAAATGGTGCAAAGGAATAAACTTTATTAAATAAAGTACCCCTACACATTTTGCCTGAGCTGCTTCAGGGGGATCTTTCTCTGTACAAGCGTCCCATGCAAGCAATATAACAATTAGGGACGCTTGAGCAGAGAATCATGGAATAGAATCATAGAACTGGAGGGGACCACCAGGCTCATCTAGTCCAACCCCCTGCACAATGCAGGAAATTCACAACTTCCTCCCCCCCACACCCCCAGTGACCTCTACTTAGGGTTGCCAGGTCCCTCTTCGTAACTGGTGGGAGGTTTTGGGGGTGGAGCCTGAGGAGGGTGGGGTTTGGGGAGGGGAGGGACTTCAATGCCATAGAGTCCCATTGCCAAAGTGGCCATTTTCTCCTGATGAACTGATCTCTATCGGCTGGAGATCGGTTGTTATAGCAAGAGATCTCCAGCTAGTACCTGGTGGTTGGTAACCCTACCCCTACTCCATGCTCAGAAGATGGCCAAGATGCCCTCCCTCTCATCATCTGACTAAGGTCATAGAATCAGCATTGCTGACAGATGGCCATCTAGCCTCTGCTTAAAAACCTCCAGGAAGGAGAGCTCACCACCTCCCGAGGAAGCCTGTTCCACTGAGGAACCGCTCTGTTAGAAAGTTCTTCCTAATGTCTAGATGGAAACTCTTTTGATTTAATTTCAACCCATTGGTTCTGGTCCAATCTTCTGGAGTAACAGAAAACAACTCGGCACCATCCTCTATAGGACAGCCCTTCAAGTACTTCAAGATGGTTATCATAGCCCCTCTCAGTCTTCTCTTCTTCAGGCTAAACGTACCCAGCTCCTTCAACCTTTCCTCACAGGACTTGGTCTCCAGACCCCTCACCATCTTTGTTGCCCTCCTCTGGACACATTCCAGCTTGTCTACATCCTTCTTAAATTACGGTGCCCCAAAATGAACACAGTACTCTAGGTGAGGTCTAACCAGAGCAGAGTAAAGCGATACCATCACTTCACATGATCTGGACACTATACTTTTGTTGATAGTGCCCAAGATTGCATTTGCCTTTTTAGCTACTGCATCACACTGCTGACTCATGTTCAGTGTTGGTCTCCCCAAGATCCTTTTCGCACACACTACTGCTAGACAAGTCTTCCCCATCCTATAATTATGATTTGATTTTTCCTACCTAAATGCAGAAGTTTACATTTATCTCTGTTGAAATGCATTTTATTGGTTTTAGCCCAATTCTCCAGCTTGTCAAGATCATCCTGTATCCTGGCTCTATCTTCTACCATATCTGCTACCCCTCCCAATTTAGTATCATCTGCAAATGTAATAAGCATCCCCTCTATTTTTTCATCCAAATCATTTATAAAGATATTGAACAACACAGGGCCCAGGACAGATCCCTGAGGCACTCCACTAGTCACCCCTATCCAAGTGGATGAGGAACCATTAACAAGCACTCTTGATGATTTGTTCAAAAACCTTTCCCAGTATAGATGTCAAGCCGATCCCCCTGAAGAAGCTCATGAGTAGGGGTACTTTATTTAATTTATTAATTTATTTATTAAATATTATTCCCTTGTACCAATTGTTACTTTTTGTCTACACTTTGCAAATAAAACAAGGCTTGATTTATGATGAATTTCCACTCCAGTGTTTGGTTCTATATTTGGGGTGGGGGTTGGAACACAGGTAACCTTGCCACAGTCCACTAAAGTCCTGCAGTTCCCCATTGTTTCCTGTCGACAGCTATTTTACCCACAGGACAGGAAAAAAAATAGACTCCCAAAGTAACCAGAAAACTCTGTCTCCAGACAACAGGACTGCTAATCTAGTCTTCCTCTCTGGTGCTCACGACCAAGAAAAGTCAGACTCTGTGGTTTCCCTGGGGCCTCCATTCTCATCTTTCAAGTTATGTGACTGATGTTGAGAAGTTGGTCAGAGGGCTCTGTGTGTGGCCAAAAGGTAGGGTTGCCAGCTCTGGGTTGGGAAATACCTGGAGATTTTTGGGGTGGGGCCTGAGGAGGGCAGGGTTTGAGGAGGGGAGGGACTGCAATGCCATAGAGTCCAATTGCCAAAGTGGCCATTTTCTCCATGGGGAACTGATTGGCTGGAGATCAGTTGTAATAGTAGGAGATCTCCAGATAGTACCTGGAGGTTAGCAACCCTACCAGGAGGACACTGGTGAACATGAAGTCTAGCCAGGGGCTATGGCTATGAAGAACAGATGGCTCTGAAGAACCGAGCAGGACTAGATAGATGACGAAATCTAGTCTAGATTTCCAGCTTGTGGTCCTTGAAGCCTATGGATTGAGATGGAAGGTGGAGCTTATGCATGAAATACTTGTGTGGGACCAGGCAAGCGCCTGGCCAGATGCTTTGTATTTATACTAAGCCTGGCCAATCCAAAGTCTTCTTACTGCCTTTCTGTCAGAGGTCCTTATGTAGCACACACGTCTATTCCTTTCTGTTCATTTCTGTGCCTATAGGAGGCTCTGAAAGGCTGGACACGTATGCTAAGATAGACCCTGATGGATTCAAGACTGAGATAGACATGAGCTCCAACTATCTCCAAAGATTAGGGACAGTCCCTGTTTTCTGATACCAGCATCTGATAAATCTCTGATCCTCTTGGGCCTTGTTAAAGCATGATTCGACAGGCTTGACAAGCCTATCAAATACATTTGTGACAAAATTTGCAGGATCTCAGGTGATTCTGCCCCTTCCCTAAGGATCTCAGGACATGAAATTGGAATAGAAGGCATAGTTTCTAATGTTAAAGCACCCACATAAACACAAAGTTGCTGGGAAGGACACAGCTATGACTGATCTATATGATGTGCGACTTATCTGACTGCATATTTAAACAATTGCCTGTTGAGCGGAGCAGTTATACAGCAAGGATGGGTGGGGTGGGTGGGGTGGTATTACAACTCAATCAGAAAAAGCTAATTGTGCTGCATGCATTGCACAGGTAGGAAGGAATACAGTGAAGCAAGGTGCCATACAGCCACGAATGGGTCGACAAACAGTTGAGCCGATCGTCGAAAAACCAGTTCCCTATTTGAGCCCAGTGCACGGGACCTAAGCCGAGCTGGAAGGTGTCTGGTCGTCCCGAGGCATTCCGCACCTGGCCATCGCTTAGGTGTATTTAGACCGGGTGGCAAATCTATTTGAAGCCAATTCTATTTTTTCTAGTATACCTTTGACAAGAACCAACTTCTAAATCTGTGGGGGGGGGGGAAATAGCAATTGCAGAGAACATGACATACAAGAGCCCTTCCGCAGGTGTTGGGTGCAGGGTTTAAGCAGGGATCCTATGTGTGAGGTGTTGTGTGTGTGTGCTTATCTTCATCTGTGGAATGTTGGGCGGGACCCCTGGTGGTCAGGAACCCAGGTTAGAAACTATGGCTTGCAGGCATGCTGGATCTCCAGCGCCTTATTTAAAATTAGGAAATTAATGGACGTAACGTTAGCATCGCATGAAAAGATTCCCCGGTTATCCTTCTTCTTTAGCTGGCAGGCAAATCAGAACGAGCTGCAGTCACGCACTGCCTTATTTTGGTGGGAGTTTTCCCCCAAGAAATTGTGCAACGAATTGCAACCTGAGCAAAGGGGCAGAACCTTTCTTTTCGTCTCTCCCAATGCAAGGCTGAAAAGACCCATTTTTTTGAAATTCTCACAAGAAACCGATCTCCTAGACATCGCTCGCATTCTGCTCTAGATTCAGATCTCAGATTTCTGAGCCTTCAGCCATCTGCGGAATTTCCACCACCCCCCCTTTTTGGCATATGGGTTCCTTTGTGCCCCACACCGGCCCCCCTCCCTCCCTTTCTTCTTCCAGGGCTGGAATGGCAACATTTAGATTACGCTGACTCCGCTCAATAGAATCCTGGCGATTATTAGAGAGTCTGGCTTGTTATTGCAAAGATGGAAGCAATGAGGTGGAAAGCCAGCAGAGAGGTGGGAGGGGGTGTGTGATGGAGGGGGGGCGGCTGGGAGAGAGAGGCAATCTTTTGAGTGCACACAGGCAGTGGGCAAACAGAATTATAATGGGGTGTTTTCCGGGGGAGGGAGGTTTACAAGAAAGCTCTGTGACACCTCTCTGATGCCCTCTCCTTACCAAGTATAGCTCTAGATTCAGAGAAGGGTCCTTTAGAGGCCATTTAGTCCACCCCCCAGTTACGTGCAAGAAAGCCAAAGCTAGAGTGTGCCAGATTGACAGCTGTCCAGCTGCCATTCAAGAAGCCCCAGAGAAGGAGAGCCCATTTAGTCTACCCCCCAGTTACGTGCAAGAAAGCCAAAGCTAGTGTGCCAGATTGACAGCTGTCCAACTGCCATTCAAGAAGCCCCAGAGAAGGAGAGCCCATTTCATTAAAAAAAATTATATGAACTATATATATAACTATATAACTATATAAGTTGGGCCCACACTGAATTTTCCAGTGATGGAATCGTACTTTCCTGCCTCCTCTCTCCACTACAGCAGTAGTTGCCAACCTTTTTTCACTTGCGTCCCCCTCGGCAGCCCATTTCTATGAATCGTACCCCTCATATTACCAAGATGTTTGTAATTAATACAGTTGCTGTTATTTCAAATGCCTTTTCCTGCCTTTATTCAATTTTTTTCGTGTACCCCAAAATGGGCTGGTTTGTACCCTTGGAGGTGCATGTACCCCAGTTGGGAACCACTGCACTACAGCACACTGATGTCCAATAAATGCTGCTCCTAGGGGAATAGAGGAATGACAGGAGAGGGGATCTGCAGCAGAAGGTGGGTGGGAATCAGTAGAACTTGATAATTTGGTCTGGATCCAGCCCATATACCCCAAGCTATAGGGTTGCCAGCCTCCAGGTGGGGCCTGGAGATCTCCTGCTATTACAAATGATCTCCTGACAACAGAGATGAGTCCCCCTGGATAAAATAGCTGCTTTGGAGAGTGGGCTCTATGACATTATACCTCACTGAGGTCCCTCCCCAAACCCTGCCTTCCCCAGGCTCCATCCCCCCAAATCGGAGACATTTCCCAACCCAGAGCTGATAACCCTATAAACATGACCCAAAACTTGGACTGCCTCCAGTGGGGCGACTTGAGAGTAAGGGGCATCAGCACTGAGATTAAAGTTGTACATGTGTCCCTTCCAATTCCCTGAATTTGGCAACATCTGCTAGAAATTTACCAGGTTCTTACGCTGGGCGTTGCAGGGCCCCGTTGCCTTCTCCCTGTTCAACATCACCTTGTTGTTATCATCTACTTGCAAGCAACACCCCTGTCTTGTGTTAATGGGATTTGCAGGTTTATGGGGGCCCAAGCGTTGTCCAAACAGAACAGTCTAGCACATTCCCTCTGTAGAGTTAAGGCCACTATACTTGGACAGTGTGGAACATCATGATCCCAAACACCCGCCAGCTCACTCTAGATTACTTTTTTTAAGTACTCCCCTCTCCAATTTCCTCTTCCCTGCCCCCAGAAGCACCAGCAAAGTTTGATGGAAATTTCCCACATCCTTGCATACAGAGAATATTATAGAGATAAATTAGTTGGGGAAGAATTATTCGGCTTTGGAGGTGGTAGTTTTTGCCATTTCCTTGCTTTCTGGCTTTGGCACATGATGGCTGTTTGTGTAACCTGGCATAGCACAGCGGGTTAAGACCATGAGCTTCATTTCCTCTGCCGCAAACTCACTGGGCAAGTGAGTAGGCAAGCTACTGTCTCCCAGTGTCCAGCCTGCAATATAGGGAAAATACTGGTCTACTTTACAGGGCTCTTGTGAGCAACTGGTGACACCTGAACATAAATGCTGGGTGGTATTTTATCTCTCAAGATGTGGTTGCTTTGCAAGCTGAAATTCCCTGCCCCTGTTTTGAGTACAAAACACAAATTTTGTAGAAGGGAAGGGATGGAGCTAGGCCAAATGCTTGGGTTGAAAAAGTCCAGTGGATTTGTGTGTGTGTGTGGGGGTGACACCGGCCATAAGCACTAGGAGAGGCATCTCTCTTCCCCATCCCCCTCAATTTTGGGATGCATTCTCCTTTGTCTAACTCCTCCATCTTTCTGTAGGCTATTCTAAGACCCCTGGTGCTGATCTTCATGCATGCAAAACCCTTGAGTGACATTTCCTAATAAAGTGGGAAATATCAGTTGGGACTCTGTAAGGCTTTGATCAGCTGTGTGAGACCTTCAAGGGAAAAGTCAGAGATTACAAAGGCATCTAAGGGCTACGACAGCAACAGTTAAAGTGGACATAATGACAAGACAAAACATTAGTACCTTCATAGGCATGATGTTCCTTCCCTTCGTCTCTCTTTCCTACCTGTAAAATGGGAACACCGACGAGAGAAAGAGATTGTCTGGTGCTTCGAAAATAAATGGCAAGAGTAGGATTACTATAAATATTATGGGCAGACAGTGTATGTTTTTAACAGCCGCATGACAGGTGGAAATCCAACAGGCTATGGTTTCCCTTGCATGGAGAATGAGTGACGGACAAAGTCTGACCTGCTGATTTTCTGCCTTTCATTCAGCTCTTGAAATCACAGTTCTGGTCCGTGAAAAAAAATAGCACACTCTACAAACACCAAAGATACAGTCAGACTTTCAATATGCTCATTGTACAGACTGGAGCATGACGGCTACTTTATATAAGGGCCTGACACTTCCCCAGTACTCATTACTGCAAAAATACTGCAAAAAAAAAAAAAAAAAAAAAAGTTCCTACTTTTAAAAGAAAAGCCTTTGGGGGAAAACGCATGGGAGGTTTTGCCTTGGGTTTGCAGCTCTTTAAATGCACATTTTCCCCAGCCAAATTCTCAAAAAAATAAGCCCCCATGGAGAGTTTTGAGAATTCAGATGGGGAAAATGTGCATCTAGAGAGTGGCAAATCCAGGCAAAACCTCCCGTGCGTTTTCGCCCTCAGTTTATTCAGGGCCTCATCTCCTAGACAGTGCTTGAATTCTTAAAAAGAGAGGTTTGGGTGGTTCAGGTTTGTCCGGGTGCCACAACCCACTGGCCTAGAGTTCTTGCCCCTTACAGAGGGGTGTCTGTGTGTGTTGGATTCTAGTTGGCCGAATGCACTCAGCACATGTTTAGAAGTACCATTTTTGCTATTTCTGATGGCAAGATAAACATATTTGAGGGCTAGTGCATGCTTATGGGTGCAGTGGGGATTTGAGAATAAATGTAGTAACAAATGGGGATGGGTTGTGGCTCATGGTAGTACACCTGCTTGGCATGCAGAAGGTCCCAGGTTCAATCCCTGGCATCTCCAGTGAAAAGGATCAGGCAGTAGGTGATGTGAAAGTCCTCTGAAGCTGCTGTTAGTTTCTTGGGGGAGGGGAAAGAAATTATAGGTCCCTGAGGGACAGCGCACAGTTTAAATCTCATCTCTGCTATGAACCATGGTTACAGGTGAGCCACTGTCTCTCAGTCCCCAACCTCCATTTGCAATATGGTGGACAGTAATAAGCCATTTTACAGGGTTGTTGTGAGGTTTATTGAGCAAACATTTGAGGAATACTTTCAGAGCTACAAAGGGCTGTACTATTATTAACAGAACTTGCAGCAAAGAATTGGTTGGTTATTTTAAATCAATATGTGAAATTCAGCACCTCCTTCGTTGCTCACTTATATTTGCCTGATCTAGGCTGCAGCAACCAGTATGATGTAGTAGTTAGAGTGTCGGACCAGAATCTGGGAGACCTGGGTTCAAATCCCTACTCTACCGTGGAAGTTTTCTGAGTGGCCTTGAGCCACTCACATGCTCTCAGCCTAACCTACCTCATAGGGTTGTTATGAGGATAAAATGGTGGGGAGGAGAACACTGTAAACTGCTTTGAGTCTCTGAGGTGAAAGGCAGAATATAAATGCCCAATTTTTTGCTGACAAAAACTGGGCTGCATACATTCTGACAGCTCTGTTCCCTGAGCAGTTGAAATGCTCGTGAGCATTCCGTGTCATCCCATCTGTTCAGATGTGATTAGAGGTTTCACCATCACAATACAGACACAGATTATTTTAATCTGTGTTAGTGATTGGTACACAGATTATTTTAATCTGTGTTAGTGATTGGTACATGTGGAAACCATGGGCCGGTTCTTTCAGCCCAGTTACACACTTTGGCCTGTAGTGCAGATGATGGTCAACATCCACAGAGATACAAGGGGCTGTGGCTCAGTGGCAGAGCATCTGCTTGGCATGCAAAAGGTCCAGGTTCAGTCCCCGGCATCTCCAGTTCAAGGGACCAGGCAAGTAGATGATGTGAAAGACCTCTGCCTGAGACCCTGGAGAGCCGCTGCCAGTCTGAGTAGACAATACTGACTTTGATGGACCGAGGGTCTGATTCGGTATAAAGCAGCTTCATGTGTTCATGCATTCAAACAAAATACCAGCCAAGTCTGTACACTCCAACACTTCACAGAAGAAAATAGGTACGCTCCTGCCTATTTTTAGCTTCTGTATTCTTATTTCAAAGATCAGTTCTTATTTCAAAGATCAGTTACAAACTTCTGAAACCTTTTCTTTGTTGGCAGTAGTTATGTTGGCAAGCACGTCCCTGTTTTTGTCTGTGACATGCGAGGGATAAACTACAAGGATAATTGTGACCTATATTACAGGGCTGTTGTAAGGATGACAATGTACAAGAAGAACAGTGAACATTTAGAAGTTCTGTGAAAGTACTAGTGTGAGGACTGGTGTTTATAGGCACACATGTGCATACACAGGATCAATTTTTTTTAAAAGACCTTCCCAGCAAAGTTATTTTGATTTACTAGGGGATGGACACCTGCAAAGAGGCACCAGGCTTAATAGGGGTAGTTGGACTCCAAGGGCATTGATTTTTGCAGCAGGCACCCACGAGCAACACCCTCCCTTCTGATTTGCCTTGACATCTACCTCCCCCACCACTTCTACAGGCCCCACCTAGCCAATGGTTCTAAACGGGCTGCTGGGTGAAATTCCTCAAGTATTTTCAGGCTCTCGTTCACCTTTGGAGCCGAAAATACTGTCCCCCTACCCCTCTCCCAGCCAGAGCAGATGCACGTCTCTGTCTCCTCCCCTCTCTCTTAATGCAAAATGGCATCTCAATTCTTGGCCAAGGAATGTATATGTGCCAGACCCTTCTCTGTTTTCCTTTTCTCTGTTCCCTTTCCCTTGGGGAGGGGAGCGTCTATTTTAAAGAGAGCCAGCGTGGTATAGTGGTTAAGAGTGGTGGTTTGTAGCGATGGACTCTGATCTGGAGAACCGGGTTTGATTCCCCACTTGTCTACATGAGCGGCGGAGGCTAATCTGGTGAACTGGATTTGTTTCCCCACTCCTATACATGACGCCAGCTGGGTGAGCTTGGGCTAGTCACACTCTCTCAGCCTCACCTCACGGGGTGTCTGTTGTGGGGAGGGGAAAGGAAGGTGATTGTAAGCCAGTTTGATTCTTCCTTAAGGGGTAGAGAAAGTTGGCATATAAAAAACAACTCTTCTTCTTCTTCTTCTTCTTCGAATTTTGGGTTAAATGATGATGGACAACCCACGAGACGGTCAACACAGGAGAGGCGCACATGTTGAGTGCAGGAATCTAGAACCGGTTGCAAATTGCACCCCACACAGAGGGCCAGTTTGGCTGCCATGCACAGTGGTGGTTCCAGAGCCGTGGAAACACCCAGGAGATTCCTCTTGCTTCCTCTTTCCAGTTATCTCAAAATAATTAAAACTCATTTTTTTAAAATCTCCTGGAGGTTGGCAACCTTATCAGAGACCCTGATGCATGATAAGCAATTCCAAGCAATGCAAATCTGAAGGGTTACTGCGATGCCTCCGTTAAGACCTATTCAGCCAATGGATTGTAGTGCTTAGAGTATCAGACTATGAGCAATGAGAACCGGGTTCGAACCCTCACTCTGCCATGAAGCTCAGTGGGTGTGGTTGCCAACCTCCAGGCACTAACTGGAGATCTCCTGCTATTACAACTGACCTCCAGCCGATAGAGATCAGTTCCCCCAAAGAAAAGGGCCGCTTTGGCATTTGGACTCTATGGCATTGAAGTCCCTCCCCTCCCAAACCCTGCCCTCCTCAGGCTCCGCCCCAAAAACCTCCTGCCGGTGGTGAAGAGGGACCTGGCAACCCTATCAGTGGGAGACTTTGCTAGTCGCTCTCTCTCAGCGGCTGTTGTGAAGATATAAGGGGGAGGGAGGATGACCTTGTGTGCCACCCTGAGCTACTGGGAGGGATAAAACGACTAAAATTCAGCAGAACAGTCCCATGTATCAAGCGTTTGCCTTGTTCCGAGCAAACAGACGTTTCATAGATAGTCCCAGAAAATCTCTAAACAAAGGACTTCCCTTGTTGTTGTGAAAGGTGTGTTGTCGCATGCAGAACTCTAGGCACACAGCAGAACAGGGAAGGCAAAGGGGAGATGAAAAAGACCATGGGGTAGGGTTGCCAGCTCAGGGTGGGGAAATACCTGGAGATTTTGGGGTTGGAGCCTGAGGAGGGCGGGTTTGGGGAGGGGTCGGACTTCAGTAGGGCACAATGCCATAGGGTTCTCCTTCCAAAGCAGCCATTTGCTCCAGGGGAACTGATCTCTGTCGCCTGGAGATCAGTTGTAATAGCAGGAGATTTGCAGCCACCACCTGGAGGTTGGCAACTCTACCGTGGTTGGACTGGGGAGGAGAAGTTGCTTCTTTGGGAAACCCAAAAGTTATAGCATAGATCTCGGGGTCGCAACCTAAGAACTCTACTAAGTCCCCATTCTCTGGCCCAATTTAAAGGAATGGAGGAGAGGAAAAGGCATCCAGGTCCTCCCCCCTTGCAAATATTCACAAATTCTTTAATAATTCCAAACAGCAAACATTGCAGGCGAACACGTTTGGGATGTTAGGAAGAACTCTGAATATCCCTCAATTATTCATAATATTTGCCCATCTGCTTGTAATCTGAACAGCAGATTTAAAATTAATAGGGTGCATTACATATATATGTTTTTTTAAACAGGAAGTTTTTCACTCCCAACCCTCCCCCTCTCTTCCCTTATGCAAAACTGTAGCCCCTTTACTCCAGAGTAATTAATATTGGATTTATTGCTACATACCTGTTTTGTACTTTTAATTTCTAGCATAGGTTAACATAATTTGGATATCAACGAGTTGGTAAAACAACACTTAAAACTGAAAGGGGGTTGACACCCACCCCTCGTTTCCTCCATTTTCGGCTTCTCCCCCAGGATGAACCCCCAAACTTCTTCTACCTTCTCCGGTTTCTAGGAGCATGTGAAGCCAAGAGCAATAATTGTGTCGTAGTTAAAGTGTCAGACTAACATCTGGAAGACCCAGGTTCAAATCCCTACACTCTCCACCTAACCTACTACTCCAGGATAAACTGGAGGACAGGAAAATGATGTGAGTTTTCAGTCCCCATTGGGTAAAGTGTAAAGTGTGTAAAGTGCTATCAAGTAGCAGCTAACTTATGGTGACCCCAGCAAGGGGCTGTCAAGGCAAGTGACAAGCAGAGGTGGTTTGCCCTGGCCAACCTCTGCAAAGCCCTCCTTAGAGGTCTCCCTTCCAAGTACTGACCCTGCTTAGCTTCTCTGACAAGATTGGGCTATACCCCTCCCCACTGGGGAGAATGGCAAGGTATAAATAAATAAAGTCAATAAATAAATATGAGTTGGGAGGAGTTACATTGGTAGGGTTGCCAACTCTGAGTTGGGAAATACCTGGAAATTTTTGGGGCTGAGCCTGAGGAGGGTGGGGTTTGGGGAGGGACTTCAGTGGGATATAATGCCATAGAATCCACCTTCCAAAGTGGCCATTTTCTCCAGGTGAACTGATCTTTTTTGGCTGGAGATCAGTTGTAATAGAGGGAGATCTCCTGCTAGTACCCGGAGGTTGGCAACCCTAAACACTGGAACTGTAGCTGATGGGGGATGGGCTAAACCCTCATCACCTGCCATAAAAATCCAGGGCCTGTTCACAGTATTTTGTTGCTCCAAGCAAGGTATACTCCTCCACCACCACGTGCCAACTTGATGCAGAGGCTTCGTTTAGACCTGATGGTACAGATCTGGCAAGTGATGCAAATCCCCTTCTGTGCTGCCAGGGTTGCCAGCCTCCAGGTGGGAACTGGAGATTGCCCAGACATCCAGCTTATCTCCAGTCCAGACTATAGAGATTAGCTGGGGTTGCCAACCTCCAGGTAGTAGCTGGAGATCTCCTGCTATTACAACTGATCTCCAGCTGATAGAGATCAGTTCACCTGGAGAAAATGGCTGCTTTGGCAATTGGACTCTATGGCATTGAAGTCCCTCCCCTCTCCAAACACCACCCTCCTCAGGCTCCGACCCAAAAACCTCCCGCCAGTGGCAAAGAGGGACCTGGCAACCCTAAGATTAGCCCCCCTGGAGAAGAAGGCTGCTTCGGTGGGCTCCATGGGATCACATCCCAGCTGAGTTCCCTCCTCTCCTCAAACGTTGCCCTCCCCAGGCTGTAACCAGGGGTACCAAGGGCGGGGGAGAAAAATCCTAGGGTCCCTGGTCACTGTGGGGGCCCATGGAGTTGGGCAAGTGATATGCTTTGTTTGCATATGGTAGTGTGAGGAGTAGTGTGAAGGGGGCCATAGAGAGAGTCGTGGCAGCTCTCAGCATGGGGGATTTCACCAAGCTGAGGAGGAGGAGGAGGAGAAGAATTGTTTTTTATATGTTGACTTTCTCTACCACTTAAGGAAGAATCAAACTGGCTTACAATCGCCTTCCCCTCCCCACAGCAGACACCATGTGAGGTAGGTGGGGCTGAGAGAGTGTGACTAGCCCAAGGTCACCCAGCTGGCTTCATGTGTAGGGATGGGGAATCAAACCCAGTTCTCCAGATCAGAGTCCACCACTCAAAACCACCGCTCTTAACCACTACAGCCCACTGGCTCTCTTTTTGTGTCATCTACAAACTTGGCCACTACTCTGCTCACCCCCAGTTCTAGATCCAATTATGAACAAATTAAACAACCCTGCCCCCAACACTGGTCCTTGTGGGACCTCAAGGCTTATTTCATTCTCATTAAGGACTCTCTTCCTCCCCCCCTGCCCTGTTATTTGCACGCTGCTCACGGGTGCCACTTTTAGCTTCTTGGAGGGTGCAGAAAATGGGACAAAGACACATCCAGTGAAACTCGGGCAGGTGTTCAGAGTGTAGGATTGCCAACCTCCAGGGGGTAGCTGGAGATCTCCTGCTATTACAACTGACCTCCAGCCGATAGAGATCCACTCACCTGGAGAAAATGGCAATTGGACTCTATGGCGTTGAAGTCCCTCCCCTCCCTAAACCCCGTCCTCCTCAGGCTCCGCCCTAAAAACCTCCTGCCGGTGGCAAAGAGGGACCTGGCAACCCTATCAGAGTGCCATGAGTCAGAGAGGAGGCAGAATTTAAAAAACACACCCTACATGTGGGGAAAAAAGTTTTAATGCAAAAGAAAGTAGAAGGACAGAGGAAAGAGGAATCAAAGAGGAACAAGGGGGGGGGAGGAAAGAGAAGGAGGGGGGAAATTACAATAAGAAAAGAGGGTGAAGCAAACCCCAAAGAATCTCGCCCATCCGTCTTCATTGTCTTCCTATACGTGAGAGCAGCCCCAGCATAAGGAAAAGCCACTATCAGAGTCTTGGCTTTATTTTATATCCTATAGATCAGGAGGGAGGCAAAGCTTTATTTTCGCCCAGAGACTGATATTTTATTTCTCTCTTACGGTTTTATGTGTGAGAGATGTCAAAAAGCTAAAATAGATTGCTAATGCATAAGCAAGAGGAAGCCGGTTTGGCAGCGCTCTGTGTCAGGAGGTCTCCCAGGAAGAACAGGTTGGGGATTTAAGGCTGAAGGGAGGGCTCTAGGGGATTTTCTGCTAAAACATCTCTCTTCATAAATTCAACAGCATGGCCGGCTCAATAGGGAGACGGGAAGGGCTTCTTTTTTTTTCCGGAGAGGAAGAAAAAGGACGTGGAAACCAGGCCTAAACACTCCTGTGCCTGCCACACAAAAGGATCAATTACTCGGTTTTCTATCTGCATACCCCATTTGTGACATTTTACTCGAAGGCTGGAGACAGGCAGAGGGCTGTGTGTGCATGTGCGCGTTTGTTCGACTAAAGCTTGAGTAAATATGGACTTTGTCGGAAAACTCATCCTCTGTCCCCACCCAAGAGTAGCAAGAAATTACTGGTTTGGCGCTCACAATTACAAATGCAGATGGAAGCCTTTCCGCACACATCCAGAATGCCAAGTGACAGAAGCTGATTCATGCCGAGAAATAAATTGTGTAGGAAGGGCATTCCTTACCCCTTCTCCAAGTAAGACTGTGAACAATTTTGGACAGTGCGACCCTATTCGCTACCAGGGTTGCTAACCTCCAGGTACTAGAACGGAATGGAAAGAAACACCAACGCTGCAAAGTGTGTGTCACAGCCCAAGAAGCAGCACAAGACTCCAATATTAACAAACTGCAAATCAAAATAAAATATTTATTAGCACATTATCTGGATACTTACAGGACAATGGTTAGCACATTACCTTTGTTACTTTTTGCAGGACAATGATTCAGCTCAAACCCAACCCCTTTCTGACTATATATTACTCTTCCTACACACTTGACACCGAGAGACCCTGTCCTTCAGTGTTACTCCTCTGAAGATGCCGGCCACAGCTGCTGGCGAAACGTCAGGAAAGAAAATACCAAGACCACGGTCACACAGCCCGGATAACCTACAAGAACCAACAAAATAAAATACTTATACCAATTCAAAATAGCTGTCAATATCGTGTGTGTGTGTTAAGTGCCGTCGAGTCGCTTCCGACTCATGGCGACCCTATGAATGAAAGTCCTCCAAAATGTCCTATCTTTGACAGCCTTGTCAATATTAAGTTGTTAGAATTAGTGGCTTAGTATAGTAACATTTATTGTATTAGGCATAGGAATATTTATTGTCATATTGAATTTGTAGAAGTGTATGTATTAATGCTCATATTGTTATTTAACAATACATTTTGAATTGGTATAAGTATTTTATTTTGATTTGCAGTTTGTTAATATTGGAGTCGTGTGCTGCTTCTTGGGTTGTAACCTCCAGGTACTAGCTGGAGATCTCCTGCTATTACAACTGATCTCCAGCCGATAGAGATCAGTTCCCCTGGAGAAAAGGGCCGCTTTGGCAATTGGACTCTATGGCCTTGAAGTCCCTCCCCTCCCCAAACCCCGCCCTCCTCAGGCTTAGGCTTGCCAGGCCCTGAAGCTCCACCGGCGGGAGCTTTGCGGGGCCGTGGTGTGTGAGGCAAGCGCGTGCCTGGTGCGGCATGCGCACGCACCCTGTGCAATGCGCACGCACTAGTGATCTTGGCCGAAACTCTATGGTTTCTATAGTTTTAGCCAAGGTTGCCAGAGGTTGCCAGAGTGTCTGTGTCGCTTCTGGGTAAACCTGAAAATGACGCGTGCGCAGTGTGCACACATGCACGCATTGCCCGCCAGCCCTCAGCTGGTCGCCGGGCAGCCTGGTGGATGGGTGGGATTTTACCCACCAGCACCAGGCACTTGGAAACCCTACTCAGGCTATACCCCTAAAACCTCCCACCAGTTGCCAAGAGGGACCTGGCAACCCTACCTACCAGCCCAACACTGTGAAAATATATGAGTGATGCATCACAGTTCTACTTATATATAGCAACTTTTCTTTGGTGTGAAACAATTTTTTTTAAAGTGACAGCTGAAGGGTAGTGAATAGGGTTGTCAGCTCCAAGTTGGGAAATACCTGGAGATTTTGGGGGCTGAGAAGGAGGAGGACGGGGTTTAGGGAGGGGAGGGACCTCAATGGAGTCCAACTGCCAAAGCGGTCATTTTCTCCAGCTAAACTGATCTCTGTCGGCTGGAGATCAATTGCAATAGTGGGAGATCTCCAGCTACTACCTGGAGGTTCATAAAGTAATCAAATTTACTTAACTAATTCACATCACACGATATAGAAAACTATAAGTAACCCATCTTACAGGACCTGAAGGGTGATATAACCCGCTTCACAGGACGTATTATTTCCGGACTTGGGTGACGTTATAACCCTATGGGGGCACTTTAATTTGATTTTCTAATAACATGTACACAATCTACTTATAGTTTTCTATATCGTGTGATGCAAATTAGTTAAGTAAATTTGATTACTTTATGAGCCTCGTGCTGTTGTTTATATAGTTACAATACTTTATTCAGCATAGGTATCTAGTTTTATTAGAACTACCTGGAGGTTGGCAACCCCAGTACTGAATAGGGTCGCACTGTACAAAACGGTTCACAAACTTACGCGGATAAATGATTAGGGCCTGTGGTCTATACCACTGTGTATAGTTTGCTGTAAGTTTGCAATGCTTTGTGGAATGCGTCATGTGAATGCTTCTGCTGGGCTTCAGTTCTGTCTCTTAGATTTCTGGTTGGCTCCATACGTTTGCAGTGCTAATGTGCTGTTTATTGTCCCATTTTGCTGATTGTATTGGCTGGGCGAAAACGCACGGGCGCTTTATCCTCCTTTAATCCCTGTTTTAGCCAGGATCGAATGCACGTTAGGCGAAACGCATGCGTTCGCTCCAGGCTGAATCCTGGCTGAAACAGGGATTAAAGCAGGATAAAGCGACCATGCGTTTTCTCCCACTGTGTAATCCGCCTTGAGTCCCTGTGAGAAAGGCAGACTATAAATAACATAAGTAAAAATGAACAAATAAATAAATTCTTGGTGATTTGGGGGAGGGAGTGGAGCCAGGGGAGGGCAGGGTTTGGGGAGGGACCTCAGCGGGATACAATGCCATTTTCTACACTGTGCTCTTTGCCTAACCTACCTCACAGGGTTGTTGTGGTAAAATGGCCCGTGGACCTGTAAGTATGTTGCCCTGAGCTCCTTGGCCCACAGTCACCCTGTGAGCTTTGCATCTGAGCAGGCCGTTTGAACCTAGGGCACCTCAGTCAAACCTCAGCACATTGGCCACAATGTGGTGGCAACCTTTCTCTCCTGTTTGAATCCCAGCTTTAAAACACTGCCTGTTCAGTGATTAGGGTTGCCAGGTCCCTCTTCACCACCGGCAGGATGTTTTTGGGGTGAAGTCTGAGGAAGGCAGGGTTTGGAGAGAGGGACTTCAATGCCATAGAGACCAATTGCCAAAGCGGCCGTTTTCTCCAGGGGAACTGATCTCTTATCGGCTGGAGATCAGTTGTAATAGCCGGAGATCTCCAGCTAGTACCTGGAGGTTGGCAACCCTATTGTGCCATAGTATTCCCCATTACTTTGTCTGGGTGTGAAAGTTGGACAATGAAGAAAGCTGACAGGATGGAAGTGGATTGCTTTGAAATGTGGTGTTGGAAGAGAGTTTTACAGATAACGGCAGAACTCCAAAAAGACAAATTAGTGGGTTCTAGATCAGATCAAGCCTGAACTCTCCCTAGAAGCTAAAAGGAATAAACCGAGGCTATCATACTTTATAAGAAGACTAGACTCACTGGAAAAGACAATAATGCTAGGAAATGTTGAAGGCTTCAGGAAACAAGGAAGACTCAACAGGAGATGGATTGACTCAACAGGAAGCCACAGCCCTCGGTTTGCAGCAAGACCTGAGCAAGGCTGTTAACGATAGGACGTTTTGGAGGACATTAATTCATAGGGTCACCATAAGTCAGAAGAGACTTGCCGGCACTTAACACACACACACTGTTCAGTGAAGACGTTGGCATACATCGTGTCTTATTCCCTCACTGAGAAGAACCCAATCAGGGACCACAACATTTGGCTCCTTGCCAACACCCATCGCTGTATCCCTTTTCAACCCCACCCCTGTCTAAATTTAGATTGGTAGGTCCTTGAGGCAACGCTCTACTCTACTTTGCGTGTGTGTAAAGTGGCGTCAAGTCGCAGCCGTGGCAACCCCCTTTTGGGGGTTTTCATGGCAAGAGACGAACAGAGGTGGTTGGCCATTGCCTTCCTCTGCACAGCAACCCTGGCATCCCTTGGTGGTCTCCCATCCAAATACTAACCAGGGCTGACCATGCTTAGCTTCTGAGATCTGACGAGATCAGGCTAGCCTGGGCCATCCAGGTCAGGGCTTACTTTACTTTACTGTATAAAAACCCAGTGGATATTGACAGTTCCATACGTTAATCAAGAGCATTTGTTGTGTTGCTCTCCCATTGTTCTCGCAACTAGTAACAACTGTGCCCGTTTTTTGTGTGAAGCCATGAGTAGAGTTGCCAACCTCCAGGTCTGCTGTTACAGCTGATATCCAGCCGATAGAGATCAGTTCACCTGGAGAAAATGGCTGCTTTGACAATTGGACTGTATGGCATTGAAGTCCCTCCCATCCCCAAACCCCGCCCTCCTCAGGCTCTGCCCCAAAAACCTTCCGCTGGTAGCAAAGAGGGACCTGGCAACCCTCGCCATGAGGGCAATCCATTTTTGTTACAGCGTTTAATTTTAGAATCCCATCTATTTTCAAAGGAGGTTAGCATGGCACACATGATCCCTGTTGTATCCTCTCAACTACCCTATAGGGTAGGACAGGCTAAGAGATGGTGATTGGCCCAAGCTTTCCAGCAAAGAAGAAATTTGAACCCGGGTCTCCCTGCACATAGTAGGATACTGTGACCAACAGATCATGCTGGTTCTTAGCAAGTCATTAAACAATCCTGTAGAATAGGGTTGCCAAACTCCAGATGGTGGATGGAGATCTCCTGGAATTGCAACTGGTGTCCAGGCTACAGAGATCAGTTCCCCTGCTGGGGTACGTGTCATCACTTCAAACAACAGGAAATTTGGGGTGTGTGGGTGGGCACCCCGTTGCTGGTTTTAAAATTCCTGCACTTGCACATGGTGCTATATGTGAAGAAGATCTAGTTTTTATAGGCCGACTTTCTCTACCACTTAAGGGAGAATCAAACCGGCTTACAGTCACCTTCCCCTCCCCACAACAGACACCCTGTGAGGTAGGTGGGGCTGAGAGAGCTGTGACTAGCCCAAGGTCACCCAGCTGGCTTCATGTGGAGGAGTGGGGAAACAAACCCAGTTCACCAGATTAGCCTTCGCTGCTCATGTGGAGGAGTGGGAAATCAAACCCGGTTCTCCAGATCAGGGTCCACCGCTCCAAACCACCGCTCTTAACCACTACACCATGCTGGCTCTCCTATGGACTCTATGGCATTATGCTCCATTTAAGCTCCAGCCCACCCAAACCCTGCCCACCTCAGGCTCCACACCCCAAATCTCCAGGTATTTTCCAACCTGGAGCTGGCAATCCTACTAGGATAAACCACTGTTGTATCCATACTGCAGATTTGGGGGTAGGGAAGTGAGGCTGAAAGTGACTTGCCTAAGGTCCCATAGAGAGTTTATGACTGAAGTCTCATTTCAACTCAGGACATCCTGATTAGATGTTCAGTCTTTTAGTCACAATACTTGGAGTTTAAAAATAGAAAAGTGTCCATACTACAAATTTGGCTCTAAAATGTAGCATGCTGAAATCTTTTTCATTTATGTAAATAGATCAAGTCTGCACATATATTTTGCTTCTTTGGCTTACCATATGTTTATTCTGAGAGCCAGCATGGTGTAGTGGTTAAGAGCAGCGGACCCTAATCTGAAGAATTGGGTTCGATTCCACGCTCTTCCACATGAAGCCTGCTGGGTGACCTGGGGCCAGTCACAGTTCTCTCCGAATTTTCTAAGCCCATGCAGAGGCAGGCAATGGCCAACCACCTCCGAATGTTTCTTGCCTTGAAAACCCTACGGGGTCACCATAAATCAGCTGTGACTTGATGGCAAAACACATGCATGCTTATTCTGCTAGCCAGGAAAGTCTTGTTACCTTCCAGGACAAGGAAAGAAAACCTCTCTTCATTCCCTTCTACAGCAATCCCCCAGAAATCAAATAGCCTAAAAAGATACATCTATATGACCTTTCACCACTACCAAATAACATTTGCATTCACTTTTAAAATAAAATTGTCTCCCACCAATAAATCTATTACAGTTATAATTGATTAAACCTACTGATTAAAGCTTGGGGCAATATTTTATATATTGCCCCCCAATATCAACATTCTTTGTATGCTCCATGTACACATGGAGTTGCTATGAGAAGCCGCAAATATACCTGTTTTCTTGTAGTAACACAGCTGAATGGATGGCTGTACTCCCTTCTACCTTAGCCAGGAAACACATATGGACTCTAAAGGTACAATCCTAAACCAAGTTACACTCAGAAGCATGCTTAGAAAGGTAGAATTCTGTTTAGGATTGCACTGTAACTCCCTCCTCTGATGTGATCATCAGAAGATGCTATGGAATAGGCTCTTCATTCCTATTTGCATGAGAGGAAAATTCCACAAAGCCTCTCCCATCGTGGGGAGGGGAATATCAGCCAAAGTAGAACAGTTTTGCATGTCAGGGGTGTGCAATTATCCCCAGGGCTAACTCCAGGTTTATTGTTCTTCTAAAACTTTGATGCAAGGAGCCCCATGCTGCAGAGTGGTAAGCTGCAGTACTTCAGTCAAAATCTCCGCTCACGACCTGAGTTCGATCCCAACGGGTTTCAGGTAGCCCGCTCAAGGCTGACTCAGTCTTCCATCCTTCCGAGGTCGGTGAAATGAGTACCCAGCTTGCTGGGGGTAAAGTGTAGATGACTGGGGAAGGCAATGGCAAGCCATCCCATAAACATAGTCCGCCTAGTAAGCTCCGGGATGTGACATCACCCCATGGGTCAGGAATGACCCGGTTCTTTACCTTTATGACTTTGATGCATGTACTTGATTCTTGACCCAGCGGAAAGATTTCAATGGACTTAGAAGGCTCGCCATGAAAACCCCGAAAGGGGTCGCCATAAATCGGTTGCGACTTGACTGCACTTTACACACACAACTCTGTTTCGGATGGCACTGTACAACAGCAAGAGGGGTATTTCAGTTGGATCAGACATGGGCCTGGAGTTTCATACTCTGAACTTAGTTCCCAGGAATGAGGACTTGATTCAGATTGAGACTGGGGTGTGTGGGGAGAAGGGGCTTAAGCGTTCTTCCTTGCAAGTTTTCCTAATGGGTTCTGGGTTGAGTGGGAGGGAGTATTTAGAGGGGTCCTGTGTTAGAGCGCATGGAGAGAGGGCTATACTGTAAGGGGGGAAATTGGATTTTCAAACCTGGCTGGAAAGATTGCAGGAGGCCAGGTCTACCACCATTGTTTTCCTATGGCAGCTAGATGTATTGTCCAGAGGCCAGGTCTATTCCCATAGAGTCCAATGGCAGGCAGACCTGTTGTCCAAGGGCCAGGTCTACACCTACTGAGTCCTATGGTGGGTAGACCTGTTGCCTGGAGGCCAGGTATGCCTCCATTGATTCTAATGGCTTGAAATAGCCCCAGGGAGCCAGCATGTAGGTGCAGAAGCTTATATGTACAGATGATTACATGTAACTTTCCCCACTGGGGAAACCCCTGTCGCTGTGTGGTATGGTCCCAATCCAAAGCAGACTTGAGCGCACCAAGGAATGAAGTTCTGAGCATCAGACTCCCAGAGCACATCTGATCAAAATGCTTCAGGCAGCCACAAGGTTTTTGTATTGGACGAATCAGCCCTGAGGTGGCATTTGGACATTATGATAAGTACAAGCCTGGTTTATAGCCAGGCTTATGTGCTCCTTGCTTCCTGCTCTGAAGCTTGGAGAGGGATTGAAGACTTTTTTGCATTCTTGAAGTCTCACTCCAAGCTGCTGCCTCATCCAAATGCAGCTGCTTTGACAAACAGCAGTTCCTTTCTCAGCTACCCAAATCCTACATATGTAAGTGCCGTCAAGTCACAACCAACTCATGGCAACCCCAGCAAGTGGCTTCCAAGGCAAGTGAGAAGCAGAGATGCCTTTCTTTTCTTTTTAGAGTCTTCCTTGCTGGTCTCCCTTTGGAGTACCAACCCTGCTTAGCTCCTGAGATCCGACAAGATTGGGCGATACCATTCTGCTACCTTCCTTTCCCAACCAAAATTCTAAACCAAGATTAAATGGTGATTTAGATTCTAGATACTGGGAGGGAGCCTGCGCGAGCCCAGGTTTGTGCTCATCACAAACAAACTCAAGTTTGTTCATAGCATCTGAAGAGAGCTAAAAACTGACCAGAAGCAATCTCCAGCAAATTAGCCATAAAGGATCAAGACACAACCCTAAGGCTTCCGAAAACAATAATTTATATATATATAAATGAGGGAGAGAGGGGGAGAGAGATTCTCACTGGGGTTCATGCTGCATCTTATGTGGGAGATCTGTAATTGCCTATCCTTTTTCATTAATTGCTGACATGTAACTACACGTGTGTGCATGTGTGCATGACTACTAATTTCCTCATAATATCCATGCAGAGTGGGGGGTTGTTTCCCCCATCCCTCTGCATGTGTTTCTCACTCATCCTCCTGCTCCAATGCTGTTTTTAACTCCAGCAGCCCAGGTGGGGATGGGATACAGGTACATTTTTTTTCATTCATGGATTTAGCTTTTTTTTAGGGTGGCAATTTAGTACAGTGACCCAATCGATAGTCCCCCTGAACTGCATTTCTGTTAAAACAAGCAAAAAAAAAAAGTTGGAGGATTCAATCATGGATCTCTAATCTGTCTAGCACATTTTAATCCCATCCCATTTCAGGAGGAGGTCTTTCACATCACCTACTGCCAGATTCTTTAACTGGAGGTGCCAGGGAATGAACCTGGGACCTTCTGAATGCCAAGCAGATGCTCTATCATTGAGGCTTCTGGAAGCAGCACGGATCTCATCTACACATTACAAATTTCTCATGTTTGGTGGGGAACAATACAAAGACTTCGTATCACATGTGCAAAGGGGCTTTTCTGCCTCCTTTCTGTTGGTGGCCTCAGCACACAGGGACAAGCAGCTTTAGTCTCCCACCCCTGTGCTGTTTTTTGCATCCTCAAACTGTCCCAGGGAAACTGACATGTAGCCACGTACGTAGCATGGTTTTTTAACCTCGGGAGATGAGGAGTAGATTCAGGACGGACACAAGGAAATACTTCCTTACACTACGAGTGACTGAAATATGGAATTTGCTGCCAGAGGTTGTAGTGATGGCCACAGGCATAGATGGCTTTAAAAGGGGATTCGACAGATTCATGGACAGGTCTATCAGTGGCTACTAACCACAGTGACTAAAGGGAACCTCCACATTCAGAAGCAGTAAACCTCTGAATCCCAGTGCCAATAGACAACATCAGGGGAAAGCCAAGGCCTCTATGCCCTGTTGCTGGATCACCAGAGGAACTGGTTGCCCACTGTGTGAGACAGGATGTTGGACTAGATCAGGGGTGTCGAATTCAATTATTGTGACGGCTGGATATGACATAAATGTCACTTGGTCAGGCCGGGCCATACCTCGCCAGCCCAGATTAAGAGCATAAGAAAGGCCCTGCTGGATCAGACCAAGGTCCATCCAGTCCAGAAGCCTGTTAAGACAGGGGCCAACCAGGCTTTTCTAGGAAGCCCACAAGCAAGACGACTGCAGCAGCACCATCCTGCCTGCGTCCCACAGCACCTAATAGGCATGCTCCTCTGATCTTGGAGAGAATAGATATTAGGGTTGCCAGGTCCCTCTTCACCACCGGCGGGAGGTTTTTGGGGCGGAGCCCAAGGAGGGTGGGGTTTGGGGAGGGGAGGGACTTCAATGCCGTAGAGTCCAATTGCCAAAGCTGCTATTTTCTCCAGGTGAATTGATCTCTATTGGCTGGAGATCCGTTGTAACAGCAGGAGGTCTCCAGCTAGTACCTGGTTGTTGGTAACCCTAATAGGTATGCATCATGACTAGCATCCGTTGAAAGTAAGACTGAGATTGAGAATGGGGTGTGTGTGCCGCCTCAGCTGGCTCACAGGCGGATAAGAGCTGCCAAGGGGCTGGATCCGTCCCTTGTGTTTGACACCCCTGGACTAGATGAGACACTGGTCTGATCCAGCATGGCTCTTTTAATGTTCTTATGGAGGTTCATATGGAAGAAGATTCTCCATGAGGTCTCTGAGTTTTGGACCTCATTTAAACACACCAGCCTGGAAACTGCTAGCCAGCGGGCCTCACACAGATGCCATGAGTTCGGCAGTCCCAGATGATAAATGGGCCGCTGCAAGCCGCCATTTCCAAATAGTTTTTCAAGCATCCCCACACCGAGAAAGGTGTGAGAGTCCCCCACCGTTTCACCATCAGCTCACCAGGAATTTCTAAAGCCAGAGTTGTCTGGCTTGTGTATCTATTGAAAGAAGAAGAGGATGGGAGCCGGAAAAAATCCTGGTGGTAGATTTGCAGGAACCTTTTGGAGAGTTAAAAATATGTCTCCCCGAGCTGCGACAATTTCCATACATTTTTAACCTCAGGGATTTACTTAGCACATTAAGTTGAAGGCTCGGAGGCCCAAAGCTATCACTTACTCCAGTTGTTCCCTCCTCCCTCCCCTCCACCACATATTTTATCATCTGACTTTCTGGTTTTAAATTCATGTTATGGCAAATAATAGATGGTAATGCGTTCCCCCCAACCTCATATTAATGGCTTTTTTTCTGACAGAACTTGTGCAAGTGAGAATGATTTAGTGACACCCTTTGCCTCCTCTCCGTTCGCCTTCCCTGTGGCAGGCAACACAGTGAAATCAGAAGAGAGAGAGAGAGAAAGACAGAATAAACCAGATTTCTCCCACCTCCATTTAAAAAACAAAACAAAGCACATTTTAGGGTAGTTTATTGTTTGGGTTAAGGTGATATGAAGAGCCTTGCAGGAATAGATCAGTAGACAGGGATTTCTGTATACGAGGTAAGGAAAAAAGAAAAAAAAAGTCTTTGTAAAATAAAAAAGAAGACTGTTCCCAAATGGTGTGATGAGATCTGAGATTGCTCCAGGAGGTGCCGAATGCAGAGTCTCTTAAAGGGCTAACGAGAAATGGATGAATTAGCTGGTTGAAGTCAATGAGCTTATACAAGGGGAGGGTTCCCAAAAACGTATCTCTGATTCTCCCCTGCCCCTGCACAAGATTCTCCTCTGGCTTCCACCTTGTATTAAGAAAAGTAATAAAGCTACCCAGAAAGCTGGATGATGAAAACATGTGAAGCACCCTTAATGTCTGATTTAAAAAAAAGGTAAAGGTCCCCTGTGCAAGCACTGGGTCATTCCTGACCCATGGGGTGACGTCACATCCTGACGTTTACTAGGCAGACTTTGTTTACGGGGTGGTTTGCTGTTGCCTTCCCCAGTCATCTTCCCTTTACCCCCAGCAAGCTGGGTACTCATTTGACCGACCTCGGAAGGATGGAAGGCTGAGCCGACCTTGAGCCGGCTACCTGGAACCCACTTCCGTCGGGATCGAACTCAGGTCGTGAGCAGAGCTTGGACTGCAGTACTGCAGCTGACCCCTCTGCGCCACGGGGCTCTTCAATGTCTGATAGCACCATGCAAATGCTAGCATAATTATAAAGAAACATTATTATAAAGAAATAGATAATGATTGCTAAGGTATTCATTTCTTCCTGCCCGTGACATTATATACATGTGCACAATTCTCGGTCGCAACCAGCTCTTTAGGATCTATGATCCGGGTCACCTAACGTTTTCTGCTTTTTCTTTTCTAGACATGCTGGTGGAATCTGGGTGACCAATCGACAGAGAAAAGACCCATCGGTATTGGTTCTGCTCTTGCCACCTCGGTTAACATGCAGCTTCCATTAATATATGGAGACAAAGAGAGGGGTGGAGCTACGTTAAGTATGAACAGCCCATAGATTGTATAATTGGCTAGTCCTCAACTACTGCTCGTGCCGGGAATGCGAAACAGACAACTGCGTCTATTGCTTTTGTTGTGTCCGAGGGAATACAGTGCTAGGCAGTCACAGAGAGCTCACAGACAGCCTCCCAATAAACCCGAAGGGGCCTCAAAACAAAACCCGCCCAGGTTAGAATTAGGATCTGGGAGACACCAGGGTGGAATTCCCTCTCTGCCATGGAAGCTTCTTTGGTGGCCCTGGGCCAGCCACCAACTCTCAGCCTAACCTACCTTACAGGGTTGTTGGGAGGATGAAATGGAGGAGAATGTTGTAGGCGGCTTTGGGAGCCCACTGAGTGAAAAAGTGTAGGTATAAGCACTCCGCCCTGACCTGGATGGCCCAGGTTAGCCTGATCTCGTCAGATCTCAGAAGCTAAGCAGGGTCAGCCCTGGTTAGTATTTGGATGGGAGACCACCGAGGAAGACCAGGGTTGCTGTGCAGAGGAAGGCACTGGCCAACCACCTCTGTTCGTCTCTTGCCATGAAAACCCCAAAAAGGGGTCGCCATAAAGTCGGCTGCGACTTGAAGGCACTTTACACACACACACAAGCACTCCAGCATAAGGACAATACTAGTTTCCCCCATGCTTAGCAATCATGACAAAAGGTTTTTATTTGCTGCAGCAGAAGAAAAGTTTGCAAAACATATTTTAGTCCTTTCAACATTTCAGGCTCTGCCCTTCAAAATTTAAATGAAAAAAGGTCACATGGGAACATGAAATTTCCCTTCAGAATTAAAATGCTTTAAACTTGCCTCTTGACTATTTTTGATCTTTTCTGACGCCAATATAAAACTATTGATTGTCGACTGCTAAACACTATTGCATGACCTCTCTCAAATGTCTGATTCTTTACGTGCTGACTGTTGAATACATCATTGCCTGTCAAATACTAACACTGCTGCATGTCTGCACAGCCAAGTCAAATATTAAGTACTATTTCATGCCACTTATCACATAAAATGAACTCATACTTTTTGATGTTAGGATTAGGGTTGCCAACCTCCAGGTACTATGGAAAAACTCACTATACTGTTAAGGTTAGGTGCTAGAAAAGAAACAGTATAACTCGGTAAATTCAAAAAATGCAAAAGGTATATTCATAAGACAAGGTGCATAAACACAGTACAAGGACAAAGTGATTACATATATACACAAATTACAACTATATACAAAAACTGGAACAAGTTAAACATAAGCATACTAGCTATCTCCAAAGAAACAACGCGATAGTCCAATAAGGTAAGGTAGAGTTCTTCACATCCACAATGGGAAAAGTTGCTCCATAAAGGTAGGCAGCAAAAATGAAGACCTGAGAGAGGAAACGCTATCCCGGATATATCTAGCGCTTTCACCAAAGCATAGCTTCATCAGCCTATAAGATCAATATTAATACAAATATAATGTAATCATGATTCTACATAAGTAATCCGAAGTTACATGAGTATAATAAATTTAGCTTACCTCAAAGCATAAAGCAAAGAACATGTAGTGACCCATCTGGGAGGTTTTTATATTTCTTTCTTTTAAAGCCACTCAAACAAACTGGTAATGTGTGAGTTAGGTTCAAAAGTAAGCCTTATAATTTTTAAGTGTATTTTTAAGTATATTTTTAATTTTCAATTTTTAAAGTTGTCTTTTAGCTCCCACTGGAAACGGGCTGCTAATATTCTCAAGTCGTCTCTTAACCACAGAGGATAACATTAGGTTGATATAGGACAAAACAGATCACAGGATGCTAAAAAAAGTTTTCAGGAAATTTAAAGAGACAGAGCCTATTTTATATCTAACCTCTTAACAACAGAGGCTATGTAAGCAGTTGAACGAAGCAATTGACTAAATAAACCGGAATAATCTATAAAAAACAGGGCAAGTCAAATTCATTGTTTAACCCATTAGGGGCCAAGGAATTAAAAAGATGAATGAACCGCATTTCGTTCTGAAGTAGCACCTTCTGAACATTTCTAGAATCATGCGGATGGTCTTTGTAGACCCACAACACAAAAAATCTCAGGTCGTTTTCTGAGTGTTTCTGCTCGACAAAATGGCTGGTTAAGGGGGCATCAAAATTGCAAGCCCTTAACCTCGAACTATGTGTGCCAATCCAAATTCTAATCTGGTGAACCGTGCTGCCAATGTAAAGTTTTGCACATTTACACATGATCGCATATACAACGCGACTTGTGGCACAGTTAGAAAAGTGCAGTAGTTGGAATTTGAAATTTGTAGTCGTGGAACGAAATTACTTAACGGGAAGGCTTAAGGGGCAGACAGAACACTTCCCACATTTAAAATGGCCAACGGCCGAAGAATGTTGTGTGGGTTTTAACATATCAGTATGAACAAGATGATCCCGCTATTACAGGTGATCTCCAGCCGATAAAGATCAGTTCACCTGGAGAAAATGGCCGCTTTGGCAATTGGACTCTATGGCATTGAAGTCCCCCCAAAAAAAACCTGCCACAAAAATCTCCTGCCGGTGGCAAAGAGGGACCCTGGCAACCCTAGTTAGGATATAGCAAAACGGAAGGCCTATGTCAACCAAATCCTACATCCGTGACAATAATCACAACCGAGTTAAATTATTAGCATGCAAAATCATTAAAAAGACCCACAACATGCTTCTCCCACGTAATCTGCCTCAACTTTTCATCTGCAAATGGAAAGAAATGGGGGAGTTTTCCAGTAATCATCCCCCTCCTTTTCACGAGAAGAAATCCAATTTTCTGTATCTTGAAACAGCAATGAAAAAACAAGGGAATTTGGGGGTGGGGTTTGGGGGGTGACAGAAAGATTCTCAACTCTTTGTATAAAATACTGTGAAATCTGAATGCCATGGGGTGCTTTACCATGTGCTACGCCATTTATCAAGCCAGTACAATATTAAATGCTTCTGCATGCCAACAACAAAAGATAACACAACATGGTGTCAGACTAGGATCTGGGAGACCCAGGTTTAAATCTCCACTCATGTGACCTTGGGCCAGTCTAAGGTTGCCAGGTCCCTCTTTGCCACTGGTGGGTTTTTGGGGCGGAGCTTGAGGAGGGGAGGGACTTCAATGCCATAGAGTCCAATTGCCAGAGTGCAGGTGAACTGATCTCTATCGGCTGGAGATCAGTTGTAATAGCAGGAGATCTCCAGCTAGAACCTGTAGGTTGGTAAACCTAGGCCAGTCACATACTCTCAGGCTAACCTAGCTCACAGGGTTGTTAGGATAAAATGGAGCAGAAAAGAACAGTGTAAAGCAGCTTTGGATCCGCATTGGGGAGAGATGTGGGGTGGGGTATAAATGAAGTAAATAAATAATATGAAAGACCCCTTCTAAGTCAAATCTGAACTACTGAAAAACAATAATCCAAGTGACAGTGTGGCGTAACAGTTCACACTTGACTAGTCATGGGAAAACCTGGGTTCAAATGCCTCTTCAAATCTGATAGAGATCAAGTCCCCTGGAGAAAATAGCCACTTTAGCAATTGGACTCTATGGCACTGAAGTCCCTCCCCACCCCAAACCCCAACCTCCTCAGGCTCCTCCCCCAAAACCTCCCACCAATGGCAAAGAGGGACCTGGCAACCCTAGCCAGAGAAGCTGCCATGTGGCTGCTACATCGTGAGTGTGCATGCTTCTGTTCGCAGCATCAAGGATGGGAGAACAGTCGACGTGGAGAAACTGAACTGAAGCTGCACTGAACCAAATCTGAACTATGGGGCTAGCGTTCAATGCCAGGATTCGGCTTTGGATCACGCAAAGGAACAATAGGAACGTGCGTCTGAGGATGCGAGGCATGCCCGGGGCCCTAGTCATGGAGTAGCCACAGCCAACCCTGACATCTCTGGCAGCAGGAAGCATGGCTTCCACAGGTCACAGGACAAGGCTTCCCGGGAAGCTGAAGTCCCAGGCAGTCCTCTTAGCAGAACTTAGATGCGGAGCCCCCCCCCCCACCCCCGGCGCTTGATCGACTTCACCATCGAGAACGCTAATCCCATTCATCCACATGACAACAGAACACCTTAAGCATCACTAACGCCGCAGTGGCCTTCCGATATCTCTGCCCCAGGCGCAGAATTCCGGCTGGCTGTTTTAGCCTCGGCACGCGGCTTTACATAATAAAAATCAATAGCATGTTAATTCAAAAATAAATCTTTTATGTACACCTGCTAGAGAGATTATGCCTCTATCTGTAGATGAAAACACGCGGGAAGGTCGATTTCCCTCCCCCCTTTCCGCAGAAGACCCTGTCCAAGTAAACAGAGAAAAGTAAGTCTTCCACTCTTGCAAAAAATATTATAATATTTGAAGAATGGTTTAGGCTTGGGCATTGTGTGTTCTGGAAAGACGGTTTTGGTACAATGGTTTGGAAAGCAAAAATCCCAGATTAACAGTTGGCTGAATTTTTGTATGCTTTAAAGAAATAAGCGAGTCCAGGTAATCATATTTGACACTCCTACTCATCAAACGTCCAGCTTCTAACATCCCAGACAGACAGCAATCTGACACAGGTCTACTCACAATCCTACTTATGTCTAGTCAATGGAGTGTACTCCCAGGAAGGTGTTTTTAGGATTGTACTGGTAGCTTGCACACGGACCTCACAACCAACTTCTGTTTGTTCAGGACTGGCATAAATCTGGCTTGTTGCTGTGATTATTTATTTGGATGTTTATACCCAGCTTTCTCCCCAGTGGAGACCCAAAGCAGCTTACAACATTGAGAGCCAGTGTGGTGTAGTGGTTAAGAGCGGTGGTTTGGACGGAGCGGTGGACTCTGATCCGGAGAACCGGGTTTGATTCCCCACTCCTCCTCATGAGTGGCAGAGGCGAATCTGGTGAATTTGTGTAGAGGGGAGGGGAAAGGCGAATGTAGGCCGGTTTGATTCTTCCTTAAGTGGTAGAGAAAGCATAAAAAAACCAACTCTTCTTCTTCTTCTTCTTCCCTCCTCTATCCTCACATCAAAAACTCTGTGAGGTAGGTTGACAGAAAGCGACTGGGCCCACCGTCACACAGCAAGCTTCTGTGGCATAGTGGGGATTCAAACCTAAGTCTTCCAGGTCCTAGTCTGACATGCTAACCACTACACCATCCTTCCCTCTCTCCTTTGATTATGTGCAGAGCACAACTGAAAGTTTCCTAGTTTTGGAAGCCTTGAGTCAAACTCCAATTTGTGTCTGACTGGAGGTAGCTTCCCTTCTGCCTGTCGGGATTTTAAACCAGGATTACATTGTGGTTGAGATGGTGGTAGACTCCCGCAATTTAGAAAACGAGTCATTCCCCTTTTCTCCCAAACAAGGCCAGTTTTGGGGACGGTGAGTGAGCTGCTTTGGTGACAGACAGCTTTTTCAGCCGAAGGATGTGACTGCGTTTCACAAGGTGGTGGGTTTGACTTGAACATTTTTTGCTTGTGCAAATTCAATTCAATTTGGGAATCAAACATACCATTTTGTGATTCCTTATGCCAAATTCCCATACAATGTATGCATTTTTCCAACTTCCTTTTTGCGCATCAGCATTATCCATTACACTATGATACATTAATTGATGTACATTGGCAATTTATATGCATCTGATATAGACAAAAATGCAAACGAGATACAAGAAACGACTGAATAATTAAAGCAGGGATGAAGAATGTCAGGCGGGTGGGGGGAGGCGTTTAAGGCCCACGAAATCATTTGGTCTGGCCCTTCGTGGGTCCTGGCAGATCTCTAGCTCAGAAGGATCTAAGACTGGTGATCCGCCCCCTTCCAGGGACAGGAATAGCCTCTATTCAAGGTGGATGTGAGTTTGTTTTGCTGAGAAAAGGAACCTTTTCCCCTCTTGCAGAAGAGTCCTTAGCTAAGGAGCTGCTAGGACCGCCCAAGAAACTGTGTTAACCCTTTCCCACCTGGGCCGTAGAGAAACATATTTCCTCTGTACTACAAGAGGGCTGGGGCGGAGGTGGCGACAATAGAGGGGTTAAAGGGGGCAGGGCCAGAATGCACGCGGGGGGGGGGGGGAGAAAGCAAGTTCTTAGCCAGTGTGTCCTCATTTCACCCCGGCAGGCGGAGGTAGAAGCCAGCTGTAGAATCCGGGCTCTGACCATGCGGATCAGGAGCATCTCCAGCGTGCGGCTGGATGACTACGCCCGGCTGGTGCAACAGAACATCCTGTGCCACCAGGTGGGCGAGTGCGCCACCGGTTGGATGCCTGCCTGCTTGCCCGCGCCCGGGGGGGTCATCTGGGGCAGCTGCCTGCTTGGGGCTTGGTTGGCTAATTTTTAAGTTGATAATTTTGTATGGCCCGTGAATGATATTATAAATATCCAAATGGCCCTTGGTGGGAAAAGATTCCCCACCCCTGCATTAAATCCAGAAATGAAATGGAGGTGGACCAAAAGTGTTCACATCAACAACATAAAGAAACAAAAAGCAATAAAAGTGGGCATATTTGTCCAGACTCATGAACTGCTCCAGGGCAAGTACATTTGGGGAATGATGAAGGTTGTTTTCGAACAGGCTACGCAAGTCTTGAAAGGGCACCTCTTATCCCCCCCCTTCTATGATCACATGAAGCTGCTGTATATTGCATCAGACTATTAGTATTGTCTACTCAGACTGGCAGTGGCTCTCCAGGGCCTCAGGTGGAGGTCGTTCTCCTCACCTACTGCCTGGTCCTTTTAACTGGAGAAGCCGGGGATTGAACCTGGGACCATCTGCATGCCAAGCAGATGCCCTAGCACTGAGCCACTGTCCTTCCCATGAGCTGTGGCTGGGACTGAGGAGGAGGTAGTGGCAGGGTCAGTTATGGGACTGGGGTGAAGATAAGGAAGCCAAAGGTTAGGAGCATGTGGGGTGAAGGGAGGGATATGTAGGGATGGTGTGACTGGGAGAGAAGGGTAGGGGGAGAATGCGAGGGGAAAGCACACCCCGTAGATCCCAACCCCAGCCCATGTGTGAAATTCCACAGGCAATTCCCTAGTATCAATAATCAACAGAATCAGGATTCTCACCCTGATGCTGCACCTTTGTGTTAATTTACAACTGCTTCACACTCAGGGACTTCACACTAAAAAGTCTCAGGCTCCAAGGTCCAGGGTTGGGGGCTCATTCTTAGAGCCCAGGGAGAAATCTCCAGCCTGTGAGTCTGCCCATAGACCTGATGGTCTCTGTGAAAGACTTCAGCATACCCTTGCTTGTGGGAACTGCTGCATGGGTGAGCTGGGAGACAATGACCCAGCATAGTCTGATCACATTTCACTTTAGCACATTGTCCGTTTCCATTTTACTTTTACGTTGTGAACAGTCCATCTCTTCCAAGCCGTGTCTGTGAATGCACTCAGACACCATGTGGGACTATTCCAAGTAAAGCTAATCCATGTGGCATCAAAAGGCTCCCACCCATAAGAACATAAAAAAAGCCCTGCTGGATCAGACCAAGGTCCATCAAGTCCAGCAGTCTGTTCACAAAGTGGCCAACCAGGTGTCTCTAGGAAGCCCTCAAACAAGACGACTGCAGCAGCACCATCCTGCCTGTGCTCCACAGCACCTAAGATGATAGGCATGCTCCTCTGATCCTGGAGAGAATAGGTATGCATCATGACTAGCATTCCTTTTAACTAGTAGCCATGGATAGCCCTATCCTCCATGAACATGTCCACTCCCCTCTTAAAGCCTTCCAAGCTGGCAGCCATCACCACATTTTGGGGCAGGGAGTTCCACAATTTAACTATGCGTTGTGTGAAAAAAATACTTCCTTTTATCTGTTTTGAATCTCTCGCCCTCCAGCTTTAGCAGATGACCCCGTGTTCTAGTATTATGGGAGAGGGAGAAAAACGTCTCCCTGTCCACTCTCTCCAAACCATGCATAATTTTATAGACCTCTGTCATGTCTCCCCTCATCCGCCTTCTTTCTAAGCTAAACAGCCCTAACATCCTATTCCTGAGAATAGGGCCGAAAGTGCTTAGGAGGCCTGAGGGGCCTGGCGCCGGCGTAAAGGGCACTTATGACGGCGCAAACGGCCTGGGCGTTGGTGTGAGGCCATGTATGATGGCGGCGGTAGTCGGCGAAGGGGAGTAGTGCGCCTGCGCCCGTGCAAGTGCCGTGTCAGTGCCTGAGCGGTGCAGAGGCGGCCAGCGGTGGCTGCGGGGGCATTTCCGGGGCTAGTCGGCCTCTTAAGGCCCATTCGGCCCAGGAACACCCCCTTTTGCTGGTGAAAAGGTATGCCAGGTCCTGACCTGGCACAGCCCATAGACCGCCATGCAAATGCTCCGGGCCCTCGTCTTGCCACCGTGGCCAAGCTCCGCCCCTCTCTACCTGGCACCTCTGGAATCCACCTAGAGCCCGGTCAATGGGGCCAGGGCAGGAAGTGGCGGCACCCCACCGGAGGAGGGGCCTCGGAGCCGTGAATCCCCCTCAAAAGCAGCACTTCGCGGCCAGCGCTCACTTGACAGGTAAGCCTCGCATGGGCCAGCATGCTGCCAGTCTGTGCCGGGGGGTCGGGACTTTGCGAGTTTTTCGCTCAAACTCCCCTCTCTGGGGGGGAGTGTGCATGGCTCTCGCTCAAACTCCCTTCCTTGGTGGGGGCGCTGCCTCGAGGGCTCCTCCACCTGCCCTTCCCTGGGGGGGGGGCTTCTGGTGGGGAGTACCTCTGAAGTAAAGCGCCAGCCTTTTCCCCTCCAATCGAAGCACTGTCGAGGTCCACACCTGGCCTCACCTGGCGAGGTCCACCTAGTTGAGGTCCACACCTGGCCTCACTCAAGAGACAGCCTTCGTGGGAGGGTGAAGGCAGGGAGCCTCTCACCCTTTCTGTGTTTTTTTCCAGATGCTGCTGCCTTTATAGCAAGCCCACAAGCTCCATGCCGCTCTGCTTCTCCCTCAGCTCAGATGCCCACAGCCAGACCGCCCACCCGCCCCTCGTGCCACCCTCGCCCTCAGCTGAGCTCCGGCCTCCACAGGACACCTTCTGATGAATCTGCCGATGCGTGCCACGGGCCGGGACCACCCCCATGCCATGGGAGCGAGACTCCTGGGTGGCCCCTATGCCGCCCAGGGGTCTCCTGCCCATCCACCCCCAGTCCCTTCTTTCTCATTGCAGGTTTCTGCGGAGGCCAACCGCCCGCTGTCACCCTCACATATAATCCCCCGACACTAATATAAGAACCTACCACCCTCTCCCCCCTAATTCCTAATTTTAGTGATGGCATTGGATCCCACCTCCTTTCTGCCTCTGTGTCCTCCTGCCCCCCCCCAACACCTCGTTGGTTCAATAAAGGCATTTTTTACACATCGCCCATCCGTTTGGCCGTTTGGGGAAGGTCTTGTGAGGGGAATCAAGGGTGGAAGGCAGGGGTCCGGCCGAGCTTTCTCGGCAGGGCACATTGAGGTGGTGGTCTGCCTCGGCATCAGCACTAGTGCAGCTTTTGCGGGGCGGTTGTGAGCAGGATGTGTGAACGCTGAAAATCTCGGAGAGGGGAATGGGAAGACTGAGAGCATCTGGCTGCTAATGAGCCGCTCGTGCGGACGTCCTCAGGCCGATCACAGCTCTGACGCCCCCGGTCAGAGGCCGGAAGGGCTGCCCGCATCTTCAAACCGTCCCCAATGGTGCCCCCCCCAGGAAGTCATGGGGCAAGGGGGCGGTGTTGATGGGGCACTAAGCGGGGCCCATGGGGGGCATGTCTAATGCACACAAACGCCCTCGCACTGGTCCTTGGACCACAGGGCATATCAATGAGGAGGCATGCGAGCGACCCTCTCTCAGAGCCTCTGATGGGTCGAGGCAGGAGTCGGCGCATATAGGCACACCCACCCTCTCCTCACATTGGCAGCCCATTCTGACCCCTCCACCCCTATTCCAGGATGTCATCCTGACCAAACGCTCCCGTCACCAGCACAAACTCCAGCGCGCCGCTAGGAGACCACTCCCACCTCCCCCCCCATGGTGACTGTGCAACCCCTGCTCCTTGAGGACACAGGTGCTCGGCCTGAACACAATGGTGCAGAGTTCGGGGTATGCCCTCATCAAGCACTACATCTGGGACCTGAGAGAAGGGCGCAGGTGGGCCACTTTGAGGGGGGAGGGGGGCTGTGGGAGAGAATGGGAACAACACACGCCCCTCCCTCTCACCCTGTGCGCCTCCCCAAAAGGCAGGCTCCTCCCTCACAAGCACCTGTAGGACTAGGAGCGCAGTACGTCGAGCCAAGCAGGGGCCCACAATGAGGTGGCAGATGGGTGGGCGTGCAGCGCTGGTGGAGGAGGCTTGGGAGGAAGAGGACGGCGTGACCAATGGAGGAAATGGGCCCTGGCTCATGGCGTGGACACCCCCCTCCCTCACAGAATAGGGGACTGGCGCGGCCCCTTTCGGGGGGGGGGCTCTCAGAGGTCTCTGTGGCGGCTGAGGTCCAGCCGGCCATGGTGTGTGTTATTCCAAGCCATTTCTCAGCCACCCCTCGTGTGCCCCCCGAGGTCAATGTGGAGGGCACCCCTGGGGAGGGGGGGATCTTGGCAGCCGGAGCATCATGACCACTGTCTGTCCATTGCAGCACGAGGAGGATGGTGGCAGTGGGTCACCCGACACAAGCTCTGCACGGGACAGCGTGGGGGGCAGGAGAGGTCAGGCTGGCTGTGTCTGTTGCCAGACCGCTCGCCCTACACGGTGTCGTCCGATGGCTTAGCTGGTGACTGGCCACAGGAGGAGGACGATGACACTGACGTTATTTGGGAAACAGAGGCATCCAGAGAGGGAAGATGGGGATGTGGTCCATGGAGAGGAGGCAGGGCGAAGAGCAGAGGGGAGTGGCCGTTCCAGGGCAGGCTACTGAGCAGTGTCTCTCTTCCGTCTGCAGGACTGGCAGCCCCTCACCCCAGCAACCTGGCGAGGCAACCATCGCAGTGCGGTCCCCCTCCAACACATGGCACCTGCTC
The DNA here is from genome assembly GCF_029931775.1 of Euleptes europaea. Taxonomy (NCBI): domain Eukaryota; kingdom Metazoa; phylum Chordata; class Lepidosauria; order Squamata; family Sphaerodactylidae; genus Euleptes; species Euleptes europaea. The sequence continues at coordinate 32,846,245 of NC_079330.1, read as the reverse complement.
TTTGTGGCCGACAGCCCTCTCAAGGGAGGGTGGCGTTGCAACAGTGGCCGCTTCCTGCCGACAGAGCTGCACGCCTCCCCTTCCTGGCAGCTCCAGTCACCGCTTGCCCCATCTGGAGACAACCCCCCCCGCCGTGGCCCCCTCAGGCGTGGCCCCTCGCAGCTCTCCCACAAAGGCCAGCCACAGTGAAGACCTTGGTCCTGGGTCCCCACTCCTCACGGGGAGACGGTCCCTATCCTGAGCTCCCAGTAGTGTGTAGGAGGGGCAGGGGACCCCATCGGCGCGGCCGGCACCTCTGTGAGCTCTGCTTAAAGGGGCCCAATAAAGGGAGCTGGATGCTCCAGTAAAAGCCCGTAACTAGCGTCATTGTGTTTCTTGGGGCAGGAGGGATGGGGAATAAGCAGAATGAGCGAATGAATGGGGGTGGCGGAAGGGATGGCCCATGGGGGTGGGGATGGGGGTGGCCTCTCCTTGAAGGGATCTCAATGGTGGCCTTCTGAGTGCTCCAGCCTGCTCTCAGTGCCCTCCTCGACCCCCATCACTGTCGGCGTCCCTCGAGGTGGGAAGGTTGCAGGGGCCTGGTTGACCTCTGGGGCGAGGGGCAGGGGGGGCTCCTTCTCCTCCCGAAGGTTTGTAGGGTATCAGCTGGCCCCGGTCCCTTGAGGGCCCCCTCATCCCCCTCCCAGAGGCCCTGGGTCCATTCGGCCCGTAGCCGCCTCGTGCGTGAGGTCCTGGCCCGTCTGCCCGAGGTCCCCTGGACTCTCTCCACTCTCGAGGAGTGCCCCCCTGCCATTGTGCCCTTTTTTCTCAGAGCGTGATCAGTGAATCAACCGGGCCCTCTTAAGGGGAATGGCATGCCTCCCACCCCCTCCTGGGGGGGGATTTCCACCTCATCTACTCCCCCCCGACCGCGTCTCTCTCCAGACTCCCGACCCTGTGGTGGCCGGTGTCGGCAGGCAGGAAGGCCTCATCCCCCAGAGAGATGACAGAGGTCCCGCGGCAGAGGCCACCAAAGGCGTTCTTTATTAGGTTCTCCGTCTGCACACTTGAGGACTCGCCGTCCCGTTAGCCTGCCAGTGCCCTTGCTGCCGCGATGCAGGGACTCAAGCCTGTCATTGTCCTAGGCTGGAGGGCTTCCTTCCACCCGCTCTGTGGCCACCCCTCCCCTCTCAGGCATGACCCATTTGGCAAGGACATGCGCCTGGACAGGGCACACCTCCAGCTCCTCCTGCCACAATGCCGCTCGCACCCGCTCCCTGGCGATATGGCCGGGTAGGTTGTGCCCGCCGTCATCCGCCTCCACCTTGAGGCCCCTCGGCGGGGTCCAGGGGGAGGAGGGGAAGGACCTGGTGGAGGGCGATGTTGTGGAGCATGGTGCACACCCCAAAGGGCTTGGCCACCCGCTCTGGCTGCATTGCCCGACGGCCCCCTGTGTGACGGAGACAGCGGAAACGCATCTTGAGTTGACCGAAGGCCCTCTCGATAATCATGCGGGTCTTGCGGTGACAGTGGTTGAAGAGTGCCCGGTCTTCCGGGTCATCCACCGGGTAGGGTGTCAGGAAGTAGGGCCTCAGGGGGTATCCACAGTTGCCTGCGATAGGAAGGGGAAGAGATGAGCGGCTGAGGGCGGCCCTCCCGTCGGCACCCAGCTGGTCCAGCATGGCGATCCTTCCCCCCACTCACCTAGCAGCCAGCCTCTGCCCTCCGACCAGGTCTCCAGGAGGAAACGCAAACCCGAGGCGTCAAAGATCTGGGCGTCATGCACCGAGCCCGCGAATTTGGCGACCAGGTCGGTGAAGATGCCTCTGTGGTCACAGGAGGCCTGAACGTTGATGCTGTAGAAGTGGTGGCGGTTCCTGTAGAGGTGCTGGTCTTGGTGGGGGGTGAGCAGAGCTATGTGGGTGCAGTCCATGGTGGGACATGTTTGGGAAGCCGGCGGTGGCCTGGAAGCCGGCTCAAATGGTGGCCAGCTGTGACTGTGGGGAAGTGGACATGAGTGGCCAGGTTGGCGAGCATGGCATCCAGGAAGGTGTGCAGGCAGCGGCCAGACCTCGAGAATGTCGGCTATGACCCCCTGGAAGCTTCTGCTGGCCAGAAATCTCAGGGACAGTAGCACTTTCTGGAGGACGGGAATGGGCAGGCCATCGTTTCCTGCAGGGCTGGGCCCACCTCTTGACACAGCATCTCGATCGCGGCCCTGTCTAGGCGGAATCTGTCCAGGCACTCGGTGTCGGAGAGATGCAGGGTGCTGATGCGCTCTCTGAACCTGCGGGCGTGCCTCCGCCGCCGTTGCCGCATAGCCACCCAGAGGTACTGAGGTTGAGGACCGACAGCTGGCCCAGAAGTGGCCCCTGGTACTCATCTACCTTGTAGGGTTGTTGTTGTAACGATTAAGAAATAATCTACATGAGGCGTGCAGAATATTTTCAGGTGCTATGCAAATGATGTGTGATATATTACACAATAAAAATCCTAATTAAAGACTTGTCATCCAATGTTTCTGCAATATTTTGGACCTCATTCCTGGTAACATGAATAGGGAATTTTCCATGCCCCCCATGAATACAGGGCACAATTCGGCTGCCAGTCAGCATTTGAATATTCATAGCTTTCAGTGGGAGAACTAAGCATTTGTCCAACTCTTTCTCAAAAAAGCACTTTATGGTGCAACTACGTAACTCTTCAAGACCATGGAAATAATTTCTTGCTTTCATGCTGCAAATCAATTTTAATATTCAAGAACTGTGATGCAAAAACAAAGCACAGAGGAAGTGGAAACGGAACCCACTTTTACCAAAACATTGTCTCATTTTATCCATTTTTAACTAGTCCGGATGATAAACAATTAACACAGCCTTCCCTGGGGGAAAAATATTTGCAGAGAATAAAGGCAGGGGTATCTTACATTCCAATGGCTTCCTTATGTGTATGACAAAGTGAAAGTGCATACCGAAAAACGTACAAAATTGACCTTTGATTCTAAGCTAGATGGGTATGACAAACATTAGATCCTTCTTCGGGGTGGGGGGAGAATCCCTACCAGCTCTCTCTGAAACCTGAGTAGCACAAACTCATTTATATGCAACTATTCACGTGTGCAGTAAATTCCAATTAGTTTTACAGTGATCTGCTTAACATGTATGGGAAAGGAACCTCGGTATTCTTGCAATATCGGTGCAAGAGGTTTGCATTGGATGAGTTTGTTTTTTTTAAACCCCACACCAAGTTAATTATATTTTGCAGATTTGGAAAGCTGGGGGAGGGGAGAGAAGGGAGCAGGAGGGGAAAGAATTCCAGCTGAGCTCTTTGAGGCGAGGCTAACAGTTCAATGAATTTTATTTGTGTTTTCATTACATTACGTATTACATGCATTATGCCTCTGGTCGGAAACTAGGAGATCATCTTGAGGTCAGGACTGCCAAGTGCGTGACTTTCCCAGTGCACTAGGGGTGCATAAGGTTGAACTTGGAACAAGGACTGAACTGGTGGAACAGACTACTGCAAGAGGTGAAAATCATAGAATCATAGAGTTGGAAGGGACCACCAGGGTAATCTAGTCCAACTCCATGCACAATGCAGGAAATTCACAACTATCTCCTCTCCATACCCCCAGTGACCCCTACTTCATGCCCAGAAGATGGCCAAGATGCCCTCCCTCTCATCATCTGCTTAAGGTCATAGAATCAGCATTGCTGACAGATGGCCATCTAACCTCTTCTTAAAAACCTCCAGGGAGGGAGAGCTTACCACCTCCCGAAGGAAGCCTGTTCCGCTGAGGAACCGTTCTAACCGTTAGAAAAATCACACCCATGGTAAACCTGCTGCAGCAGGAACGGATAGGAGTAGGTTTGCCAACTACCAGGTGGTGGCTGGAGATCTCCTGGAATTACAAGTGATCTTCAGACTACAGAGATCAGTTCACCTGGAGAAAATGGCTGCTTTGGAGGATGGACTCTATGGCATTATACCCCATTGTTAAAGTTGCCAGCTCTGGGTTGGGGTGGAGATTTTGGGGGTGGAGCCTGAAGAGGGTGGGGTTTGATGAGGGAAGGGACTTCAATGGGGTATAATGGGGTATAATGCCACAGAGTCCACCTTCCAAAGTGGCTATTTTCTCCAGGTGAACTTATCTCTGTCGTCTGGAAATCAGTTGTAATCCCAGGAGATCTCCAGCCACCACCTAGAGGTTGGAAACCCTACCCATTGAAGTCCCTCCCCTCCCCAAACCCTGCCCTCCTCACGCTCCACCCCCACATCTCAAGGTGTTTCCCATCCCAGAGTTGGCAACTCTAGATAGGAGGCTAGTAATTTTATTTAGGCAGAAACTTGGGGCCCATCTCATCAGATGCATTTAGCAGATCCTCACTAGGCAGACATCTATCTATGTCTACAAAGACAAAAAATGTATCAAAAGCAGGAACAAAGGACCATGCACAGCAGAACATAAAAGTTGAGGTGTAATTATATTTTTTTAAAAAAAACCACCCTCAACTGTAATCAAGGAAAGTACACAGGCCATTCACAATTTTTATTTAAATATTTATACCCTGCTTTTTTCCTCAAACAGGACCCAAATCAGTTTACAACATTTTTCTTCCTTCCATTTTATCTTGACAACAACAAGCCTGTGAGGTAGGTTCAGCTGAGAGAGAGAGAGAGATTAGCCCAATATCACCCAACAAGCTTCCATGGCAGATTAGGGATTTGAACCGAGGTCTCCCCAAAACTAGTACAATGCTCAACCACTACAGTAACCACTCCAGCAGTTCAGGTGGGGCCTGGGGAGGGTCAGATATGGGGAGTGGAGGGAGCTCATGCCATAGAGTCCACCCTCCAAAGCTGCCATTCCCACCAGGGAAACTGATCTCTGTTGTCTGGAGATCAGTTGTAATGCCTGGAGAATCCCAGGTCCCACTTGGAGGTTGGCACCCATACTCAGGATGCAGGCTGTGCATGTGTGTGTGTGTACGCACACACCCACATGCACTCACTCAGTTTACCACTTGGGTGTCAATGGGCCAGCTGCCTCAAAACCAGTATGGCTATAGACAGGCGACTCTTCCCCAAAAGACGACAAGAGGTCTTTAAGAAGAAGACAAACCAGAAGAGTAAAATTTGCAAAAAGTGTACCTTTGCTCATTCATAGATGTATGCACAATTATTATATTTTAAATAACAACGCCACTCACCATAGAGCCCGCTCCGTCTTCTCTCCTGGTGCTAAGGGTGGGTGGGGAGCAATTCCAGACAGCTCCTCCTCTCCCTCCTGAGGAAGTGAGCTTTGACCTGTGAAAGCTTATACCCTGGACAAAGTTTGTCAGTCTTTAAGATGCTACTGGACTTAAATTTTGTTCTGCTTTCCCTTCATAAGGCTTACCCTGTTGAACCCTCCCCTCCCCCCCAACTTGGTGGATTTCGGCATCTTTTCCTCCAGCTGCAGGTCACTCTGAGTCCCCTTTGGCTTTTCAGGAACCAAACCCAGCCTCTACAATCTCAGACCATTTCACTGGACACATGCAGACTCTGCATGTTTAAGAGGGTAAGCCTCAAAAGGGAGGATTTGCTTCTGAAAAAGAGAATCCCTGAATTAGAAGGCAGATTCTAAGCACCAAAAAAAGGGTGGCATTGATAGGGTTGCCAACTCTGGGTGCAAAAATTCTAGGAGATTTGGGGACTGGAGCCTGGGAAGGGCGGGGTTCAGGGAAAAGAGGGACCTCAGTGGGCCTTAGTGTCATCCTCCTAAGGCAGGGGTCTCAAAACTGCGGCTCCAGAGCCACATGCGGCTCTTTGGCCCGTTGAGTGCGGCTCTCCGAACTTGGTTCAGAGCCCCTGCTCTTGCGGCCGCTCGCGCCGGCAGCCAGGCTGTGGAGCCGGTGCGCCTGAGAGAGAGAGAGAGTGGCCGAGCGGGCTGTCTCCCCCCCACACCGTGGAGAATGGCCGGGTCCCCCTTTCCCTTGCCCTCAATGGTTGGGAGGCTAAAGCCTCCCCTCCCCTCTAGCCGCGTGATTGCTGGGCAGGTGGCTTGGCGGTTCCTGCCCCCCCCCACCTATCAGCTGTTGGGCGGGGCGGGCTTCCTTTGGTAGACCTGGCCTCCGGCTGAGTCCCATTGGGAGGCCATGTCTACCCACTGGCTTTCTTGGCGGTAGACCTGGACTCCGAGGAGGGGAAAAAGTCCCCCTTCAGAGGCCAGGTCTACCAATTGGCTTCTATGGGCCTCCGGAGGCCAGGTCTACTGCCGAGAAAGCCAATGGGTAGACCTGGCCTCCCAATGGGATTCAGCCGGAGGCCAGGTCTACCAATAGGCTTTTATGGCAGTAGACCAGGCCTCCAGATGAGGACTCCGGATGGCGAGGAGGAAATGGCAGGGACTTACAATTTAATTTTTATAAATAAATAAGATCACTATTAAGTATGATATCAAGTTTTATTCAGTGTACCTATAGTTTAATTAAGACTTAAAACTTTAATTAAAGTTTATTAAGTTAATAAACAGTGTACCTACCTATATAGTTTAAGTTTAAAAAATCTGGCTCTCAAAAGAAATCTCAATCGTTGTACGGTTGATATTTGGCTCTTTTGACTAATGAGTTTGCCGACCCCTGTCCTAAGGCACCATTTTCTCCAGGGGAGCTGATCTCTCTAGTTCACTGGTTCCCAACCAGGGGTCCGTGGACCCCCAGGGGTCCGCGAGAACTAAATTAAGGCCCACGAAACAAAGTTATAAACCCATAATACATTAATATTTTCAATTAAAAGTTATTATAAAAATATATATTCAAATATTATTCTAAGTTTAATGTTTAACTAACAGTTATGCTTAAAGTTTATTTTCAAATTCCTGGAATTTTTATTTTGAACCTTGGGGTCCCTGCACCGAACAAAAAAGTCCTAGTGGTCCCTGGTCAAAAAAAGGTTGGGAACCACTGCTCTAGTTTGTTGATCCATTGTAATTAGGGTTTCCAGCTCCGGGTTGGGAATCCCTGGAGATTTTGGGGGTGGAGCCTGAGGAGGGCAAAATTTGGGGAGGGGAGGGACTGTATAATGCCATAGAGTTCATCTTCCAAAGTGGCCATTTTTTCTCTGTCACCTGAAATCAGTTGTAATCCCAGGAGATCTCCAGCTACCACCTGGAGGTTGGCAACCCTAGTTGTAACTCTGGGAGCTCTCCAGGCCCCACCTGGGGGTTGGCATCCCTACGCCCCAATCACTTATCTATCATGCTTTTACAGTGTGTGAGATCACGTGTATGAATTTTCTGGCTCAGGAGCCAAAGTTTAGCTGGCCCAGGCTTGGTTTGTGGGACTGTCATCTTCTTGGCCTTTGGATGAGAGCCGAGCAGCCTGCCCAGGGCCCTCTGTTGACTCTGTCAGGAGATTTATTTCTTTGCCACTTGTTCAAAGGGCCAACGTTTGCTTAAGAGTGCGGAGCCCTGCCCCTCCTCCCCACATAAAACCCCTCGCTCCATAAACTGTGTTTATTTTTAAGAGAGGTCCCCCAAACAGCCCTCAAACTCATTAAGGAAGGCAGTGAAGCGGGCTGGAGCCAAAAGCAGCCTGCCTTGCGGGGTGGACCTGCCATATTCCTAGGTGGAAAGAATAATCAGTAGGGGCATCCGTTGTCAGAAATTATTTTTATTTTTGTCCTAATGAACCAAATGTTTTCCTGTTAAAAATAAGAGCAGTCACATCACAGAATCGTAGAGTTGGAAGGGACCACCAGGGTCATCTAGTCCAACCCCCTGCACAATGCAGGAAATTCACAACTACCTCCCCCCCACATCCCCAGTGACCCCTACTCCTTATCCAGAAGATGGCAAAAAAAAAAAAAAAAAACCCTCAAGGATCCCTGGCCCATCTGGAGGAACATTGCTTCCTGACCCCAAAGTGACAATTGGCATTACCCTGGACATGTAAGAAAGGACCACAAGAGCCAAACACTGAAGCAACCCTTCCTGTCCTCCCTCTCATGATCTGCCTAAGTCCACAGATCCACCATTGCTGACAGATGGCCATCTAACCTCTGCTTAAAAACCCCCAAAGGAGAGCCCACCACCAAGGAGAGCCCACCACCTCTTGAGGAAGCCTGTTCCACTGAGGAACCGCTCTAACTGTTAGAAAATTCTTCCTAATGTCTAGATGGAAACTCTTTGGATTTAACTTCAACCCATTGGTTCTGGTCCGACTTTCTAGGACAACAGAAAATAACCCTCCTCTATATGACAGCCCTTCAGGTACTTGAAAATGGTTATCATATCACCTCTCAGTCATCTCCTCTCCAGGCTAAACATACCATGAGGGGAGGGGCGGTGGTTCAGTGGTAGAGCATCTGCTTGGCACGCAGAAGGTCCCAGGTTCAATCCCCGGCATCTCCAGTTAAAGGGACCAGGCAAGTAGGTGATGTGAAAGACCTCTACCTGAGACCCTGGAGAGCCGCTGCTGGTCTGAGTAGACGATACTGACTTTGATGGACCAAGGGTCTGATTCAGTAGAAGGCAGCTTCATGTGTTACCATAAGTCATAGTTTTAAAAGTCCATTGTTTTTTTAAAAAAGAAATCTTAGGTTGCAATCCTAAGTACCTTTTCTTGGAAGTAAGCCCCACTGAATAAAATGAGACTTACTTTTGAGTAGATTTGTCTATGCATGTTCCCTTCGTATAGCCATTGGCCCCATTAGGGTTTCCAGCCTCCAGGTGGTGCTTGGAGAGCTCTCAGAATTACAACCAATCTCCAGAAAGAAGTCAGCTCCTCCAGAAAAAATGGCTGCTTTGGAGGATGGATTCTATGGTGTTATACCCTGCTGAGGTAAGGTCCCTCTCCTCCTCAAGCCCTGCCTTCTCCAGGCTCCACTCCCCAAACCTCCAGGCATCCCCTAACCCAGAGTTGGCTACCCTAGGCCTTACCCTCCTAGCAGTGACCTGATGCCTGTACGGTTGCCAGCTCTGGGTGGGGAAATACCTGGAGATTTTGGGGGCGGAGCCTGGGAAGTCAGGGTTTGAGGAGGGGGGGGACTTCAACGGGTTATAATGCCATGGAGTCCACTCTCTGTTGCGTGGAGATCAGTTGTAATCCCAGAAGATCTCTAGCCACCACCTGGAGGTTGGCAACCCTAATTATAATTCTGAGAGATCTCCAGACCCCCCTGGATGTTGCCTTACCTTCCAAAATAAGGGGGGATTCTGAACACACTGGGGATGCCCTGATGTTAGGGTTGCCAACTTCCAGGAGGAGCCTGGAGATCTCCTAGAATTACAACTAATCTCTAGATGAAAAAACAGTTTGATACCTGGAGGATGGCAACCCTAGTTTGAGCTGTATCAAATACCAGGAGGTATTGGTCATTTATGCGTGGTTGCTTTACCCTCCTTTATTCCCTGTCTCAGCCAGGATCAAATTTTTCAGTATGCACGTTACCTCATTCCTTGGAAGCTCAATGCTGTTTCAACCCAAAATGAACCCGGCTTTTCCCATTCCTCTTCTGACCCGAATCAAACCGTTCATCCTGGCTCATTCCGGAGTCACAGAGTGTGCATACTCTGTTCTCGGGTTGAGCTTTGCCCCACCCTTTTCCAAACCCCTCTTCAAGGCAGCATGCAGATAGCCAAACAGGAGAAGCACAGAAGATTGGCTTCTCTCACAGCCAATCACGAAGTAGTGTGTACAGAGACAGGGATTCAAGTGCTTCCTGCTACCTTGGAGCTCTTTCTGAGCAAAAGAAAGGCTTTTTTAAAAATGAGGCTTGGATTTCTCCCCCCTTCTTTCAGGTAGCTCCGTTTTTTGTTTTTTGTTCTTAAAATGCCTTTTTATGTGGCAGTTGGGTCTGGGGGGAAGGAGATCTCCTCTCTGGGTGAGTACTACGAAGTCAGACAATTACAGAGCAGCATTTAGAGGGGTGAGACTTGATTTGAGCTTTGGCTGCTTTTCTGTATTCATGCTTCCATTAACACACAGTTTCATCCCTGGTCATTCCAGCCAATGCATACAGTTCCCCTCAGCCTGGGTTACTTTGATCCTGGCTGAAATGGGGAATAAGTAAAAGTAAAGGTCCCCTGTGCAAGCACCGGGTCATTCCTGACCCATGGGGTGACGTCACATCCCGACGTTTCCTAGGCAGACTTTGTTTATGGGGTGGTTTGCCAGTGCCTTCCCCAGTCATCTTCCCTTTACCCCCAACAAGCTGGATACTCATTTTACCGACCTCAGAAGGATGGAAGGCTGAGCCAACCTTGAGCCGGCTACCTGAAACCCACTTCCGTTGGGATCAAACTCAGGTCGTGAGCAGAGCTTGGACTGCAGTAGTAGTACTGCAGCTTACCACTCTGCACCATGGGGAATAAAGGAGGTTAAAGCGACCATGCATTTGCCTCCATGCTCTGAAAAACTCCTAACTGCCCATTCCCACACATTAAAGAGCCAAGTTATTTCCCCCCTGGCTCATTGACAACCTTAGGTCCAAAATGCTAGGCACACATTAGGAACTGGTAAAGGACCTCCTATAGCACAATCCTGACACTACGCAGACTCCAGAGGCTCTTGAGGAATTCCACCACCTCTTCAGCATGAACGTCATGGTTTTACCCAAGCCTCTGGGCACATGCAAAGCTAGCCCATGGCTAAATTCTGCCCCCTCACTGCTACCATGTTTAAGTCAGGCCTTGGGTGAAGGAAGACCCATCTGGTTTTGACCTGGGGGCCAAGAGCTGCTGAAGGAACGGTTGAATCGAGTGTCAGCAAAGGAAGACCAGCCTGGTCTCAGTTGGGCTTCTGAACAACTCACCTCTGTGCCAGGGCCTGTCCAAACTGATCTCCTTCCCCTGCTGGGGAGACCTGTCTGTCTCATTCTATTATTGTCTTCTGCAGAGAGTGCTTGTTTTTGCTTTAAAAAATGCCAGTACTCATATATAAGGTCACACCAATTCCCACCAATTCACCCCTCAGGACTTGGGAGAGACCTAAGGTTGCCAGCTCCAGGTTAGGAAATACCTGGAGATTTTGGGGGTGGAGCCTGAGGAAGGGAGGGACTTCAGTGGGGTATAATGCCATAGAGTCCACCTTCCAAAGTGGCCATTTTTTCCAGGGGAACTGATCTCTCTCACCTGGAGATCAGCTGTAATTCCAGGAGATCTCCAGCCACCACCTGGAAGTTGGCAACCCTAGAGCCCCAAAATATGCTGGCACTCACTACCAGTGGTACCGTCCCCCCCCCAAAAAAGCCTTGGTCTTCTGCCAGCAAAGGTGAAGACTTTTGTTTTGTTTGGCTTTCCCTGATTGACCGGCTTTCGTGTTTCTTTTAATCTGCTCTTTTACTAGGGTTGCCAGGTCCCTCTTTGCCACCGGCGGGTGGTTTTTAGGGCGGAGCCTGAAGAAGGCGGGTTTTGGGGAGGGGAGGGACTTCAATGCCATAGAGTCCAATTGACAAAGTGGCCATTTTCTCCAGGTGAACTGACCTCTATCTGCTGGAGATCAGTTGTCATAGCAGGAGATCTTCAGCTAGTACCTGCAGGTTGGCAACCCTACCAGAGGGGGATAGAAACTCATCCTGCCAGTGGAAAACCGGCCAGCTTGCACTCAACCATTTGTTAGGAATGCCAACGAATGGTGGAATGGTTGAGTAGGCGGACAGGGACCTCAGTGGGATGCTATGCCACAGAGTCCACCCACCTCAGCATTAGAGTTGCCAACCTCCAGGTAGTAGCTGGAGATCTCCTGCTATTACAGCTGATCTCCAGCCAATAGAGATCAGTTCACCTGGAGAAAATGGCCGCTTTGGCAATTGGACTCTATGGCAATGAAGTCCCTCCCCTCCCCAAACCCCTCCCTCCTCAGGCTCCACCCCAAAAACCTCCTGCTGGTGGTGAAGAGGGACCTGGCAACCCTACTCAGCATGCATTTTCTTCAGAGGAATGGATCTCTATAGTCTGGAGATGAGAAGTAATTCCAGGGGATCTCCACCTGGAGGTGTCAGGCCTTTGCCGTTAGCAGGAGTAAAGGCTCTTGACATGAGTTAGGCCAGGTTCTGGCTACACGTCAAGTCCTTGGGTCTCATGCCTGTAAACTCTGTGTACAGTTTCGCTTGTCCTGTTTTCCACAGCTGGGCTCTAATGTTTAGTCTTCCTTCCTGGGAACCGCTTATCTCAGGGTTGCTTAGCCATGTTTACCTTCACAGCCTGTAGTGCTTTTAAACATGTAACCTGCCTATGTTTCGCCATTATCAGCCTCACCTGCCTGTAGGCAGTCAGTCCTTTAATCTGTCTTTTTGCTCCTAATAAAGTCTTACTGCTTCAGAGCTACCTGACTGGATGAGTTTGCTTATGGGATGCTAGGGACAGACGCCTGATCCTGACAGGAGGTTGGCATCCCTACTTCCCATTGCCACCTCTGCCGTTCCTGGGGGGGGGGGGAAGTGGGAAAGGGTTGCTTTGTGAAATCAGCCATGGAAACAGACCTGCCACTGCCACACTCACATTTAACCTGGTCCTCCAGGCAGCCCAACTTCCTGGAGGAAAGGTGAGAGAAAAATGCAGAAATCAAACTGGTTGTCAGAGGAGCTGTACTCGAAATGCTTGGACAAGTGAAACACAAACATGCCTTTCTGGAGCATCTTGGTAGGCAGAGAACCTGGGCTCCGAGATGGTTCTCCTTGTCTCTTACCCCTCCCCTTCTCTGCTCTGCTCAGTCTGGCTCATGTCTTTCAGAGGGACTTCAGCGCCCTGTCGCATTCGTTCTTCCACACTTAAATCCTCCAGAATGATGTTTAATTGATATGGAGCCACTGACAACATCAGCGACAACTGAGACCCGCAATACAAGTGACGCTTCCTCTTGGGGTGGTCAGAGCAGGTGGGAGTTCCAGGTTGGGTCACCAACCTCCAGATGGGGCCTGGAGATGTGCTAGGCCAGGTCGTCTCAGGTTACTGCCAGCTACTGGTGTTGAGAGCAGGCTGTTATCTCAGGAATGCAGGAATCCTGGGGAGTCCCGCCAGGAGCTGGCAACCAAAATAAAGTCGGCTGAGGCGAAGTCAAAAGTCCTGTCCAAGGGTCAGAAGTCCGTTTATCAAAGTCTAGGAGCCTCAGCAACAAAAGTCAGAGATCCTTTTGCAACAATTGCTTTCGCAACGTTTGTCTGTTCCAAGCCTGGTTTTAAGCTGTTTCTCTTTGCCTTAGTTCTCATCCTCAGACAGCTCACAGTCTTGGAGCCGTCTCCTTAGTGCCTGGAGGTGCGCACATCTCCTTTTACTTTGCAACTCCATTCTTCCTTTTTTGCCTGTGCTGTTGTTGAGTGGCTTCAGGTGAGCTGGGTGGGTCCTGCTTCTGTGGAGTTACAGCTGCATCTGGTTGTGTCGAAGGAGGTGATTCTGCGTTTACTTCCAATTCCTCAGCAGGGCTGGTGTTTACTCCTACCTATTTGTCCTTCACCCTGCCCTGCATTCTCAGCTGCCTGAGGTGCAATGCCCATTATTTCTCCCTGTTTAGGCTCTTCCTCTGATGATGCTTCACCTGTTGAAGTCTGGGCCATGACAGGAGATCTCCTAGAACTGCAACTGATCTCCAAATGACAGTGATACGTTCTCCTGGAGAAAATGACAGAGATAAGTTCTCCTGATTTGGAGAGTAGGCTGTATGGCATTATATCTCACCAAGATTCCTGCCTGCCCCAAACCCAAAATCTGTCTGGCTGCTCTTGGAAAGAAAATCTTGTATGCACCCTTGTGCCTGATTTAGCAGGGCATGTCTTTGGGTTACATCTTCAACCCAGTCCTGCAGAGTGCATCTGTGCCCCTTGCTTCATAACCAGGAATGGATGTGATGCCCAGTGATAAATCCGCTGCCTTGGACAATCTCAGGATGCTTTTGATTTACCATGTGATGATACCATTTTTACTGAACAGTGGGAGGGAAACGCACAAGGATTTGCAGTAAATCTTTGCTGCTGTTGTGTAAACTTTCCTTTTGCTTTCCTTTGCAGTTAATTTGGATTGGGTGTCCAACCCTTAAATTTATGGCCAGAGTCAGACAGACCCTGGGCTTTTCATGCCAAACACCACTCTGAAATTGTGCTCTTCTTAGTGCACATTGCATGCTAATGTGGACAAGGCCGGATACCATGGTCTTCTCCACTGTTTCATGAGCAAACCTTTACTTATCAATTTAGAACATTTTTACCATGTGTGTTGGCAGAGTATGCTAAGTACGCAGTGAAGGGTCAGTATCACTGATTAAAGATAAGGATGCCTTTATTGAGGGAACTAGGGCTGTCGATTCGGTTACGTCCGACAAGAAAAGCCGAATTTCCCCTGATTCTGCGGTTTCTACTTCGGATAGAACCGAAGTAAAAAAAAGCGGGGAAAAGACGAACTGAACTCAGTGAGTTTGGGTGGAAACCAGATAAATTAGTACAAGTTCGACGCCCCCAAAGCAGCATTCTCCCGCTGCCAATCGGTGGCCAAGCTGGGTCTTCTTCTGGCCAATCAGTCGTGGATCAGCGCGTGACCCCAGCCGCTGCGCGGCCCAGGGAGAGAAAGAGAGACTGGGAGTGTCTGTTTGTGTGACAGAGAGATTTCCGTGGGTGGGTGGGGTGCGTGTGCACATTCGTGGCTTTCCACGGCTCAGGGGGGGCATTTTTGGAGGTAGAGGTCCCAAACTTTCAGTGTAGCTTGAGGGGACCCTTCTTGAGAGAACCCCCAAGTTTTGTAAAGATTGAGTCAAGGGGTCCCGAGATATGGGGCCTGGAAGCCCCTCCCCAAAAATCACCCATTGGAATAAAGCCATGAAAAACACATTTGGGGCTTTCCATGCTCTGGGGGGGCATTTTTGGAGGTAGAGGTCCCAAACTTTCAGTGTAGCTTGAGGGGACCCTTCTTGCACATTACAGATCGCCTGCTCCCATTCATTCCAATGGGCAGATGGGGGGGACCGAATATCTTGGGACCCCCTGACCCAAACTTTACAAAACTTGGGGGTTCATGCAAGAAGGGTCCCCACAAGCTACACTGAAAGTTTGGGACCTCTACCTCCAAAAATGCCCCCCTGGAGCCGTGGAAAGCCGCAAATGTGTTTTGATGGTTTTATTACAATGGGTGATTTTGGGGGGGACCC
Source organism: Euleptes europaea (assembly GCF_029931775.1). Classification (NCBI taxonomy): domain Eukaryota; kingdom Metazoa; phylum Chordata; class Lepidosauria; order Squamata; family Sphaerodactylidae; genus Euleptes; species Euleptes europaea. Next base: position 32,831,153 of record NC_079330.1, on the reverse strand, counting down.
CTCCCGGGCCCCATATCTCAGGACCCCCTGACCCAATATTAACAAAATTTGGGGGTTCTCGCAAGAAGGGTCCCCTCAAGCTACACTGAAAGTTTGGGACCTCTACCTCCAAAAATGCCCCCCGGAGCTGTGGAAAGCCACGAATGTGTTTTTCATGGCTTTATTCCAATGGGCGATTTTGGCGGGGGGACCCCTTCCGGGCCCCATATCTCGGGACACCCTGGCCCAATCTTTACAAAACTTGGGGGTTCTTGCAAGAAGGGTCCCCTCAAGCTACACTGAAAGTTTTGGACCTCTACCTCCAAACATGCCCCCCCAGAGCCACGGAAAGGCGCGAATGTGTTTTTAATGGCTTTAAATGGCCGAATTTATTTGCGAATTCTGAATTGCATGCCGAATTCCATGGATCCGAATCAGGGGAGTTCGGACTTTGGCATTTCCCAAATAAAAACGGGCCGAATTTTGCCGGATCTGAATTTTTCCGAATTATTTTTTTTTCAACAGCCCTAGAGGGAACTACATTTTTAGGATAGGAAAGCTGAGAGACAGAGCCTCTAGCTGTCTATCTAGCTAAGGAGGGAGAGAGAGGGTAGAAGAACCTCCAAGAAGAAGGAGGAAATTGTCCCCTAAGAATATCAGTCTAAGGACAGACAAGAGATGTGAAAAAAAGGGTGGAAAGGTCTCTAACCTAACTAGCTGACCACTTGCCTGCTCCTGCTGGGTCTTCTTCTCAGTTCCTTTGCACGCTAGATATCGTAACTCTTCTAACACCCCTTCTCAAGGTCTAGTGTGCAAAGTCCACAAGATTCATCTTCTTACGTAGACTTTCAAACTTGTCTCCAGGTAAGGGCTTGGTGAATGCATCAGCAAGCGTTTCTTCTGTATGACAGTACTGCAACTCAACAAGCCCGTATTCACACATGTTTCTCACGAGATGATACTTCACATCCATATGCTTGGTTCTGGAGTTTATCTTCTCCGTCTGTGCAAGCTTTTTGATTGTCTTCAAAAAGTTGAATGGGTTTGGGTTCATCTATCCCAAAGTCCTGCATCAGTTGCAGTATCCACTTAAGTTGTTTGCATGCTTCAGCTGCGGATACATACTCTGCTTCAGTTGATGACACAGCTACACTTTCTTGCTTTCTGCTGCTCCAACTGATTGCTCCACCGCCATAAAAGAACAGGTGTCCACTGGTTGACTTTCTGTCGCTTGTATCTCCTGCCCAGTCTGGTCCTGTGTATCCCTCTAGTCTGGGATTCTCACATGTTGGCAACTTCAGCTTCAGATGAGTGGTGCCATGCAGATATCTGGCAAGTCTCTTGACTGCATTCCAGTCTCTTGTGTTTGGTGATTCTGTTTTCCTGCACAACATTCCCACAGCAGCTGCTATGTCAGGGCTTGCCAGGGTGCTAATGTACAGCAATTTCCCAATCGCTTCTCTGTAGTGCTTGTTGTCAGGTAGAAGTTTGAATCCCCATTCTGCCACGGAAGTTTGCTGGGTGACCTTAGGCCAGTCATAACACTTTCAACCTCACATACCTCAGAAGAAGAAAAGTTGGTTTTTATATGCCAACTTTCTCTGTCACTTAAGGAAAAATCAAACTGGCATACAATCACCTTCCCTTCCCTCCCCCTCCCCCAGTGAGGTAGGTGAGGCTGAGAGAGCTCTAAGAGAACTGTGGTTAGCCCAAGGTCACCCAGCTCGCTTCATATGCAGGAGTGGGAAAATCAACCCGGTTCACCAGATTAGCCACCGCAGCTCATGTGGAGGAGTGGGGAATCAAACCCGGTTCTCCAGATCAGAGTACACCGCTCCAAACCACCACTCTTAACCACTACACACCATGCTGGCTCGGTTGTTGGGAGAACAAAATGAAGGAGAGGAGAATGATGTAAGCTGCTTTGAGACCCCATTGGGGAGAAAAAGAAAGAAGAACATGTCATCCAGTCACAACTGACTCATGTGATCCCTTCCATGGGTTGTTCCAGGCTACAGAAGAGGAAAGGTGGTTTGCCATTGCCTTCCTTTGCATAGCAACCCTGGACTTCCTTGGTGCTCTCCCATCCAAGTACTGGCCATGGCCAATCCTGCTTAGCTCCCAAGTCATGATGAGCACAGGCCAAACTGAGCTCAGGCCAATTAGGTTGCTAATGGAAAGAAAGGCAGGATATAAATGACGTAAATTAATAAATACTGTATACAAGACTTTAAAAAAATCTGAGCAAATCTACTGAGCTTTCACATTGAATTGAGTAGATGATGTGAAAGACTTCTGCCTGAGACCCTGGAGAGCTGCTGCCGGACTTAGTAGACAATACTGACCTTGATGGACCAAGGGCACCTTCATATGTTCATGTGTTATGGGGGAATGAAGATCATGTTAGCTCTTATGTATTTGTTCAGGTTCTCTAAGAGTCTCACGAGGGTTTGCTATATCTTAATTGAAAAGAGGACATATATTGACATATCGGCATCAACACCTTCCTGGTTTAATTCCTGAATGACCAAATTCTGGGGCTCAAAGAGCTTTGCAAACCCCAGCTTTCTGTTTTGGGTTCTCCCACTTCAGTTTTCATAACTACTCATCTCTGAATGGCACCAAGAAGGAATCTGGGGGATTGGGAGTGGAGCTATTGGCAAGTCAGGGGCAGTTCCCGGGCAAAATATTGCAGGTCAGGCCAGGACCTGGTATCTCAAGGATTGGACCTTGCAGAATCTGGAATTCAACTGGCTTTTCTGATCCCACTCATGGCTTCTTGATAGAACACAGTTCTACTGGTCAGATCTAGCCTTGTCAGGGGTCACGGTTCAGTCCTAAACACAGACAGACTGGGGAATTAAAATGGCCCCAGAGAATGACAGGAACAAAAGCATTCAGAGGTGGTGGTGGTGGTGGTGGTAAAGGCGGGACCATGGCTCAGTGGCAGAGCCTCTGCTTGGTATGCAGAATATCCCAGGTTCAATCCTCAGCATCTCCAGTTAGAAGAAGAGTTGGTTTTTATATGCTGACTTTCTCAACCATTTTAAGGAGAATCAAACCAGTTTACAATCTCCTTCCTTTCCTCTCCCCACAACAGACATCTTGTTAGGTAGGTGGAGCTGAGAGAGTTCAAAAAGAACTGTGACTAGCCCAAGGTTACCCAGCTGGCTTCATGTGGAGAAGTGGGGAATCAAACCCAGTCCTCCAGTCCACCGCTCTTAACCACTGGTTAAGAGCTTAACACCATGCTGGCTCAGGTAGTAGGTGATACAGAAGACCTATCCCCGAGTTCTAGGAGAGCTGCTGCCAGAAAATAGACAACACTGACCTTGAGAGACCAATGGTCAGACTCAGTCTAAGGCGTTTATTTATAGAGGAGCTGCGGTTCAGTGGCAGAGCATCTGCTCCGTGTGTAGAAGGTCCCAGGTTCAATCCCCAACACCTCCAGTTAGAAGGTCAGGTAGAAAGCAGTATGAAAGGCCTGAGGGCCGAACTACACATTACAACATACATGAATCCACCATGGGGACTCAGGCTGTGGCCATATTAGAGCCATGAGTTCCCAGCTGTAACACCATTTAAAAGTGCTTCAGGGCTTGATTTGGATCAGGACCATGGTGTGGGGGAAGGGCTCCGAATGGAAATGGCATGGGGGGGGATGTTGTTTGCCCCATCAGGGGTGGCTCCATGCAGGAAGGCAGGAGCTCCTTTTGCCACCCCACCATGGTCTTGATCCGTGTGGGGGTAACCTCTGGAAGTTGTGGGCCAGAGGGCCTTTTCCATTCCAGGAAACAGAACTAGCGGAGCTGAGCTTCCTTGCATGTTAAGCCGTACTTCAAACTTTGCCTTTATCTCCCCTTTCTTCCCCTTGCTAGCATGTTTGGATTGTTCAAGGAATGAGAGAGAAAGAGAGAGCCAGAAAGGCAGGAAAAAAAGTAAACCCAGACGGTCTATGTGCTGTTTGTTTTGGGTTCAATGGCATCTCATTTACACGTGTTAATTGCAACTAATTGGCACTAATTGGATGAACAGGAAAACCTCTGGGAACACTCATACCTTTAATTTGTAGTAAATATCATTAATTAACATATGCTAATTAGAGCCAATTAACATTGATTAAGGGTTGCCAGCTCCTTGGAAAGTACAACTATCCATGCTGGATGTGTCAGCACGAAAAAAAAATATGACGTCTGCTTTAAGGATCAAAGGAAGAAGGGAAGCTTAAGATGGGGCACCAGTGGCGCTGATCGGCCGCCTGCCGGAGATTTCTGGAAGCTTCTGGCAGGAGCTCAGTAGCAGAGAGTGCAGTAACCCTTAGGCATGAAACCAGGGGCCATTGTGGCTCAGCAAGTGGGTTAGGGACTGCATCAGGAAGTCCCGGGTTTGAATTGTGACTCTATCATGAACTCATTGGGTGGCTCTGGGTGAGCCATTTCCTCTCAACTTCCATCACATCTAGGTTTGCCAACCTCCAGGTACTAGCTGGAGATCTCCTGCTATTACAACTGATCTCCAGCTGCTAGAGATCAGTTCCCCTGGGGAAAATGGCTGCTTTGGCAATTGTACTCTATGGCATTGAAGTCCCTCCTCAAACCCCGCCCTCCTCCAGCTCCGCCCCCAAAACCTCCCATCTGTAGCTAAGAGGGACCTGGCAACCCTAGATGGAGGGATGTGATTAGGTTACCAGGTGCCTCTTTGCTACAGATGGGAGGTTTTCGGGACAGAGCCAGAGGAGGGCGGGGTTTGGAGAGGGGAGGAACTTCAATGCCATAGAGTCTAATTGCCAAAGCGGCCATTTTTTCCAGATGAACTGATCTCTATCGGCTGGAGATCAGTTGTAATAGCAGGAGATCTCGAGCTACTACCTGGAGGTTAGCAACACTACCCCAATCTCCAGTGTTGGTATAATGATATGGAGCCTACAACATAGATGTTGTAAAGCAGGAGTCTCCAATGAGGTGGCCATGGGAGCCATGTCTCCCACCAACACCCTTCTTGGGATCCTGGCCAAGTGTTTTTCGAAACTGGGCGGGGCCAGGTGAGGCTTTTGCCCAGCAAGGATTGACCGTTGGAGGTTTTATTGGTTGTACAGATTTTTTAAAACGTTGTTTTGACAGCAGCTGACACCACACAAGCATCTTTACTGTGTGACTGAAGGTAAGCTGTGGTAGCCATTTGATGTCAGCCATTTTGTGGCTGTGTTCACCACGCTGGGTCAGAATTTCAAAGATGCCCACAGGCCCAAAAATGTTGGGGAACCCCATTGTGACAATTAAGAAGAGCCCTGCTGGATCAGACCAATGGTCCATCTAATCTTGTTTCACTCAGTGGTCAACCAGTTGCCCTGGAGGGCCAACAAAAAGAAGAAGAAGAGGAAGAGGAGTAGGAGTTGGTTTTTATATGCTGATTTTCTCTATCTTTAAGGAGCCTCAAACTGTCTAGCAATCGCCTTCCTCTCGCCACAGCAGACACCTTGTGAGATAGTGGGGCAGAGAGAGTTCTGAGAGAGCTGTGACTAGCCCAAGGTCACTCAGCAGGATTCATGTGGAGGAGTGGGGAATCAAACCCAGTTCTCCAGATTAGAGTCCTCCGCTCCTAACCATTACCCTACACTGGCTTTCTTAGGCATAGAGGCCAAGGCCTTGCACTTGTCATTGTCTCCTAGTATTCAGAGATATACTGTCTCTGAATATGGAGGTTCCTTTTAATCATCATGGCTCGTAGCCATTGGTGGACTTGATCTCCATGGATATGTCTAGATCTTTTTAAAAGCTACCCATGCTCATGGCCATTCCTATCTCTACTGGCAGTGAATTCCACAATTAACTTGTTGAATAAAGAAGCACTTTATAGAGAGCCAGCATGGAGTAATGGTTAAGAGCGGTGGACTCTAATCTGGAGAACCGGGCTTGATTCCCCACTCTTCCACATGAAGCCTGCTGGGTGACCTTGGGCTAGTCTCAGTTCTCTCTGAACTCTCTCAGAGTTCACAAGGTGTCTGTTGTGGGGAGAGGAAGGGAAGGTGCTTGTAAGATGGTTTGAAACTCCTTAAAGGTAGAGAAAATAGGGGTATAAAAACCAACTCTTCTTTTCTTCTTCTTTCTGTCCATCCCAAATCTATTCCCCATCACTATGTCCACTGGTAATTAATTCTACCATTTAAATACTTATTGAGTAAAGAAGTATTTCTTTTCTCTGTCCTGAACTTCTTGCCAGTCAACTTCATCGGCTACCTGTGAGATCTAGTATTATGGAAAAGGGAGGGAGAAAAATCCTCTCTACCCACTTTCTCCACCCCGTGCATAATTTGATTACTTGCTTACAACATTGCCATTCAGTCCAACCACTGGCTTCTCATCATGGGAAGAACTTAAAAATCTTTAAACATAGTTTGTTGGACAAAACAATGGCTGATTTGTCCTCTCACCTACTTGCATGCAACCATTATGTGACACAATTTGGACATTCTAAGGACATTTTGGAGGACTTGGGCCATTTATGCACAGGAGGCTTTGCCTTGGATTTGCCACTCACTAGATCAGGGATGGGGAACGTCAGGCCCGCGGGCCGTTTACGGCCCCCGAGGCCATTTTCGGTGGCCCCCGGGAGCTCCAGGGCCCTGCCACAGAAACACAGCGCAGCACGGCCCTCCCTGAAGCCGCAGCATGCAGGAACGCTGCGGCCCCTTTAAACCCCCTCTCGCCGATTGTCAGCTGTTAATCGGCCAGAGCGGTGGGGGGGGGGAGGGAGAAAGACGCTTCCCCCAAGCCGGGAAGGTGAAGCGTTCCTGCACATCGCGGCACAACAGTTTAAACCTCTCTCACCGATGAGGGAGGGGGGAAGAAGAGGAAAAAGCCAGCCACTCCCGGCGGCGGAACATGCATGTGGGAGCCGATCAGGTGGAGGACTTTTGTGGACTGGGGGGGGGGAGGTGGGAAGGCCCGGTTGCATGGAGCCGACTGTGTGTATGTGTGTGTGTGTGAAGGCTTTTCTCTCTTTTCTTCCTTTTTCTGTCACTCTCTCTCCTATTCTTTCTCTCCTCTTTTTCTCTCTTTCTTTCTCCCCCTCTCTCTTTCTCTATTTTTCTTTTTTCTCTCCTTCTCCTTTCTTTCTTTCTTTCTTTCTTTCTTTCTTTCTTTCTTTCTTTCTTTCTTTCTTACTTCCTTCCTTCCTTCCTTCCTTCCTTCCTTCCTTCCTTCCTTCCTTCCTTCCTTCCTTCCTTCCTTCCTTCCTTTCTTCCTTCCTTCCTTCCTTCCTTCCTTCCTTCCTTCCTTCCTTCCTTTCTTTCTTTCCTTTCTTTCTTTCCTTTCCTTTCCTTTCCTTTCCTTTCCTTTCCTTTCCTTTCCTTTCCTTCCTTCTTTTCTTTCCTTCTTTTCTTTCCTTCTTTTCTTTCCTTCTTTTCTTTCCTTCTTTCCTTCTTTCCTTCCTTCCTTCTGCAGATTGACTGCAGGCTGCAAGCTGCGCCCCCCTGGCACCTCGTTTGCCTGGGCCCACCGCTGGCTGCCCTCCCACCTGGGAGGAGGGGGAAGACATGGGGGAGCAGAGGCACCCTCCAAGCCTTCTCTGCATTGCCTCCCCTAGGGTTGCCAACCTCCAGGTGGTGGCTGGAGATCTCCTGCTATTACAACTGATCTCCAGCCAATAGAAATCAGTTCTCCTGGAGAAAATAGCCACTTTGGCCATTGGGCTCTATGGCTATGCAGTCTTCCTTCCCAAACCCCGCCCTCCTCAGGCTCCATCCCCAAAACCTCCTGCCAGTGGTGAAGAGGACCTGGCAACCCTAGCTTCTCCCCCTCCCACCAGGAGATCTACGCCCGGTATGGCCCCCAAACGATGTTCTAAATATGCAAATGGCCCTTGGCAGAAAAAAGGTTCCCCACCCCTGCCTTATGGCGTGGTGTAGTGGTTAGACTGTAAGACTAGGATCTGGGAGAACCAGGTTTGAATTCCTACTCTGTCAGCATGGTATAGTGGTTAAGAGCGGTGGTTTGGAGCGGTGGACTCTCATCTGGAGAACTGGGTTTGATTCCCCACTCCTAAACATGAGCGGCAGAGGCTAATCTGGTGAAGCGGGTTGGTTTCCCCACTCCTACATATAAAGCCAGCTGGGGGACCTTGGGCTAGTCACCGCTCTCTTAGAGCTCTCTCAGCCCCACCTACCTCACAGGGTCTCTGTTGTGGGGAGGGGAAGGGAAGGTGATTGTAAGCTGGTGTGGGATGTGAGGGCGATCTGGCTGCAACATCTGTCACCCCATTGATCGCCAGGGTTGATTTGGCTGATCTGGCTGGCTAGGTGGGTGTCCCCTACCTCCCTCACCGCTCCATGTGCGTCCCTCCTGAAGCTGTGTCCTCGGTGGAAGAGGACGATCATCCCAGATAGAAGGAGTGTACCATTCTTCGGTCAAGGGTATATGATAGGGTAAGCTGGTTTGATTCTTCCTTTAGTGGTAGAGAAAGTCGGCATATAAAAACCAACTCTCCTCCTCCTCCTCCTCCTCCTCTTCCATGGAAGCTTGCTATGTGACCTTGGGCCAGTCACATACTCTCAGCCTAAACTACCTCACAGGGTTGTTGTTGTGAGGATAAAATGGAGAAGAGAATTATGTAAGCCACCTTGGGTCCCTGTTGCGGAGAAAGATGAAGTATAAACGAAGAAAATAAATAAATAAATAAATAAATAAATAAACTGGTCTCTTTCCACTTGGGCTTTTCCCCAACACGGGGATAATACTGATCCACCTTACAGGGTTGTTATAAATAGCATAATAAGAGAATGTACATGGAGTGCTTTGAGCGCTTTTATCCATCCGCACATTTTTATACGCACATCCTTATCTACTGACTTGTGAAAGAAAGATCAGGCCCTGAACAAACAGTGACCAATAAATATTTTTATATGCTAAGGCACTTTGTGAAGGGGTTGCTTGCTGCATTCATTAACAAGCGCCCAAAGCAAAACCGATAACGATCTCTTCCTAGCAGGTCCCTCTTAAATTGGGCCTCCGTGGTTCTCCATTCTCAGATCATCAACACATCAGGATCTGAGCACCTGATCCCCAAATCGCCCAACAATGCAGTGGAGGGAGAAATACCCTGAAAGATAAATGCTACTGGCTTGCTGATGCCAGGTTTGTATCAGGGCTGTTCTTGCATAGTGCTCAAAATATCCATCTTGTGTGCTAAGAGGAGCCAAATAACCCAGATAAATTATGAACAAATTTGCCCTGAGGCAAGCAGAGGGGAGCAAGAAGTCCCAGATTTTGGACACCAGTCCCATAGGTCATCTCTCCTTCCCCACAGTTTTGGATATTTGATTGGACACTTTCATGGTTCGTAGCCATAAGGATTAGGAACTTGATTTTTTTAAAAGCAAGAAGCAGATCATGAAGTCTCAGCTCCGTTTAGGATTGCCTGTTTTGAGTTGGGAAATACCTGGAGATTTTTGGGGTGGAGCCTGAGGAAGGTGGGGTTTGGGGAGGGGAGGGACTTCAATGGGGTATAATGTCCTACAGTCCACCTTCAAAAGTAGCCATTTTTTCCAGGGGAAATTCGAAAAAGTAGCCATTTTCTCCATTTTCTCTGTTGCCTGGAGATCAGTTGTAATAGCAGGAGATCTCCAGCTATCACCTGGAGGCTGGCAACCGTAGCGCCATTCCTTTCTTACGGTTTTGGAGGGCTCATAAAACAGATGGCTTGAGAGAGCCTTTGGTTTCTCAAATGATGGCCCTGTGTGTGTCTTGAAAGCCTTTGCTGTACTTTCGTTTTAAAGTTTTTTCCCCTCTGGTGGTAATTTGTGTTGTTAGTAGAATTAAGTTATCTTTTGTCATGTTATTGTTTGTTACCCACAATGGGTAGGGTTGCCAGGTCCTACCTCTCCTCTGGCGGGAAACTTTTAAGGCACATCTCGGGGTCGCGCGGCAATGCGTGGACGTGGACGTGTGTGCACATTTGTCTGCCGACCGTCAGCTGTTCGGCAGGCAAAGGGGCAAATTACCGGGGGTTTGCCCGCCACCACTGGGCACCTGGCAACCCTACCTGGAATAGAGGTGGACTTACCTCGAGATCAGTTGTAATAGCAGGAGATCACCTGTTAGTACCTGGAGGTTGGCAACCCTACTGTCAACCCGACAGGCAGGCTGGTGGCCCATGTCCAAAGGTGGAGGTAGGGTTGCCAGGTCCCTCTTCACCACTGGCAGGGGTTTTTTGGGGCAGAGTCTGAGGAGGGTGGGGTTTGGGGAAGGAAGGGACTTCAATGCCATAGAGTTCAATTGCCAAAGCGGCCATTTTCTCCGGGTTATTGTTACATTGTGGGTAACAAACAATAACTTACTTATTCCACTTACCTGGAATAAAGGTGAACCTGAACGTTTTGAATAAATAAAGCTGATAAATTTTGCATTTGTTGCCAAGTCCTGTGCTTGGAAAGTGAGGATTGGAAGCACAAAAAAAAACACAGCCTCAATTTTATAGCCTCTTTCTTGGAGGCTGTCCATCAGGGATGGTTTCTTTCAACAGCAGGTTTGTTACACTGAGAAGGTACTACAAATCTGGAATAATAAACAGTAACACAGGATGAGGTCTCTGGTGCCACCTGATCCTGAGTGACAGCATTCATATGTACATGGTGTGTTGATTATATGCATAACATAAATATCCCGCTGATTTATCAATACGCAAATACTGTTGAAAAATGCATACTTTTTACAGGAAAAATTTGGTGCGAGGAAATGGCATGTAAATTAAAAAACAACAAAAAGGGAGAAAAACAAATTAAACTCAACCAAAATGTTGAATCCAAACCGAAAAGGTTGAGCTAAAAGACACTAAAATTACAAACATATAAATTTTAATATGGTGCACAGTAAAGTTAAAAACATATCATAGGAGAGTCATTCACAATCAATAAATACATGAAACTCATACACAGTTGATGTGAAGTCTTACAATGCTTCACCCCACTGGCTTTTAAAATGGGTGATTTAAATAATGACTGGTGTTTTTTTTTTTTTAAGAACAGAAAACTTTCTGATTTACAAAAAAAATCAGTGGGGGTTGTTGTCACCCTCAACAGTAATTCTGCAAACACCACCCATCTGATCCACCAATAGGGTTGCCCGGTGCTCGCGGGTGGTGGGCAAACCCCTGGCAATTTACCCCTCTGCCCGCCGACCACCTGAGGGTTGGTAGGCAAACGTGCATGAAATTAGGTGCCAGAAAGTTGTTGAGTCTTTTGACTTGGTGGCTTGAATCAGTTGGGACCAAACGTCTCTTTGTGCTCTTCTTTCTTTCTCGTCTAGAAGATTTTTATACTGCTGTTTTAGGATTTTGAGCTCAGGAGGAATCTTGGTTGTGTTACTTAGTTGATATTGTTTGAATTTTGCCACAAGGTTGTTCTTTGCAGAGTAGCATTCTGCGTCAAACCAGCTTTTAGATTTACTTTTCCTGAGGGGTTGGGTCTTGCAATTCCATGGTTGCTTTAAAAGGATTTGTGTCCAGCCAGTGATAAACGTTGGTATGAGGTGATCGCTGAAATGGCTGGGATGTCCAAAGTCATAGAGCTTCGAAGTTGTAGTGCCATGTCCGAAGTAAAATAATTTTTACACTGTTGTTGAAAATTCTCAGTCCAAAGTGGTCTTCTGTAAGTTGGGAAAGATTCCTGATTTACATTTGGCATGCTGGTTGAGGAGGTAGGATGGCCTGATGAGTTGCAGATGTTAAGAGCCAGAGTGACTGGAAGATGGTCACTGTCTTGTCTGGGCTCAACTTTAAGGTATAGATTGGTAGTGAGCAGGTCGTAAGATGCCAAAATATAATCCATAGTACTCGCCCCACGTTCGGACCAGAAGGTGTACTCCCCAGGAATGTCACCTCGAATAGATCCATTTAAAATAGCTAGGTCGAGTCTGAGTGTCAGCTGGAGTAGGTGGACGCCCTTCCGGTTAGACTTGGAATCCTTTGAGATTCTAGGAGGAAGGGTATTTCGAGGGTCTTTTGCTGGAGGCATTAGATTTAAGGAGTTATATAGTGATTCATCGGAGGGGCCAAGTCTGGCATTAAAGTCTCCTGCGACTATCACTGACGCATTTGAATAGGATGTAAGGAGCAAGTCCAAATATTGTTCGAGTGCAGTCCATATTTCTTGGATCAGATGTTTAGTGCCAACAGAAGGGAGATATACATTAATAACCAGGATGTTTTTTTTTTTCCTGAGCTGAAGTAGGGAGGCCTGTGCCCAATAGCCATAGGGTGACAGCGAAGTTACTGTGGCTGAGGCAGCCATCCCCCTCCACTCTCAAGCTGGGCTGGCGAGGCACAGCAAGGCCTGACCCCGTAGTGTTTATGTCATTATAACAATTGAGTTCGACACCCCTGGATTAGAATTTGGGAGACTTTTGGGTTCAGGGTTGCATTTTGACATGAAGCCTACTTGGGTGTCCTTAGGATAGTCACACTGTCTCACCCTAGCCTACAGGATTATTATGCTGCTAAAATGGGGAAGATAAAACCATGAACAAGTTCCTTGGAAGAAGAAGGGGATAAAAACACCCAGATGAATGCATCCTAGTGATGTGGTGGGATATCTTTCTTTGCATTAAGTGATCCCTGATAGGCTAGGACCACCAATGTCAGGGAGACAATGGTGCTGAAAAGGTAGTGGTAAGAAGGTGGGGGGAAAGGAAACCTACTCTACTGAGTCATCATATTGAACCTGAAAATTAAAATTATGTTCAGCAGAGCCCTAGAACAGATTTGCACAAAACATGTCACTTTGCTGGTATGCTCTCTCTCATTCTCTCTCTCTTCTCTCTTTCTTCCCAAAGGAAATTGACCACCGTTTGATATTTCCCCCCAGCCCTGACATTTCAAGCAGGCCCAGCCACGTGTGGGAGTACCTCTTGCAGGTAATTATTGCGTAAAATTAAGCCAGTCTTGTACATGAAGCCAGCAAATTAGCCAAGGATTGAAGGTCAAAGAGATCTCATTTATGGAGTCTCTAAGAAAATGTTAAGAGCAAGAGTGTGTCAGACGGACCGGGATGGCGGATTATGTGGGGTCATGACAACGGGTGACTGAAGTGTCATTGAAGACGCTATAACCACTCTGTCGGGCCTGTCAGGACAATTGGGGATTTATCTCTTCCATCCTTATCAGAGCTTCTGTGAAATCTAGGCTGTGCTTCTTCTTTTTTTTCTCAAAGGCCCTACAAAGTGACAAAATAAAACACTCACTGTTCTTTTCCCCCCTTTTAAAGGGCAATAGCACTTTAAAAAGGGCACTGTGAACGGTTTCTTCTTTCTCGCAACTGAATCTGAAGAAATGCGGGTGCCAAGTTAGTTTCAGGAAGTTAGGTAGGTCCCGAGTCGGGGTACAAAGGTGGTGGTGGTGGGGGGGACTGGATTTTTGATTCTGTGGGGAGCTGTGATGAAATCCCCCAATTTGGGAATTTGGGCATTCCTCTGAACATGTACAGAGTTATTTCCCCTCCTCACTGTCAGCCTATGAGTTTGGGGAAAATAGCATCCAGGACAATTCCAAGTACATTTGAGCTCTAGCACTGGGTTTAAGTAGGATGGTCAAGTTGGGAATTCAATGCTATCAATCCCCTGGGTTGGACCAAGAGATCAGAGCATGTCAGATAAAGCCTGGGTCACCATGGAGCCCACAAAAATTTTGACATTCCCAGCTTTTCAGCTTGCTAAATGGATAATCTGACACACCAGAAACAAACCAACAAAAAATACTTAGGAATGGAATCAAGTCACAAAATAGGTTTAAAGAAGGGTTTTTTTTTTTAAATCTCTCTACAAAAGGCTACTTCATGGAGTGGTCTGCTCATGTGCTTCACATTAATCCCCGAGAGATTCATGCAGTGCAAACTGAACATAAAAATAGTGTCTGCGCACGTGCCTAGAAAGCATCCTTGACAGCCCAACTGCTTGACCGCTCATGTGCAGAGGCTTGTTTTGTATTTGGAGGTGGGAAAGAACTTCTGGGGGAAGAGAATGAGATGCTTGATTCATAATGTGTCTGATCATTATGACCCAGACAAATTCATATTCTGAACTAGGTAATGATAAATTTTGACCAAGTCCCTACAACGGAGCAATGCTTTCTCTTAAACTGAGATACCTGCCTATATGCAGGCAGATGGACTGTTCAGCCAGGCCCAGGATTGCTGGATGCTCAGTTTCAAATCTGTGTATCTGTGCCTCAAATGTCTTTGTTTTTGAGCAAAGTAAGCAGGACGTTTCATATATTTGTGTATGAGACTGCAAAACGTCTGACGGAAGCAGATTAGATTCTACAATTAACTTAACTAGGATTTGAATCTTGGTGCTCCAAGTCCAAACATGAGCCATGAATTAACAATGTGATGCTACATCTCTAAAAAGCAAATCCTGGTCTTGTTTGCATTACCAGAAGTAGCATTCCCTTGATTCAGGGATCCATAAAGACCTGATGTCACCGGGGTCCTTTGGAGAATCTTAATCTCTCTCCTTAACCAACCCACCAGGGGGTTATTTGGTAAACTGGATTAGATGGGCATCCATTTCACTACTGGGATTAAATCCACCAAGTTAACTCCTACCAGAAGTTGTCATAACCTACTGGAATTAAAGAGCAGGACTGTTACATATCAGAGGGGGCAGATACAATTGTGCTACCAAATTGATAAGTCTGCTGTTGTCCATTCTGTCTCCTAAAAGGTTACCAAAAACTCTCTAGCAGTGCAATCCTCGCAGTAAGCCCCATTGAACAAAACTGAGGACAATTCTGAATAGACCTGTTTAGGATTGCTCTCTGTGTAATTTGGCCAGAAGGACTCAGGCATTGCCATGATCTGAAATAATGTGAGCTAGAATTCCTCCAAAGCCAGATCACACAATCTTAAGAATGTAATAAAGCACAAAAAATATAATTACAAAAAGAGCAATATGGTTACAGCTTTTCATTTGCCCTAAACTAATAAATACTGTCTTAGATCACATCTCACATGGTTACAGAAGATCCACAGCAAAAAAAGTTAGTTCTGGCTGCTTTGGAGGGTGAATACCATGGCATATACCCATGGGCCCCCTCTCTTCCCCAAACCCCACCCTCCCCAGGCTCAACCCCCTAAATCTTCAGGTATTTCCCAACCCAGAGTTCGCAACCCTATAGATACCCTAGGCTAGCCTGATCTCATCAGATCTAAGACACTAAGGAGGTTCGATCCTGGTTAGAAATTGGATGGGAGACCACCAAGGAAGTCCAGGGTCGCTTCACAGAGGGCAATGGCAAACCACCTCTGAACGCCTCTTGCCTTGAACTCCTTATGGGGTCAACTTGACGGCAATAAACAAACAAACAAATAAAAGGCTTTAAAGAAAAGGGAATGATTGCGGTGTCATGATTAGTGTCAGCCTAGGACTACAGAGATCTGGGTTCAAATCTCCAATTAGCATCACGTTGCCTTTGTGGCAGTCACTCAGCAACCCACTCAGCAAAACCCACCTCACAGGGTTGTTTGTGAGGACTAAGGGAAGAAGGGGAGTGCTACAGATACTCCCTCGGTCACCTTGGAGAAGGGGCAGGATAAAAATGTAGTAGGTAGCTACTGGCATGCACCTTTTTGTGGAAAGTACCACTAATGCCACTCAGGGAATTTGACAAATTCGTCTGAGGAGCTCGGAACATAAATCTGTGGATCAATTCAGTTCTCTTGGCGCAATCCGGATTTACAGAGCCAAACCCGCGTCTGCTCTGCAGCAGTTCACTTACTATTATTATTATTAAGTCTCTAGACCAGTGGTTCCCAACCTTTTTTTGACCAGGGACCACTAGGACATTTTTGTTCGGTGCAGGGACCCCAAGGTTCAAAATGAAAATTCCAACAATTTGGAAATAAACTTTAATCACAACTGCTAGTTAAACATTAAACTTAGAATAATATTTGAATATATATTTTTTTATAATAGAGAACTTTTAATTGAAAATATTAATTTATTACGGGTTTATAACTTTGTTTCGCGGACCTTAATTTAGTTCTCGCGGACCCCTGGGGGTCCACGGGCCCCCGGTTGGGAACCAGTGCTCTGGACTTTATTTTCCAGCTTTGCCCGCCATGAAAACAAAATAAAGAGAAAGGCGCAGCCTAAAACCGCGGGCGCCTCGTCTCCCTCCTCCGGCCTTGCAAGAGTGACAGAGAGTCGCTGTATCCTGAGCTCATAACCTCCATTTCCTCCTTGAAACCCGGGTCATAGCGGTACTTAGCTAAATTATATAACTGCAAACAAAGTGTGACAGCTTTATTTATAATTATACTGCGTTTAAAGGGAACAAGATGAGCTTAATGAGTTAATAAAGTGGCTGTCTGTCAAAGCCCCGCTGCTTTGCATGGGAAGATGGCTCCGGTCCCTCCAGAGCCAGACAGGCCCGGCCTCATGAATATGCAACGGGGCCTGTCAAGGAGGGCGAAGGCGGTTCGCCATAGCAACCGGCCTGCAGGTAGCGGTTTCGAGGCCAGCTGCCCCGAGAGGTCCCAGGCGGCTTGTACGAAGTGAAGGCTTGCGCGAGGCGCTCATTTTGTCTCCGGCGCACTTGACAAAACAAAGACAACTCACTCCTTTGGTTGCCTGCCACATTTTTTATTCATAAACAAGCTGTTGCCTGTTCTGACATGATAAAGCTCAGAGTCTGAGGAGGCGGGAGGAACATTTGAATGCAAATCCTCATCTGGTACAAATCCATACCATTATACGGCGGCTATTCTGCCTTCTCACAAACACACGCACTCGCGCACGCACTTTTTTGCATTTTTGTTGCCTGCCGTGAACACAGGATCCTGACTTGTGATAAGCATCAAAATGCAGCTCAGGCAGCCGGAGGAAAAATAAAAGAGGCGCAAAATGCAGGAGCGCTGTATGCTCATATATGTGCACACATTTTTTTTGTCTTCTGTTAAGCTAGGGATGATACTGACTTGGGACAGGCATGCCCAACCAAGGCAGTGGAAAACACTGTCGTAGAAACATTAAGAAGGTTGCAAAGGGAAGGAAAATTGTGTGTAGCTGGACACACCTGCATATACATGCCATTTTTATTTTATACTAAGTTAGACAGGATGCCAACTCACAGCTGGTGTCGAAATCTGATGGAAGTAGCAAAAAATGCTGCCATATAGAAGTGAAAAAGGTTGCAGCCTGAGGGCAAATGGTGTGTGTGTGTGTATACACCAACACAACTTTCTTTCCTCATATGAAGTTAACCCTCCCTCCCTGCCCCACACCATAACCCTAACCCTTACTGTGGTCCCCTCTGTGACTTCTTTAAAAAACACGTTGTGAGATCTGTTCACACGTCTCTACATTTTTGGATATGAATAGGGGAACCAGCAGCAACAGAGGGCAAGGCTGTGTTAAATGTACAGAAGAGAAGATTTCTGCAGGGACAGGATAGCCCTATCTCCTCAGACCTTGGAAGCTAAACAGGGCTGGCTCTGGTTAGTATTTGAATGGGAGCCCATCAGAATTGCTATGCAGAGGCAGGCAATGGCAAACCACCTCTGTTTGTAGGCCCTGACTTGGATGGCCCAGGCTAGCCTGATCTCATCAGATCTTGGAAACTAAACATGGTCGGCCCTGGTTAGTACTTGGATGGGAGGCCACCGAGGAAGTCCAGGGTTGCTACGCAGAGGCAGGCAACAGCAAAAGCAAACCACTTCTGCATGTGTCTTGAAAACCCTGCAGGGGCTCCATAAGTCAGTTGCAACTTGTCAGCAAGAAAAAAAAAAGTTTTCTTATTTTGCAGTGCGAGTTTGATAGAATAACACCACGCATAAGATCCTTACAAAACTAAACCACTTGACATCAACTCTCCTTTTTGAAAACATTTGCTGTTGCTGTTTGCTGTCTGTCATGCTTTTTAGCTAACCTTTCCTCTAAAGTGGTTAGGGAGGCCTATGTAGACCCTTTTTTTTTTACCCTTTTCATCCTTCCAACAACCATGTGAAGTAAGTCACTTTGAAAGAGGGAGAGACTGGCTCACTGGTTATCCCTGTGAGATTCATGGCAGATGAGGGATTTGAATTCAGATCTCCTCCGAAACATGAATCCTTTGAAACTGAAGGCAGAGTTGGTCAAAAATAGTTGAGAAACAAACCTTGCCTTCAGAACCAAATGGGGACAAATTCTGTCCAAAATAATTTTTCCAGTTGTTGGGTACTAGTTACAGCACCCCCCTACAAACTACGTTTGATGCTTACCATAATCAGAGCTATATTTTTTGGACCATGGTGCACTGAAAATATGCTTTGCATGCAGAAGCTCCCAGCTTCACTTCTTCACATCTCCATTTAAGGGATTTCAGAGAGAGGCTATTTAGACAGTCTTTCCTCTGCCTGAGACCCTGGAGAGCTCCTGCCAGTCCATGTTGAGAAAATGGAAGAAGAAGAGTAGCTGGTTTTTTATAGCCCACTTTTCTCTATCTTCAAGGAGTTTCAAAGTGGCTTACAATCTCCTTCCCTCCCTCTCCCCACAACAGACACCCTCTGAGGTAGGTGGGGCTGAGAGAGTTCTGAGAGAGCTGTGACTAGCCCAAGGTCACCCAGAAGGCTTCATGTGGAGGAGTGGGGAATCAAACCCAGTTCTCCAGATTAGAGACCACCACTCATGTGGAGGAGTGGGGAATCAAACCCGGTTCCCCAGAATAGAGACCACCACTCATGTGGAGGAGTGGGGAATCAAACCCAGTTCCCCAGGTTAGAGACCACCACTCATGTAGAGGAGTGGAGAATCAAACCCAGCTCTCCAGATTAGAGACCACCACTCATGTGGAGGAGTGGAGAATCAAACCCAGTTCTCCAGATTAGAGACCACCACCCATGTGGAGGAGTGGGGAATCAAACCCAGTTCTCCAGATTAGAGACCACCACTCATGTGGAGGAGTGGGGAATCAAACCCAGTTCTCCAGATTAGAGACCACCACTCATGTGGAGGAGTGGGGAATCAAACCCAGCTCTCCAGATTAGAGACCACCACCCATGCGGAGGAGTGGGGCATCAAACCCGGTTCCCCAGATTAGAGTCCTCCGCTCTTAACCAGTACACCATGCTGGACCAATGCTCAGACTCATATAAGGCAGCTTCATACATGTTCAGCTAGGAAGGTGCCCACAACGCTGTAATACAGTGGGGTATAGTGCTTAGCGTGTCACACTAGGATCTGGGAGACCTCATTTCAAATCCCTGCTTTGCCATGGAAGCTCACTGGGTGTCCTTGGGCCAGTCACTCACTCTCTGCCTAACCTACCTCACAGGTTGTTGTAAGGATAAAAAGGAGGAGAGGACAATGAAGTAAGCTGCTTTGGTTCCCTATTGGGGAGAAAAGCGGGGTATAAAAGAAGTAAATAAATAAATGAAATGTTTTGCATACAGCAGGTCCTGGGTTCAATTGCTGACATCTCTAGTTAAAGGATCACAGGTGGTCAGTGTTAGAAAAAAGACTTCTCTCTTTCTGAGCTGGGTGAAAGAAGGCAGTGCTGAGGTAGACAGTCTGATCTGATATACGGCAGTTTCACAAGGATGTACCCGGGGGGGGGGGTGTCAATGGGCAACCTGTCCCACCCGAAGCAGCAGCAGCAGAAGAAAAGTTGGTTTTTATATGCCAACTTTCTCTACCAGTTAAGGGAGACTCAAACCGGCTTACAGTCACCTTCCCTTCCTCTCCCCACAACAGACAGACACCCTGTGTGGTAGGTGGGGCCGAGAGTGTGTGACTAGCCCAAGGTCACCCAGCTGGCTTCGTGTGGAGGAGTGGGGAAACAAATCAGCTCACCAGATTAGCACCTGCCGCTCATATGGAGGAGTGGGGAATCAAACCCGGTTCTCCAGATCAGACTCCACCACTCCAAACCACCGCTCTTAACCACTACACCACACTGGCTCTCTGATTTCCCCTCAACTAAAAAACACTGGCTGCCCTTTTTTTTCTAATAGAGTCCCCATTGTGACTTGACAGCCCTTATTGAAAGAAGAAGAACTTATTCTGGTTTCACAAAGATCTGTGGGTTGCCTCCCACCAGATTATCTGCAGGTGGAAGAGGAAAGAAGGGCAGCTTTCGACTACTAAGACTGTTATATCGGGAACTGTGGGACCCACACAAAGAAGGGACTCAGGCAGGACTTAATGGGAAAGCTTGCAGGACACAACTTAGTGGCTGAGGTTGTTCCTCTAAAGCAGTATGGTTCCAGTTTCCGCTCAACTGACTCACCTATCCCTTCCAAGCCATCATTTCCCCTGGCTCGGGGTGGATTTCTCAAGATCACTTCCCTCCATATGCTGAAGGGATCCCAGAAAAAAAAAACCTTTTATGACTTTGAGAATCTACTGAGAGCCAGTACGGCCCCGTGGTTAGTGTGCAGGGCCAGGAATCAGAAGATCTTGGTTCAAATCTACCCTCAGGCACAAAACTCATTAGGTAACCTTGGGCCAATCAGGCTTTTTCAGCCCAACCTACTTCACAGGGTTGTTGTGAGGATAAAATGTGTGTGTGTGTGTATTAAGTGCCGTCAAGTTGCTTCTGGCGACCCTATGAATCAATGTCCTCCAAAATGTCCTATCGTTAACAGCCTTGCTGAGGTCTTGCAAACTGAGGGCCACGGCTTCTTGACTGAGTCAATCCATCTCATCTTGGGTCTTTCTCTTTTCCTACTGCCTTCAACTTTTCCTAGCCTTATTGTCTTTTGCAGTGACTCTTGTCTTCTTATAATGTGAGGATGAAATGGAAGAATGAAGAAACATGCATGCCATCTCAGTCTCCTTGGAGAAAGGGTCCCTTTTGATCCCACCAAAGGTTTATGCCAAGGAATGAGACCTATAAAGAAAAAAAGCCACATGGGAACTGGTCTGGAATCAGTGACGGGGCGAAGAAATTTCTCTTGGCTAAGAGAAAGTCACAGCTTCTCCATCACGTATTTGTAGGGAGGATGGCTGGTTTTCAGCTTCATATATATAAGTGTGGCTATATATTCAGATTTGAAAAGTCCATGAAAATTAAGCATGGGCCTAGGTGCGGGAAATGACTGGTGAGACTTCTGTCCTCTTTCTTCACCTTCTGTGCCTTTTTGGAGCAGTGAGAGGGTTCTGGCTGCCGCGATCCGATCAATGGTGGGCCCCGCGGTTGCGGACAGGAGTCGAGGCTTAATCCTAATCTATATTGACCGCTCACTTCTACGTCTGCCAATTTGCATCAGGGTCTTGCCGTGGGCAATGATGAGGGGCCGTCCTGTTCTTTCACATGAATCTATAATCAGCCAGTGGAAGAAAAAAAAAATCCCAGCTTTCTTGTTCATGTCCATCCCGATGAAAGACATGCTGATCTACCAGAGAAGTGCTGGGACGCGTCTGTCTTAATATGTATCCACTTTCATCTCTAATCTGCTTAACTTCTGAAAACACTTCTTGCACAGCCGGGGGTGCGGAGTTTGGCTAGCTCCCCATTCATAATTTTCTAGAAGTTGTTCAGGTTTTGGGAGTCCTATTCACATAATGACTGGCAAAGTTCTTATTTGTACACACACACACATTGTGAGAGCAGAACTGTGTGTCTGAACTTTAGTCTATCCTGTTCTAGTTTCAAAATGTCTTGGGGGGGGGAAGGGAGGGATTCTGGAAACATCAGCGTGAGGTGCTATCTCTTCCAGCTTAAGTGACAGGCGAGGGAAAACCAGATTCGGTGACAATTTGCAGCAAGGCCTGTTCTTGAATATATTTAAATTGTCAACAAACAAACAAACAAGAGCATGCCTTTTTAATTCATTTAAAACATTATTATGCAGCCTTCCACCTGATCAGGGTTTCCAAGGTGGTGAACATAAAAAAAATTAAAATGCTTGAACAATTAAAAAGGCCATTTAAAATGGTATAGTAATTCAATAAAAACACATAAACCCTACCAGAATCAGGGAGGAGGGCCAATAATGGTTATTGGGGTGTGTGCCAAATGAAACAGAAAAGTCATCATTCACTAGCGTTAAGACACTGACAGAGGGAGACGGGCACATCTCCCTGGAGAGGGAATTCCAAAGTTTGGGTGCCACGACCGCAAAAAACCCCTTGTCGCTTCAGATGGCAGGGGAAACCAAAGCTGAGCCTCTGAAGATGAACAGAGCATACTGGTAGGTTAATATGGTAGGAGGCGATCCTTAACATATATTGACCCCAGTCCGTACAGTGCTTTAGAAGTATGCTTTTCTATTTCCTAAGAATGAATGAATTCAAGTCTGAATGTGACTTGAAATGCCAAGGGGAGGAAGAAAAGAAGAAGAGTTGGTTTTTATACTCCGATTTTCTTTACCTTTAAGGAGTCTCAAAACATTTTACAATTGCCTTCACTTCCTCTCCCCACAACAGACACCTTGTGAGACAGGTGAGACTGAGAGAGCTCTAAGAGAACAGTGACTAGCCCAAGGTCACCCAGCTGCTTCATGTGTAGGAGTGGGGAAACCAACCCGGTTCACCAGATTAGCGTCCACTGCTCATGTGGAGGAGTGGGGAATCAAAGCTGGTTCTCCAGATTAGAGTCCACCGCTCCAAACCACCACTCTTAACCACCACACCATGCTGGCTCTCCATTCCTCCTTTGCTTTCCTTACTACTAGCCCTGTTCACAGGCCATAGTGAACACCGTACATCCTGCATGTATGTGCATACATTTGTTTGTAAAAAAGAGCCATCACCTGTTCACTTTACAAATAAAATTGGGGATCAGTCCCTGGATATATGTGGGGTTTAAATCACAAGAGCTGACTTTACAAAAGGGCACGTGTGTGGTATAGCAGAAATTTACAACAAGAAATCAAAGAGACATTAACGAGGAATTCCTCTTTGAAAATGGGAAAATAAAATAAAAGGAATCAAAGGCTATATGCAAACAAGTGGATTTTGGAAAAAGAAATCCCGCTCCTCACAACAATGTTAATCCGTAAATCTGTGCTGTCAACGAGGACCTCCCTTGGGCCAAACTACAAGTGACAGCGGTCATGGGTCCTTTCTGTGGCCGCCAGGGCCATTTTAGAAGCCTTTGTAGTGCTTTAAAAATCACTGCAAGGCCCTCTGGATTGAACGCGTGGTGTGGTGGCCCCAGGAGCTCTTGTCCCCCTCCCCAGCACCATTTCAAGTGCCAAAACAGCCATGGGAGTGGGGGCTGTTTCAGCACCAGAAAGGCACAGTGTACGTGTGGGAAACCAGGGTTCCTGGGGCTGCTGTGCTGCACGCCAGATCTGAATTGGGGCCTTGTGGTAATTTTTAAAGAACTAGAAATGCTTCTAAAATGACGTCGATGGCCATGAGGTGGCTGCCGTCATGTGTAGTTTGGCTAAGGAAGCTGAAGTTGGTTCCCAGTTCCCAGTTCGTTCCCTATTCCCAGTTCCTTATTCACATTTCCTAGTTCCTGAAGGGTATTGAGGACAATGTAAAAGCTCTGCAACCCAAAATAAGGATTGGACCACCACATATCACACACACCCACATTCAGGGCACAGTGCCCTCCGAGGGGGCGCATGCTGGGTCCTGATCCAAAGTCTGGTTCTTGTGCCAGCTGCTCCCAAGTGTGGTGTCCCCAAGACAGATGCACATACAGACACTGGGGCTCAGCTGCACCCCAAAACAATCATTGGACCACCCCACACTACACATCCCCACACTCCAGAGACTGTCCCCTGCAAGACAGTCCGGCCGGGAGGCGCAGATCTATTTAAAGGCCCCCCCCGCGCCTTCAGGGGAGCCCCCTGAAGGCGCGCGGGGGGGGGGCTTGGAATAGATTTGTGCCTCCCGGCCGGGAGCCACAGATCTGTTTAAAGACCCCCCGCGCGCCTTCAGGGAAGCTCCCTGAAGGCGCGCATGGGGGGGGGGGGAGATCTGCGCCTCCTGTGGGGAGGTGTAGTGTGGAGTGGTCCAAAGATTGTTTTGGGGTGCAGCTGAGCCCCAGTGTCTGTATGTGCATTTGTCGTGGGGGCACCCCACTTGGGAGCAGCTGGCATAAGAACCAGACTTTGGACCAGGCATCAGCTTATGTTCCCTTGTAGCGCACAGTACCCTCAATGTGGGGGTGTATGATGTGTGGTGGTCCAATCTTTATTGTGGGGTGCAGAGGGCATGTAGTTCCAGTTTCTTTTTCAAATCTTCATTGAGATACAGGCTTCTTGGTGGGGACCCAAAAAGAAGCCAGTGGTGCCACAACCGGTGTTTGGACCGGGCACCACTGAATGTTTTCTTGCTGATGACAGTCTCTGGAATGTGAGGATGTGTAATGTGGGGTGCTCCAAATATTGTTTTGGGGTGCAGCTGAGCCCCAGTGTCTGTATGTGCATTTGTCCTGGGGGCACCCCACTTGGGAGCAGCTCGCACAAGAACAGAACTTTGGACCAGGACCCAGCATGCGCCCTCTCGGACGAAGCAGTCCCCTGAATGTGGGGGTGTATGATATATCATGGTCCAAACTTTATTTTGGGGTGCAGAAGGCACACAACTGTTCCAGTTCCTTATTCAAATCCTCCTTGCAATACAGGTTTCTGGGGGTGACCCCAAAAGAAGCCACTGGTGCCAGAATCGGTGTTTGTACCGGGCACCACTGTATGTCTTCTTGCAGGGGACAGTTTCTGGAGTATGAGGATGTGTAATGTGGAGTGGTCCAAAGATTGTTGCCAATAGAGATCAGTTCACTTGGAGAAAATGGCTGCTTTGGCAATTGGACTCTATGGCACTGAAGTCCCTCCCCTCCCCAAACCACACCCTCCTCAGGCTCTGCCCCAAAAACGTCCCTCTGGTGGCAAAGAGGGACCTGGCAACCCTAGAATTCCAAAGGTGCCTGCAGGCTCAAAAAGGTTGGGGACCCCTGTTCTAGAGAATACCTGCTGTGGGTGTTTTTTTTGTTTTTTTAAGAGAGTTTCTAGCCCTCATGGCTGTAAAGATAAGTTTCAAAAGATAAGGAAGAGCATTGTTAGGCTAGAGGCTCTGAGGCTGTATTGGGAGCAGTGCGTGTGTGTGTGCGCGCGTGTGTGTTGCATCCTGTCACCGATTTCTGATTAGCTTCGGATAGCCGGCATTTAGGTTGCAATTTACAGCTGCACCTGACCCCAGCTTCCCCCCACCCCTTCCAAAAAGGCTACAAGCCAGACCACACTGCCTGGGCCATGACTGCTGCCCATAAACATGATTTATAACAGCCCTTTAGGGAGAGACACTACCTCTGTCCGCATCAAGTTATTTCACCAGATGGACTGTCTGTTACTCCAGCGATAAGCCTGGACAGAGCCTGAACTGATCACAAGACGCTGCCTCGCCTCTCCCCTCCATTCCCCCCACTCCCTTTCCCCTCAGGTTGTTATAACTATCTGGTTGAACCTTGGCCTCTCTTGACAACTGTCCAGCAATACCTTAAAAGAGTGTGCAGGTTTTTTTTCCTGGCCAGATCCACATCTTTTAATGGCACATTTGGCTCAAAGATAAGGACAAGCCTGGAGGTCAGTTTATGGAGAATCAGAGTTTTCTTTCTTTCTTTTTTTAAAGAATCCAAGTTCCTAGTCCTTGTGAAGATACTCTTGAGACAATGCACGCTGAGTAGGGTTGCCAACCTCCAGGTTGTGCCAGGAGATCTCCTGCTGTTAGAATTGATATCCAGCCAATAGGGATCAGTTCACCTGGAGAAAATGGCTGCTTTGCCAATTGAACTCTATGGCATTGAAGTCCCTCTCCTCCCCAAAACCTGCCCTCCTCAGGCTCCGCCCCCAAAATCTCCTGTTATTTCCCAACTTGGAGTTGGCAACCCTAATGATGAGTTTCCCTAATGGTGTAAATAGCAGCTTCCTGGGGCTGTTTTGGAAAATAGCATGATGGGAAGATTTAATCCCCCTCTAGTAGGGTTGCAGGGTATAATGTCATAGAGTCCACCCTCCAATGCTGCCATTTTCTCCAGGGGAACTGATCTCTGACACCTGGAGATCTCCAGGTCTCACCTGGAGGTTGGCAGCCCTAGGTGGAGGGTAAAGAATTTTTCAAAATGCCCCCTCTCCAATTTCCTCTATCTGGCAACTATGACAAAATGGGAAAGCCCAGTCATGCTGGTGAAAAACTAGGGTTGCCAGCTCCAGCTTGAGAAATACCTGAGGATTTTGGGAGTGGAGACTGAGGAGGGTGGGGTTTAAGGAGGGGAGCGACTTCAGTGGGGCATAATGCCATAGAGCCCACCTTCCAAAGTGGCTATTTTCTCCAGGTGAACTGATCTCTGTCACCTGGAGATCAGTTGTAATAGCAGGAGACCTCCAACCACCACCTGGAGGCTGGCAACCCTATGAAAAACTGGTCACCTGGCAATCCTTTCTGGTTGCAGTCTGACATAGAAATTGTGTCCTTACAAGTGGGAGTGGGGTCTGTAGCAGAGCTGGATTAACCATTAAGCAAAATAAGCACTTGCTTGGGGCATCAAGGGAAGGGGGGCACCACAGAAATTTGCCATTGCCGGATTTACCATGGACCATATGGTTAGGGTTGCCAGGTCCCTCTTCTCCGTCGGGAGGCTTTTGCATTTAAGTGCGTGCACTTACTTCCGATTTAGAATTGGAAGTGCCGCCTCGCAAAGGGCCTTATACCTCTTAGTCTGAGTGGTAAAGCAGCCCTTTACCACTCAAACTAAGAGGTATAAGGCCCCTCGCAAGGTGGAATTTCCGGTTCTAAACCAGAAGTGATGCGCGCAGTATGCACACTGGCACGTGCACATTTGCCCGCCAACCCTCAGGTGGTCAGCGGGCAGAGGGGTCAATTGCCGGGGGTTTGCTCGCCACCAGCGGGCACCTGGCAACCCTACATATGGTGCAGCTGAACCAGGGTCCACAAAAAAGGCCCCCCACTATAAATGAAAAAAATTACATAAATACAGCGACTCAAAAAACAACAACTGAACATCACAATTTTTACTCTTATCCTTAAAAATACCCAAAGGATGAAGAAAAAATGGGAACTGGGAATAATCACACTAATCACCTTTTTACATATATATGGGGGCACCAAAATCTTTTCAGTGCTTAGGGCCTCTAAAGGTCTTAATCTGGCCCTGGTCTGTAGATTGTGAGAAGGTATACATCGCTCCGGCTCTGAAATATTCTCTCTCTCACACACTCTCCTCATCCTATTTAACATTATGGCTGCTCTTCCTCAACAAAAAAAAGCAGCCTACTTTTGAAATAAAGATGGGTCTGGCTGCGTGGAATGGAAGTCTGAGCTGCCGACTGGTGTGTAGAAAGGAAAGAAAACCAACAATCTCTCCCTCCCTCTCTCTCTCTCTCTCACACACAAATATGCCAAATAATCCTCCCCCCTGGCCACCCACCATCTTCATCTCTTCACATGGAGAAATGACCTGTTCATCCACTGACCATAGAAAATCTTAATTTCCCACATAAAAATATTAGCATCCGGGCTTAAGATATTAACACACCGCATTGCCCTCGGAAGCTTGAGGGAAATCGGAGTTTAGCATCAGTAGTTTAGACACAGACGTAGAATTAAAAAATAAAAAAAAATCTAAGTGGAACAGCTTTTCAGGGTGTATTATGGAGAGAAGAGTGAAATGGATTCTATGGCAAGGGAGGGGAGAGGGAGAAAGAAGGGAGGGCGTTATTCCGTGCTCTGGAGCTGGCTTTCTAGCCTGCTGGTATTCCACAAGCCAAACCAAATTGTTCGAAGAAACCAAAAAGCTTCTCCGTTAACACTTGTGAGATTTTTGTACTCTCCAAGTCGTAAAGACATGTTTGAATGAGAGGACTGTACGATGACTCTACAAGGTTTGAGCTCATGACATGTATTAAAGCAGGGGTGGGGAACCATTTTTCTGCCAAGGGCCATTTGGATGTTTAGAACATCATTCGCGGGCCATACAAAATTATCAACTTAAAAATTAGCCTGCTATATTTGGTCAAACATTTAGCCAAGAGGCACGGCCAGAGACGGCTCCAAGTGTCTGCCACACAGAGCGACTCACTTTTGAGCTCTGCTGTCCCTAGCTGGGCCCAAGAGATTCAGGCAGGGCAGCATCCTTCTGAGCTAGAGATCTGCCAGGACCCATGAAGGGCCAGGCCAAATGATTTCGTGGGCCTTATACGGCCCCCGGGCCTGACGTTCCCCACCCCTGTATTAAAGAAAATCAACAGACCAGGATGCACTGAAATCTGAGCTGGAATGAATGTTCCCCTACCAAGACCATATCAAGATCTTTGGCATTTTCAGAGTACCGAAGATTATCAGAGTTTGAGTGGACATGATTCTACAGGGGAGCAGAAAACATAATGTTGTGCCAGGTTCCAAATAGGGTTGCCAATCTCCTGGAATCACAATTGAGCTCTAGACTACAGCAATCAGTTCTGCCAGAGAATGTGGCTGCTTTGGAAGGTGAACTCTATGGCATTGTAATCTGCTGAGATTTCTCTCCTCTGCAAACCCCACTGTCCCCAAGCTCCACGTCCAAATCTCCAGGAATTTCCCAACCCAGAGTTGGCAAGAAATTCTACTTTCTGAAAACCCCAGTGTTTTTAATAATTAAAGCTGGTCTCTAGTCTCTATGATTGAGAAGATATGCCAGAATTATTTCAGGCAGGGCAGGATGAATTCTCAGAAGTCAGAGGAGTTCCTAAATATTTCTTTTCCTTTCTAGCCCCCACCTACCCAAAATTGCTCTGGGTGGCCCAGAGCTAGGTTTGCCAGGTCCCTCTTTGCAACTGGTGGGAGGTTTTTGAGGTGGAGCCTGAGGAGGGTGGGACTTTGGGGAAGGGAGGGACTTCAATGCCATAGAGTCCAAGTGCCAAAGCAGCCATTTTCTCCAAGGGAACTGATCTCTAACAGCTGGAGATCAGTTCTAATAGCAGGAGATCTCCAGCTAGTACCTGGAGATTGGCAACCCTACCCAGAGCACCTGATACAGCTCTGATCCTAGGGTTGCCAACCTAGTGACACCTGGAGAACTCCCGCTATTACAGTTGATCTCCAGACGACATAGATCAGTTCCCCTGAAGAAAATGGCTGCTTTGGAGGGTGGACTTTATGGCATTATGCTATGCTGAGGCCTTTCCCCCAAATCCTGCCCTCCCCAGGCTTAGGGTTGCCATTGGTGGGAGTTTTATGGGATGGAGCCTGGGGAGGGCAGGGTTTGGGGAGGGGAGGGACTTCAATGCTATAGAGTCCAATTGCCAAAGAGGCCATTTTCTCCTGCTGAACTGATCTGTATTGGCTGGAGATCAGTTGTAATAGCAGGAGATCGCATGGTCTTTGAGAATAATTTTTTCAGGTACAAAGACCAGTTTTACCTGCAGACAAAAGGAGTCGCGATGGGTGCGTCCTGTGCCCCTCAGTGGCAAACGTTTACATGATCAATTTTGAAAAGCATTTTTGATGGATTCTTCTTTATTTAAAGAACACATTCTCTATTACTCTAGATACATTGATGACACTTTTCTTTTTTGAAATCACCTGAATCTTTTCTGATCATTCAAGACTGGATAAACTCCCTTAATCCACACTTATCATTTACAGGCTCCTGTAACTTTAAGGCGATCCCCTTTCTTGACGTGGTAGTATTCAGAACGCAAACGGATCATTTAGCAGTTGAACCTTACAGTAAGCCCAATGAGGAGCAGGACTCCACTTCTCCTCTTACCATCCATTACACCTCTGGAGAAACCTACCTTATAGTCATCTGCTGAGGTTAAAACGTCATTCCACACTTTGGTGAAGCAGCAGGCAGGTTGAACTGTGGTTGCAGAAACGGGGCCATTCTGAGCACGCGCTGTTACAGGCAATGGATAAGACTATGAGTAGAGATCGCACTCCTTTATTAACGGCCACCAATACTTCTTCTTCATTAATGGCCACAAATACCACTTCTATAGACAAAAAAGAGTGTTTGCTTCTCTACAATATAACCAGCTTACTTATGACATCAGAAGGATCATTTTCCATCATTGGAATTTGCTACATAAAATTCCAGGTTGTGCTGAACCTCCCATTTTGAGGATGAAAAAACCCAAGTCTCTCAGGAACTATTTGATTAAAACGGATGCATATACAAAGAGAGAACCTCTCAGTGTTCAGGGCATCATAAATGTGGCAGATGTTCTTCCTGTCCATATAGCTTGCCTATCAAGAGGGTAAGCTCCTCATCTTCAAACTTCAGATATGAGCTTAGAGACTTCAGTAACTGTTCTACACAGGTTGTGGTTTATGGGCTGGTCTGTCCATGTTCTTTTATGTACATAGGCTCCATCACTAGACCAGTCCGTTTATGCATTGGAGAACATTGGACATGGATACGGGCACGCATCATGGATACTCCTTTGGTGTCACACTATATAGCTAAAGGCCATTTGGATCAGGACCTCTTCTTTTTTGTCTTATGGCAATTTCACCCCCGCCCTTCCATTCACAGGACATTAAAAAATATTATTGCAACAGGAAATGCGCTTTTTTCTTTTTAAGACACTTTCTCCAGGAGGACTTAATATAGAATTTGATTTATCCTGTTTTCTGTGATTATTTTTTTCATTTTTATTTGAGGACCTGGGAATCTAAGCCGTGGCAGATTTACAGGGTGTGCCTGAACTGGAAGACATCAGCAGAAAGTACTGCTCTGGTGCTTTGTATTTATATAAGGCCTCACCAGTCAAGAGGCTTCCTGCTGCCTGCCAACCACAGGACCCGAAGCTGCAAGCTCCCATCCCCTTGTGTTTCATGACAGTTCATAAACCTGGTCCCAGACTCAGACTGCGATCCTCAGTGTAGGGTTGCCAGGACCCTCTTGGCAACTGGCAGGAGGGTTTTGGGGCAGAGCCTGAGGAGCGCGGGGTTTGGGGAGGGGAGGGATGTCAGTGCCATGGAGTCCAATTCCCAACGCAGCCATTTTCTCCAGGTGAACTGATCTCTATTGGCTGGAGATCAGTTGTAATAGCAGGAGATCTCCAGCTAGTACCTGGAGGTTGGCAACCCTACCTCAGTGCCAAGGGCCAAGTTTATTGACATCCCTTGTCCTTTTCTTCATTCTGGCGATTCATGTCCCCCTCAAAACCTACAGTACCTCATATTCTGCTAGGCTTCTGGCACTTGACCTGTGCAGAGCCTGGCAGGATTGGACCAGTCATCCAAAAGCAGGATGGCTGAGTCCCTCCCCATCTTTGTTCAAAACAGAATGAACCTCGGCCAAGCGAGGATGCGGGGGGGGGGGCATGTTTACTGGAGAGTCTGCTTGGCTGGGAGGCAGAACAGGTACAGCTTTAAAGAAAAGACAGTGACTGCCAGTTCTTGCAATCTCTTTGCCACCCCCCCCCCAGCCGCCAAATGCAGTCCCCAGTGCTGTAATTTCTGGGGGAATTGGTTCATCTTAGGTGCAGATACATTTGTGTCAAGGTGCAGCTGTATAGATAGCTCTGCTCTATGCATAGTAAGAGGCTTTCTGAGAGAGAGGTTATGCCCAGAGCAGGGCCTTATCAGTGCATCCTGACTGCCATTTATCTAGTCCCCCATCAAATATGAAAACAGGCTTCAATCTACCGCGTCTATTTTCCTTGGGAAGGCGACGGTTGGAATAATAATTTAGTCCCAGGGTTGGGACAGGGATGTGTGGATTTTAGATAGAGTTGGTGGGCTTATTTCCCCTCTTTCGCTTCTTCTTTTTATTTGTGTCCAACATTACAGTAACCCTTTGCTGGAGTTGGCTCCCTCTATCTTCGCTGGGTCTCTGCTGCTGCTGGCGTCTGAGTTGATTAACCTTTTAACAAGTGAACCTGGGCACCAATTTCTTTCACAGGCCTCTGCTCTTGAGTAGGAATGCCTGATCTGCAAAATGAGCTTGTGATGCGTTGCATGATACAGAGATAAGCATTACCTAGAGCCAGTGTGGTATTGAGTGTTGGACTAGGATCTGGGAGACCCAGGTTCGAATCCTTGCTCTGCCATGGAAGCTTTCTGGATGTCCTTGGGCCAGTCTCACACTTTCAGCCTAACCTACCTTACAGGGTTGTGGAGAGGATAAAATGAAGGAGAGGACAATGGTACAAGCACCTTTAGGAGGAAGGTGGGGTATAAATGAAGGAAATAAATAAACAACAAATTATTGTCCACTAAATCGAACTGTCAGCCAAAGCAAAGGACAAGTCAGAGTGAGGTTTCTTTTTCTTTTTTGGTCAACTGGAGAGCCAGAGTGGTGTAGTGGTTAAGAGCGGCGGACCCTAAACTGGTGAGCAAGGTTTGATTCCCCACTCCTCCACATGAAACCAGCTGGGTGACCTTGGGCTAGTCACAGTTCTCTCTTGCATTTTCCAGATTCTGGCTAAAACATAAGGTTGCCAGGTCCCTCTTTGCCACCAGCGGGAGGTTTTTGGGGTGGAGATCAGCTGTAATAGCAGGAGATCTCCAGCTAGTACCTGAAGGTTGGCAACCCTACTAAAACAGCATCTGGAAAACATGGGCAAAACACATGGGGAGAGTGAGGCAACCTCTGATGGGAGGAAAAGGCATGTATAATCAAAAGGAAACCCCAAAGCAGCTGGCAGGGGTGATCGCAAGGAAATATCCCTGCATAAAAGGCCCTTAAGAAGCTGAATTCAGTGCCAATATTTTGCCTAAAATGAAACATATAAACCTGCCTTAGAGTGGGTCTATCAGAGTGATTATTATGATGGGTAGTAGCAGTAGGAAAGAGCAAGAGTCCAGTGCTAAGTATTAGAAGAGAAACCCACCTTTAAGAAAGAGGAAAGCCTCAGCTGGGAAAGAGAGCAGGATACAAATCAAAATAAACAATAATAATAATCAGTAATATTTCCCCCCTCTCTTTTATTCCATGTTATATATCCTGAATAGCCTCCAAACAAAATGTCCCCTTAAGTCTTAGCCACACCAACGAAATTGGCTGTTGTGAACCCCTTCCTTGCATGCGTTTGCCACTTGAAAGACTTTACCCTAATTTCTTCTTTGCTTGTGACACGAGTTTTGTCATCGGAAGGGCCTGTTTAGTCTGTCCAAGGCACGGCTGCAGAAAGAGAACAGTCCCAATTTGGTGTGTGTGTTTGTGGGGGGGAGGTGAGAAGGGAAAGAGTCCTTTACAATGAGAGGTCACCTGGGAGTCTGGCATTGAAAGCTCGCGATGATGATGATTGATGCTCACGCTACAGAGACGCCCCGCACCACCCCAGAAAATTAAAAGCCTATTTGGAACAGTATTAACGCCCAGCGCACACCCCTATCCATCAGTCTGGCGGCCTCTTCAAAAGGGACATAGGCAAAAAGTTACGAAAATAAGACAGCACGTTCCATCTCGGACATTTCCCATCTTGTTTTCACTCACCGCTCTGCACCTGGAAGGTTCCAGGTTCAATCCCTGGCATCTCCAGTTAGAAGGCTCAGAAAGCAGGTGATGGGAAAGCCCTCTGCCCGAGAATCTAGGAGGCTGCTGCCAGTCAGAGTAGACAATAATGACTCTAGAAAAGAGCAAGAGTCCAGTAGCACCTTCAAGACTAACAAAATTTCTGTTAGGGGTATGAGCAGGGCCGTCTTAACAGCATTATGGGCCCCTGGGCAAACCAGGGTGCTGGGGCCCCTACGACAACCACTCACAGGAATAAAAAGTAAATGGTCGATAATATTAAACATATATTTATTTTATTGGCACTTCAACAAAACTGGTGTTAAAGCATTAAAAACCTGCTGTACAGCAGCAAGTCACTTAACATACACAGATTAGCATAGGGCCCCTATGCTCGTGGGGACCCCGGGCAAGTGCCCATCGGGCCCATGCGTTAAGATGGCCCTGGGTATGAGCTTTCGTGAGTCACAGCTCACTTCTTCAGATATCTGTGACTCATGAAAACTCATACCCTACCAGAAATTTGGTTAGTCTTGAAGGTGCTACTGGACTCTTGCTCTTTCCTTGCGACCCATCATAATAATCACTCTGATAGACCCAGTCTAAGGCAGGTTCATATGTTTATTTGGGTGTTCACTAGATGATATTTGGTCTTGTCAGACTCTGATTCAGCAGATAAGCGTGCCCTCCAGCATCCTTTCTTCAGTAAGCCTGAGAGATGGGCCTCAGCTTAGGGAAAGGAGGGGGTAGGGTTGCCAACTTCCAGGTAGTAGCTGGAGATCTCCTGCTATTAGAACTGATCTCCAGCCGATAGAGATCAGTTCCCCTGGAGAAAACGGCCACTTTGGCCATTGGACTCTATGGCATTGAAGTCTCTCCCCTTCCCAAACCCCGTCCTCCTCATACTCCGTCTCAAATACCTCCAGGTATTTCCCAACCCGGAGCTGGCAACCCTAGAGGGGGGTTCAGCTTTACCCTCGAGCCCCCTTTCTCTCTGGCCTCGTCCCAGTCCTTTGGCTGCAGAGTGGCCTGGACCTTTCACCTCCGCCTTCTCTGGGCTGGCCTAATAAAGGATAGTCCTCCTCCAATGCCCTCTCTTAAGGGGTGGGCCCAAGGTGAGAGAATGGGGTTGCCAACCTCCAGGTTCCTCTGGAGAAAATGGCTGCTTTGGAGGGTAGATTCTGTGGCACTATCCCCTGCTGAGATCTCTCCCCTCCACAGACCCCGCCCTCCCCAGGCCCCTCACCCCAAATTACGTGGTAGTTCCTAACCCCGAGCTGGGAACCCTATGAGAAAAGGGACTCTGGGTAGGGTTGCCAACCTCCTACAATTAGGCAAAAGCCCACCAATCTACCAAGTTGCCCACCGACCCTCAGCTGCTCGGTGGGCAAAATAGGGCCAGGCCGAGCAGGAGGTGGTGACACGTGCCCGCGCAACCCACGCAACACGGCAAGGTCATTTCTGGGATTACCTGGAAGCGACGCAGACACTCTAGCAATCTCTATGGAAACCTCAGAGTTTGGGCAGAGTGCTAGAGCATCTGCGTCTTTACCTGGAAGTGACATCAGCACGTTGCACCGGTTGTGCGCGGGCACACTGCGTGCCTCCATCCACACCTGGCAAACAGGGTTGCCAGGCAAGCCTAATTGTAAGAGGGCTCTTGGCCTGGAACCTCCCAGCATTTTGTGATTGTTCTGGGGAGGGGCTATGGCTCTGCTTGGCATGCAGAAGGTCCCAGGTTTGATCCCTGGCATCTCCAGTTAAAAGAACTAGGCAGGAGAGGTTGTGAAAGACCTCTTCCTTAGACCTTGGGGAGCTGCTACCAGTCTGAGTTAATAATACTGACCTCAGTGGACATAGGAACATAAAAGCCCTGCTGGATCAGACCAAGTCCCATCAAGTCCAGTAGTCGGTTCTCACAGTGGCCAACCAGGAGCCAATGGTCTGATTCAGTATAAGGCAGATTCATGTGTTCTATGTTTCCTTCCAACCCCGTCAGTCACTTTGTGGTTGGCTGCACCTCCATGGCAGCCATGTGGCAATGACACCTACTGCCTGTTCACACAATCCAAAGAGTGCCCACAGGCTCAAGAACAGCGGGACCCCAGAGTTACACCACACTGGCCCAGAAGCAAAGATTACCTAAAAAAGGTGGGCTTGAGAGCCAGAGTGGTGTAATGGTTAAGAGTGGTGGTTTGGAGCGGTGGACTCTGATCTGGAGAACCAGGTTTGATTCCCCACCCCTCCACATGAGCGGCGGAGGCTGACCTGGTGAACTGGATTTGTGCCCCTGGGCAAGTTACAGTTCTACTAAGAGCTCTCTCAGCCCCACCTACCTCACAGGGTGTCTGTTGTGAGGAGGGGAAGGTGATTGTAAGCTGGTTTGAGTCTCCCTTAAGTGGTAGAGAAAGTCAGCATATAAAAACCAACTCTTCTTAAGAGAAGTGGCATCATGGGAAACTCTCATTTCTCAGCAGTTCCCAGACATTTAACTTAGGCCATTTATGCATGGCTGTTTCCTTGTGGTCACCCCGCCGACTACTTCGGGGCTTTCTTTTCATTAAGCTTGCATTTTCCAACTGTCAGAGGTTGCCTTGCTCTTCCTGCACGTTTCCTCACGGTTTTGCCTGCGTTTTCTGGATTTGTGTTTAGCCAGCATCCAGAAAACGTTGGGAAAATGCGCAAAAATGTGGGGAAAATGCGCAAGGAGAGGGAGGCAAAGCCTCAAAGCAAAGCCCCGAAGTAGTTGGTGGGGTGACCGTGAGGAAACAGCTGTGCGTAAATGGCCTTAAAGTTAAAAGGCCAATACATACCTTTGCCATCACCAGAGACCCCCATTCAAGCCTCAACAATTAACACATTTACTGTGTTTTGGGTCTCTGCTCTCCACCTCTCACACGTTTACAGGGCAACCCCTTCTCTAAGCCGTCGCCACAGGATACCTCTCCCGTTCTTGGCTTCAAATGTTGGCAGAGCCATCTCTACCACTGAGTACCACATGCCCAAAAAACCTGAGGGATTGGCGAGTGAAGCTGTGCCAAGGAGACCTGTCCCGAATAGCCCATGCACTCCGCCAAAATTTGAGAGCAAAACACAGAAAACTGAAAAATTATAACAAGATATAAAGAGAGAGGCCAGAGCTGAGGGGAATGGGTAAAGATTTAACCCCTGTGCTAATTTCTACCTCCACCTCCATCCAGTATCTTTTCCCTCCAACCAAAAAGGGAAATGTTAATGTTCACATTTCCCCTTCCTTTCTCCCTCCTCTCTCAACCGGCATCTGTTGTGTGTTTGGTTTTTAGGAGCAGATGCCCACAGGTCTCCGATGACAGCAGTAGGCTGCAGATAGATGCCATTGCCAACGATGCCTTTGTCTCCTCACAAACCCAAGCTTACTCCTTGTAAAAGATGGCGGGGAGAGGCCAGGCGTTCACCTTTCTTGAAGCTAATCAGAAGAACCAGAATAGTGGGTGGGTTCCCCCACATGCCTCGTCTGTCACTCATTTGCAATGGGGTGGCCAAAAACCCCCCCAGCTAGGTACTCGTGTGACGGCAAAATAAATAAAGGAAATAAATATGAGGCCAAATTTTGAAACCTGTTTGGTTCTGTTTGGATACCCTCATATATTCCTTCTGAAAAATGAACCCGCTTTTATTTTAAATAAAAGTCTTCTATTTTTGCAATGGTTTCTCTTTCCACGTGCTGACATTTCTCTGTTAAAATCCATGCACGGTCAGTGCTATTTTTGCCTCAGCGGCATGCAAGAAGTGTAGAATGTATAAATCATCATCAATAGACTGAATTCTCAAAATGGCCAAATCTGTGGATACTTAAATCCACAGACTCGAGCTATGAATAGGCAAGGCAAATCTTTCTAAAAACTTGAAAAAAGGCCTGGGTTTGCTGAAAGGTCTGAAATCTTTAAAAACAACGACATTGGGGTGGGGGTGACAGCAAGACTGCCTTGGCGTTTATGTTTAGTTCAATTGAACTGCATATTTCACAGGTTTTGCGCCATCAGTACAGTATAATAGTGTTATTCTCGTTGGTGTGTGTTTTTTACATACTTTTCCAATATATCATTGTATTTCTTTACATAAGAGCTTGTGCTGTTGTTCTTTTGCTTACATGTACCTGGAGGTTAGCAACCCTGTGTATGTGTGTGTGTCCGTGTGGTCACAACAGGGCTCCTCGGTGCCTTATTTGAGCTAAATGTGGGTTTAATGGACTTTTCCCTCACTCCTTCCTTTTCACATTGTGCTGCGGGACAAGACAGGCGTGTGCCCCCACCGTCGAAGCCAGGCCGCCTGCCCCTCCCCCCAGGCTGTCGCCCATCCGTGCATGCCCCACAAAAGAGGGGTCACTTTCATGTCAAGTGGGGTGTGTGGACCAGCTGAGAGGCACTGAATTGTGCCAATTTGTACAGAGAGCCAGTGACAACTGGGAACCCCCCACCCACTCTACCGCCTCCCCCAGAGAAAGCCCCAGGTTGGCATATGGTGCTTCCTTACTCAAGAGACTTCCCATTCAAAAAGGTGATCGCTTTCCCACTCGCTCATGCGCTATGGGGTTTTTCCTTTGCTTGTCTCTGTACTTGTGTGTGCCTTTTGCAAAAAAAGGGGGGCATTTTGGCGGGGGGAGATAGGGTGTGATGTCCCTCCTCTACACCATCCTGGTCCCATCTGTACCCAAAACAAACAGAGCATGGAAACCTTCCCCTCCCCCCATCCTATGTGTACAAAATGTTTTCTGAATTAGCCCATTGTGTATTGGGGCGGGCGGGGGCCTTCGTTTGTGTTCAATTTCATGCCGCTTGCATCCCAAAATGGGGACGCGACTGCGTTGACAAGGCCGTCCTGTCTCTCCCAGCCCCGCGGTCCCTCACGAGCATCCTGGGAGTATCTCCAAGGCTAAGAGATGGATGTTTTGAAGAGCTGAATCCTTCAGGTAGCAGGTGTGGTGACTTTACCAGAGTCCTGGGGAGCTGTTGCCAAGACTGAGCCAGAGGGACCAAAATTATAAGGCAGTTTCACCTATTAATCTATTTCCATGTAAAAGCTTTGCTCCAAATTGGAAGTCAGTTCGGGGATAGGCACCAAGGACGCGCTGTTTGCTTTGGGGAGGGGGCAGATACTGTGTCAAAGTCCAGCATTATCTCTCTGGGTACCTGCCTCCCCTCCATTCAACCTGGATATTTTTAAACAAGACTCCACTCCTCTCTCCTCACAAGAAAATTGTTCCCAGAAAGGCCTTACTGCCTGGGGGAGTGGGGGACGTAGGTAATACGCTTCATAATTGTTAGAGGAAGAAAGTGGCTGTTGATTTTGTCCTTGACAAAATTGGTTGCGTTTAGATTAGGGATGTACGGATCGGCCCCTTTTCATTTTCTTTCTGTACCTTGGGCATTGTGAGTCTTTTTGTTTGGTCCATTTTTGTCGCTGGTGTCCTGTATCTGTTCATTTCAAATAAAGCATCTTTACCCCATTTTCAGGGAGCCCCGTGGCGCAGAGTGGTCAGCTGCAGTGCTGCAGTCCAAGCTCTGCTCACGACCTGAGTTCAATCCCAACGGAAGTGGGTTCCAGGTAGCCGGCTCAAGGTTGACTCAAGCCTTCCATCCTTCCGAGGTCGGTAAAATGAGTACCCAGCTTGCTGGGGGTAAAGGGAAGATGACTGGGGAAGGCACTGGCAAACCAGCCCGCAAACAAAGTCTGCCTAGTAAACGTCGGGATGTGACATCACCCCATGGGTCAGGAATGACCCGGTGCTTGCACAGGGGACCTTTACCTTTTTACCCCATTTTCATGTTTTTATTACCATTTATACACAACATGCTTCAGGTTTTCCAGCTTCCAGGTGGAAACTGGAGTTCTCCTGGAATGACAACTGATTTCCAGACCACAGAGATCAATTCCCCTGGAGAAAATATATTTGTATACCATAGAAACACCATAGAGTTTCCTGCCGCCCCTATAGAGTCTCCTGCCATTTCCAAATTCTGCCCTCCCCAGTTACTGTCCTCAAATCTCCAGGGATTTCCCAAACTTGTGTTGGCAATCTCATCAGATAAAACAAAAGCAATGGACCAAAGGCCTACATTTAGCAATTAAAAATTGACTTGAGGAAACAGGAAGATGGTGCGGAAATAAAGACCCACAGGTACACTTCGCACAAAGGAGAAAGAATATTGAAACGGGGATTTCTGAGCCGAAATGGTGGGGCTGGAAAATTCAGCTGTGTCCCTTCCCTACAGTCCTGGGGATGTCGGGGAACAAATTTGCTGGCTACCACCTCTTGCCGCCAAAGGAGCCCAGCTCTTGCCGAGATTGCTCCCTGCAGCTGTTGTGGCAGTTGGAGCGAGGATCCCTTCTGGGACGCCGTCTGTCAGGGCTCTTGCCTATATTGTCTTGGACACCATCCGGAGCCCCACCCCCCCACAGCTCAATGCCTGTACAGCAGGCTGCCCTATTCTTCTGCCACCAGGTCCATAGCAAAAGCCATTTTCTCCCTTTCCCTCCATTCAGAACCCACTCAAAGGGGTGCACAAGTCAAGTCGCTCAGCAGCATGCCCGCATGGCGATGTCTGTCAGCTGGCAGAAATCTGGATGCCACACTGCCGATTCAGAACATACGTTCGCCAGGGAGATTCACAATTTGCGTTCTCCTTCTCTTGGTCTTTTGCCTTCTATCTTGGCCTTCATTCCTTTCCCCCTCTGCTATCTCTTCTTGTATCCCTCTATCTTTTAATTCCTCCTTTTCCTTCCTTCAAACTGGCCCCTGTATGTGTTTATACCATACATCCAGTCTCATTGATCTCGGGGGGACTTATTCCCAAGAAAGCATACATTCAATTTCCCTTCCTCATGTGTCCTTTTTGGACTTTTATGTTTGGGAGTATCCAACCCCATGTACCTCACATTAACACAATATGTGTGGCTGGTGTTTCATTTGAAACAGAAGGATTGCAAACCACGTGTACTCGCAATACGCACAGTTGGATGCCCCCAATATAATGTCCAGAAAGGGATAGCCCTGGATAGACTTAATACCTGCCTGCCTTTATTACCTTGCTCTCTGCCCCTTATTTCCTTTTACAAATAATCCCTTCTCTTTCCCCGCTCCAGCCCGTTTTCCATCTTTTCCTCTATCCTCCTCTCATCCAAGCCTGGAATATGCAGTGAATAACCTGTGTTGAAAATCTCTTTCCGACTCACCAAACTAATCCTTCTTGGAAGTCCTCTAGCCAGATTTCCCTGAAGTTGCTCACAAGTCCACCCTGCACGCCCGGGCCCTTTCATGTTGGAGGCAGATGGGCACCTCACAAAAAGACCCCTCACTTCTCCAAGCTGGTCCTTCCCCATGCCTGATTAAACCTAAATACAGAAGTTAGAATTGATACAGTGGCACTGGGGGTGATTCAATTAGTGCAGCAGGCATGAAGAAAACAGCACAAAAGAGATGTGGTAGTTAGAAAGTCATTTTCTTTTGATCATTATAGCATCTCACACGTGGAAGCAGAAAATTACAGGCTCATGTGTCTTAGCTTAATATCCTCTGGGGCCAGATTTGTCGTAACGTTGAAGTTAGCTGTCAGAATTGAAAAAATCATGCCGAGTTGATGAATTTACAGCTCTGGTACCCGAGAGTGGATAGAGAATCCAGGGGAAATTTCTGCCAGGCAAATATATTCAGCGCCACTAAAACTCACCTGTTCTTTTAGTTTCCCCAGCCTCTCTTTCTCTCTCTGTTTTTAATCTGCCTTTCGTCTGCATTAGGTCTACGCAGCCACCCTGCTGGGAGAGAAGCCGGCTTAGGCTTATTCTGTACAAATTCCATCCAGGCACTGTTTCAGTCTTTGTTTCGGAAGCTCTTTTGCATGCCTCGTCCTTCAATACCTGTTTGGACACAAGAGCCCTAAATAACCATGAAACAGATAACGTTCATGAGGTATGAGATGGCGTGGACCCCAGAGCAAACCTGAGAAGTCCATCACAGGCGTACATACCTGCAACTTGCATGTTCTCCATTCCTTGTGTGTCAACACACACTTCGGGTCAAGACCACAGTGGCACTCAGAAATTTTATCTCTCCCCCCCACCAGTGTTGTGTTGTGGTTAAGAGCTGTGGACTCTCATCTGGAGAACTGGGTTCGATTCCCCACTATTCCACATGAGAGGCGGAGGCTAATCTGGTGAACTGGATTTGTTTCCCCAGTCCTCCACATGAAGCCAGCTGGGTGACCTTGGGCTAGTCACAATCTCTCAGCCCCATCTACCTCACACAGGGTGTCTATTATGGGGAGGGAAGGAAGGTGATTGTAAACTGGTTTGATTCTCATTAAAAGATAGAGAAAGCTGGCATATAAAAACCAACTCTTCTTCTTTTCCCCACTGTTACCCCAAACTGAAATTGTCCAATGAAGGAGCTATTTGACCCATTGAGGAAGACTGTGTGGCCTTCTATAATGGGCCCAATGACACCCCCCCCCCGAACCATTTGTGTTTGAGGTAACAGCGCACCGGATGGCAGGGGTAGGGGAGCTCCTCCTGCAGTCTTGTGTGCTGACACATAAGGAACAGAGGAGAACATACAAGTCATGTAGGACTGTGATGGAGTTCACAGGTTCAGTCCATAGGGCTGCCATCCTCCAGGTACCTGGAGACAAACAAGGCTCAGTGCTGCAATGGTAATGGAAAAGATCCACAACAGCACTTACAACTATAATAATAAAGTAAGGATTTTTATAAAGTGAAAAAGGTGCAAAAAAGTGAATATATATACATGGCTGCTTTGGCAATTGGACTCTATGGCATTGAAGTCCCTCCCCTCCCCCAACCCCGCCCTCCTCAGGCTTCACCCCAAAAACCTCTCGCCAATGGCGAAGAGGGACCTGGCAACCCTACCGTTGTCAAGTGACAAAGATTTAGTCAACTTGCTGATTGTGGACTTCAAAAACAGACTCCCAAGGGATATACTTCCCTGGCAGGGAAGCTTTGGGTAAAAATCTACACATTCCAATTTCTGTTTTTGAAAAATCTATACAGTTTCTAGACCTCATGAACTCATGTCAGGAAATGCAAATACAAAAGTGGGAAGAAACATTTGGGGCCAAGAAGAAATCCATTTGAACAGAATTATTCGTGGTAATATAGGGCCCTAAAATGGCAGCTTTGGAGGGTGGACGCTATGGCGATGTTTTTCCCCCTCCGTTTCCGAGCCAGCTTCCCTTGAGCATGCAAACGTCTTGAAACAGACTTCATTTCTCCACCCCACCCAACACCCTTCCCTTGTTCTTCATCCCTCCCTTCCCCTCCCTCCACTGCTTTCCCCCAAATTAAAAAAAAAATTGATGACAAGATTAGTGATAGAACAATAGATTGAATGGATGATGATAGTTCGCTGGTGCTTGAGTGCAAAGCAAACTGGACGGACACACTGAGCCTTGGTTTGACCTTCCATCCCCTAAACATGCCACAGACTAACATGCGACCCCCCACCCTTAGGAATGCCGATCCACGTACAGGTAATAAAACAAGTTCTGTCCAACTGTTCCAGCACCCTCTCTTATTTTTTTTAAGGTTTTCAACACTTTATTGATATAACATATCATACAATACAGTTCAATACATACTGCCCTTATTAATTACAACAACCGGTCAACTATACTCAACCTTACATTTCCCGTTCAAAAATACAGCCCGTTATGATATATTAAATTTGAAGGAAGTTTATCAAGGTCAGTCAAATATTAACTATCGGAAACCAATTTTCTACGAAACTGGAAGGGCTATCCTTATTTAAGGAGTCCGGACCATCTTGGATTTTTCCCATTACAAATAAATGCCATATTTTATCAAACAAATTCTGTATCAAATGTGGTCCAACAACCTTCCATTTAGCTGCAATAACTGTTTGGGCTGCTGACAGAAGTGTTAAAACCATCGCTAATTTCGACTTAGACAATTTACAGTTAGGCCAATAACCGAGTAAGGCAATCTCAGGGGTATTTGGGATCTTACAATTCATCCTTTTTTCTACATGTCCAAATACCTCCGACCAAAAATTCCTAATTACACCACATGACCACCAGCAATGTAAATATGTACCAGGCTGTCCACATTTTTTCCAACAAAGAGAACTATACTGATGATTAAACTTAGAGAGCCTACATGGAGTGAGATACCAACGAGTAACTAAGAGTCTGGAATCAAATCTGAAAAACCTTAGACCTATACCCTGGAGAATTCCATATCTGTTCCCATTGATCGTCCAAGATCTCTA
This sequence comes from Euleptes europaea, assembly GCF_029931775.1. Lineage (NCBI taxonomy): Eukaryota > Metazoa > Chordata > Lepidosauria > Squamata > Sphaerodactylidae > Euleptes > Euleptes europaea. The sequence goes on along the minus strand of NC_079330.1, from coordinate 32,787,514 downwards.
TATCACAATCTTGTTGCCATAATTGTTGATATTTAAAAAAAATTGTTCTTGAGTTTTACCCAAAATCTTATGCAATTTAGTCAAAGTTCCCCTGGTCTGACCTGGTCTGGTCCCTCTCTCATAATAGTAGAATGTGGGGTCATCTGCTCAAGCTGGAGGATGAGAGATTCAAAACAGATAAAAGGAAGTATTCACACAATGCATAAATTGTGGAACTCCCTGCCCCAGGATGTGGTGATGGCTGCCAACTTGGAAGGCTTTAAGAGAGGAGTGGACATGTGCATGGAGGACAGGGCTACTCATGGCTACTAGTCAAAAGGAATACTAGTTGTTATTCATTTCATACCTATTCTCTCCAGGATCAGAGGAGCATGCCTATTATATTAGGTGCTGTGGAGCACAGGCAGGGCAATGCTGCTGCAGTCGTCTTACTTGTGGGCTTCCGAGAGGCACCTGGTTGGCCATTGTGTGAACAGACTGCTGGACTCGATGGACCTTATATAGCAGAAAGGAGAAGCAAGAAATAGTCAAACATGTATTCTAGACTTTAAGAAAGCTGATTTCAATAAATTTAGGGAACTACTGGGTGTGATCCCGTGGGTGAGAATATTGAATGAGAAGGGAGTACATGAAGGATGGGAAATTCTAAAAAGGGAGATATTGAAGGCGCAATTTCAATCAATTCCCACGAGGAGAAAAAAAGGTAGAGGTTTGAATAAACCAGGGTGGATGTCTAAAGAACTTTTGGTTGAGATAGGATTTAAGAAGGGCATGTACAAGAAATGGAAAAAGGGAGAAACCAACAAAGAGGAATTCAAACAAGTAGCCAGCACATGTAGGGAGGAAGTCAGGAAGGCTAAAGCGCAAATGAGGTCCGGCTAGCCAGGAAAGTTAAAAACAACAAAAAAGGTTTTTTTGGTTATGTCCATAACAAAAGGAAGATCAAGGTAACGATCGGGTCATTGCGTGGAGAAGATGGTGAGTTATTAACAGGGGAGGCAGAAAAGGCAGAATTACTTAACTCCTTTTTTGTATCAGTCTT